>NC_051176.1:291150978-291458585 GCF_013339695.2 Rhipicephalus sanguineus | reverse complement strand
AAACGATTGCAGGTGTACAAGGGGTAGCGTGATAAAATTTGTGAAAAAGACTGAGCCGAGCGACTTTGCGGCGAAGAGCAAGGTTCGGAAGATTAATACGAGATTTAAGCACCGTAATACTGCTAGTGTACGAGTAGTCAGAGAGGATAAACCTAGTTGCACGATTTTGGACAGATTCTAATGTTTTGATCAGGTTACATTGGTGAGGATCCCATATGGTACATGCATATTCTAACTTTATAAGCATATATCTGCGATGATTCGCTTGTTACCCATAGTTCGAGCAGCATGTAGGGTAAAAATAGCCTTCATGGTAATACTTCGCCCAAATTTAAATGTAACCAACTTGTGCCGTAAACATTTACAAATTGTCGAGAGAGAAAATTTACGCAGCGTGTACGTCAGAGAGAAGCGAGCGTCAGTAGTGCTCGGCTGGAGTGTGAGCTAAGACAGATGAGAAACACTTGTATGTACACTATAGGTTGCACGCGACATAAAGCGGGGGCGTCTGAGCACATGGGATGAACACTGATTGGCGTTGAACGCGCTTACTGCGTTGACCACGCAGCAATAAAAGAAATGCGCCAAGTATATCGGCTGGCGTGCAGTAACGCGGATGGTATAGACGGATGGATAGATGGATGCTATGAGCGTCCTCTTTATAACGGGGCGGTGACATGTGTGCCACCAGCCTCGACAAAAAAAAAAAATAAAAGCGTCTTTTTTTCTTTTCTTTATGAAAATTGTTGCCATGCAAAATTGCAATTATGCGAAATTGCTGCCATCTGTCGCAGGTTTGACAAAGCTACCGATTCGGCGCCATGTTGGGGGCTTGTGTCCGAATCGTATTGCTGTCGCTGCTATAACTTCCTGCTTGTACCTGCTTTGATAGTGGGCAATCGGATCATAAAAACGTCAGACGAGTGTGTAAAGGCCAGTACACGTTACTGGCATTTCCTAGTCATTACTTTGACAGTTATTACGTGTAAAGAACTACCTCACAACGAGAAGAAGATACAAGTTTGTCACCAAGTCACATGTAAGCCTGTCGTGTCGTTGAGAATGAAGCTTAGCGCTAGGTTATACATTTTCTCTGCTTTCAGTGTAGCGAATAAAACGTTGTTAGCTATCGGAATATCATGCTTGTAGTGTATGATGGTTGTGAGGAGGCTTCAGCGCGCGACACGGCAAGGCACAGCGATGACGGCAAGAAAGTGCTGTTGACCCATTTCAAAGCGCATTTCATAAGGGACAGCCTACGTCGACCTGATGTATTGTCCATCTAATTTTGAATAAAACATTGTCCTCTTTTTTATTTTCGAAGCAAAAAAATTGGCCAAGCTTGCACTAAGTCGCGCAAGGCTTGAAACAACATCGGCAACTACAGCAGCGAAATATTTTTTTTTTGCTTCAAAACATTATGTTTCGTTGCTGTAGTCACCGACGTATGTTATGTATAGAATTACCGCACGATTAAATTGTAAAAAATTTCCACTTCTCATGCACGTGAAAATTGAACACGAAAAGTGTTATTTGCTCTAAGAAGTAGGTGCCGGTTAGTTGGTATTTTATTGAATATCCTTCCGACATGTGCTCGTAAGTAACACGATATGCCAAGGATATTCTCGTTCACATCGTCGTTTTCGGGGTCTGCTGGCGACTTACAATTTCAACTCATTTCCGCAAGGCAGTTTTGCGTCGCCGACTGGATGCTTGTGAAACTACCTCAGCGCGTAACCAACGGTAGCGCACCCACGATCGAGTGTAACACATTTGACGGAACAGCATTCTTTTTTTCAGCTTCATACGAAAAGTGCCACACACAAGCATCTGTTAACATTTCATAGCACACAGTGGTGGATACAGGATTTTTCCGAAGGGGTATAAGCTTCTGGGAGAGCCTGATATGTGCTCTTCTTGGGGTATAAATTTAAAAATAAAAAATGTAAGGGGGGCGGTCAGGCCATCCGGGCCGCCTCTCTGAATTTGGCAGTGATAGCACATGAAATGCTTGAAAAATACGCACAGTGAAGCAATACGCATGCAAAGCATCCCACCAAGCGCTACCGAGTTAAACTCCACAATCGAAAACCAATGACAAGCAGCACGCTCCAGCACAATCGCTCCGTCCACTGAGAATCCATGACGCGTTCGAGCTACCTGTCTAACATGTAATTGTTATCGCAATGCAATAAACAAAGTAATGGTGTCAACAGCAGCGCAGGCATGCGCGAGTAGCCGCGATGCAGCTTTGAAGCTCGTACATGAAGCCGGTTTGTTTGCGCCTGCAAGCACACGGCGCGAAAACTGTCTCGTTCCGGCATGACACGTAGTGCTGATGCTGTCACATCCCGCATCTATTAAGAACGGCGAACGTAAACACGGCGTTAGTCGTGAGCAGTAGCCGGAGCAACAGAACGATCTGCCGCTTCTCGTCGGCTGCGAGGAAATCTAATAACATGGAGGTTAGTTTCGTGTAAACCTTTTTTTCCCACCCCAATTTCCTCAATCTGAGCAACACGGCACACGAAAATACGTCGGCGTTGCCGTTCTTATCAGCCGCCACACGTCGATACGTACGCTGCGTGTGTGCATATGCAGAGTGCGCTTAGCCTTCAACATGGCGGAAATGCGCACGGCGGCCGCTAGATGGCTGCAGATTTTGCATAAGGTCTATACCATCTGAACGAGTGGTGAAACTGCCTCTTGCTACATCATGAAATAAATGCTGTTAGCTCAGTGGGCTCTCCGGTATTTTATTTCGAGGCCTACAACAGTGTGCGCCGACTGCACAGCATTATGAATCCTACACATTTTGCTTCGGTCTTGCCACGCTTAGTGTAAGGCGCGTGGACGTTGTCGGAGCTTTCGGATGAGGTTTCCAGTCGGCACATCGAACAACTACATCAGCTTTTTCTAGTTACTACACCAGCCTATCATCAGACTTCACTCTCTAAATAAGCATCATCGCTTCCTCCTTGGTGTCGTGGTCTTTTCGAAGTGCACCTCTCGAAACCCGCAATCAGAAAAAAAAGAAAAGAGTTGTCATCGCCTGCCCTTGAAAACTGCTTTTTTTTTTCTGTACACTGCGTGTCACAAACGAGCGCTCATGCCAAGCGCGCGCTACCGCCTTCAAGAGTCAGCGTGAAATCACGGTGCCAACGGTTAGCTTCCGCCAAGCGTGCACATAAAACGATTATCACAAGACGCCGAAGGCGCGCCTCCTCCCCTCGCCGCCGCCGAAGAAACGCATGCAAGAACAGCAGCGCGCTTCGAACCAAGTGCTCGGTCAAAGGCTCGAACGATCGAGAAACCGAGACATGATGCAATGTCAAGCAAGGCCGCTACCGCCGGCGCACCCGCCGACACCAGACTAACATACGAGAAAGGTCTCGCTGTTTCCCAAGGCTTCTCCGTGCTATGCACGGATGAGTCATGTCGAAGAATCTCGGACCCCGCTGCAACTCAATATAAGCGCGCAGCGCCGGTAGGAAGGGCAGGGTCGGTGAAGGAAGAAGTGTTGTGTAATGGTATTGTGAAGTCAGTCGATCTAGGAAGAAGTGCGGAGGAGTGCGGTCAATGAGCAAGTGATGTGGGAGGAGTGAGAGTATAGTCTCTCAGACAGTGATACCGAGAAGAGACACGTAATCAGCTGACTGCCGAAGGGGAACCCTAGTCAGCGCTACAGTCATGCTTGATCCCATGTGCGTGCGTGTTCCGGAAGAGGAATCTTGAAGAAGCGCCCAACAATCGCCGGGGACTTGGATGGACGAGGCTGGCGAATATGAAAGGGCTTTAAGTGTTCTTGAATATTCTGAGTGCCTGAGTTTGTACTTGAGCGCAGTTAGATTGTTTCCCCATTATTGCTAAACCCATCTGAGATTAACTGCGAGACAGCCATCCAAGTGTGCACGTATGCGAGATTTTTGTGATGCCTTACTTGAGAATATAGTACCTTTTTTGTGTTTGTCAACTCTTGGTTTTGGCAAGGCCTTTGGACCACAAGCCGCGCTCGCAGGCGCTCTAAAAGGACCTACTCTTGAATGCTACTCTTAAAGGATCAGTACAGTAGATTCAGATGAAAAAGAAGAAGGAGGAGGAAAAGCAGATGGCTTTCGCCTTCCAGTCGTCTTAGGCAAATGCATAAAGGACAGAATGACTTTTCACCCGTTGGTCCAAAAAGGACACCATGTCAATCAATGTACTATCAATGTACTAGGTAACTTCCAAACCGCTGCAGCGTCACCGACGCTGTTCGGTCAGGTCATGATTGCAGAACACCGGTATCAGCCTCATTGTCAACGTCAGTTGAGGCTTGAAAACTCTGCATGCTTTCACAACACATCATGTTGCCCGTGTGAAACCGCAAGTTTGCAGCACAACTGACTGCATCCGTCTCGACTCTAAGCGCCGTCTTCGAGTCGCATTTGGACGCTCCCAAGATGAGGCAATCTTTATTTGTCGGCTTTAGCTAGGAGTAACCGTAACAAATATAAGACTAGTAAACAAAGCTGATTGTGATGACTATGGTAGCCAGGAGACCCTTAAGCGCATTCTTTGTGGCATTCCTCGCAATGGAAGATGCAGGCGATTTCTCGCGACTGTATCGCTTTCTCCTCTTATTTTTAAGGCGAAAGCATTAGATTCCTCATCAAACGCGAAAACTGACCGTCGGCGTCCCGCGTCGGCGGCGTCAACACGAGTGATGCAAGAAATGATCACGTGATGACGTCACCATGACTTCACATATCGCCAAAATTTGTGACGTCATCATGACTTCACATGACGACGTCGTCGCTTGGTCAACGGTGGGCCGATCACGGAGGCAAGGCAAAGGCAGGTGAGGTGCAGATAGCTTGCAATGCTCCCGATCCTGGAGGCAGTGCAAAACCGCGTGAAGTGCACAAAGCTTTCACAAGGGGGCGTGGAAGTATCAGTACATTGACTGAGAAGAAAAGGAAAATGGCTTTCGCCTTCGAATCGTTTAGGCGAATGGATAAAGGACCCTGTGCGTTTTCCAAATTTCGACCTGCCTTCGCTCTTCCAGTGAGTCGAAAACATGGTACACGACTATTCTCGCACCTACCTCCCCGCCCCTCATCGGAACGCGCTGCTGCCGCTGGAATCCGAACTCGTGACGTTGCGTTCAGCAACCTAATGTCACAGCCAATTAATCATCGCATGTGGATAATATCATATGTATGTTTTGTTTGCACTGCATTTAACGTCCGCTTTTACGACCTCTGCGATACCACATATAAATATGACATGCATGACCCTGAAATTAAACCATGGTGTGAATAGCTCCTTGCGTGTTGGTCATTTTCTGCGCAAGCGTGTTTCTCTACGTTAACTTCGCAAGTGTTTAAGGGGCCCTGCAATACTTTTCCAAGTAATCATCGAATGGCTTCTCTAAAAGAGCTTATTGGTTCACGAATCGACTGCCGAAAAATTTCTTAGAATCCGTGTTTTTTTAGAAGCTTGTTTCCATATCCTGAAGAGCGCTTGTAGCGGAACTTTCGGTCGCTGCCAGACGCGGGAGAGCCAGGTGACCAGAGCAGAAACGTCACGTATGGCGTCATACCACCGCCAAAATTAGAATGACACGGAAAGATTCATTGCGAAACAGCTCAAAAAAGGACAAAACATCAAAGGTGAGAAAGAGACACAAACAAGCCCTTGTTTTTTTTTTAATCTCTTTGTCATCTTTGGTGTTTTGTCCTTTTTTGCGCTGTTCCGCAATGAACCATTACCAAACGGCCCAGCTTACCGTGATTCTGCGACAGGGAAAGGTCCATGCCTGGCGTTGGACGAGTGTATCGCTATTTTGCCAGTGTCAGTGGTTGGCCCGTGTCACCGGAGGGTCAGTAACCTACGCCGTGCCTACGCTGTGCGTTGCATAAGTGTCGCCGCTTTGCCAGTGGCAGTGGCTGATCCGTGTCACTGGGGGATATCGCGCGTGCCGCTTCGCGGTTCCCACTATTTCGCCAGCATCGCTACTGCCAGAACCAGAGTCGGCAGCGACGTGCCGCTCTGCCATTGACGTCGTGTGTGACGTTTCTGCTCTGGTCACTCCGGAAGTTCCGGTCACTGCGCTCTTTGGGATATTGAAACGCACCTAGCAGTACACTCGCCGGACCTTCAGATATGTGCTTACGGCAGCCAAGAATATTCGTTCTTAAATGATAATGTGGTGCTCAATATCTTCTGCGCCATCGTATAAGAAATGCGCGTCTTTCACCGGCTGCGCAATGTATTTCTGCGACTTACGCACGTGCACGGTGTGGGGCGGCCAAGTCAGGCTGTGCTGGTGGTGCAGGATTGCGCAACATCCTCTCGCGCTCCGGTCGCCCAGCATAGCCGGCCACAGTCGGCTGACTGCCGGGGGCGCGCGACGGAGGAAAAGGAATCCCGCGAACGTGGACTGGATGGCGGAGTTACTGCTCGTCGCTCTGCTGCAGTCAGCAAGTGGGGCGCAAATAAGTGCTGAGTGCAAGAGCGCCCCTCCTCCAACTTGCTCTTCGGCCGGCCCCGCGTTCCATCCACCGAGCCAGCGCGAACACGCGTCCGACTCTTACTGCCCAGACTATATGCGGTACCCAAGGACAGCACGAAAAGAAAACGCATTCGGCCTTCGAGTGCGGCGAGCAAAGCTCAGCGTGGCTTTCACGCATGCCTGTGCAGCAATGTGCGCCCATAGGGAAGTTCATGTTTATTTGGGTTGTGTGTTGCTCGTTGAAAAAGAAATGGTCTAGGATGACTTCCCAAAGCAAGGATTTTATTATAAGACACACCGAAGTAGGAGACTCCGAATGGTCTTGACAACCTGAGTTTCTTTAAGGTGCTCCTAAATCTAGATGCGCTAGAGTTTTAAGGCGAAAGTCTTAAGTATCTATGCTTCAAGGTCGTGTGAGGTCCAAGAAGTATGGTTTTAAAAAAACATAGAAAAGCACGTGAGCGCGCTAGCTGAGCGTCTACTACTTCGTCCACTTCGTATTCGCGCCGTTCGCGTGAGCAGTAGGGCGTGCACCACATCGGTCCTGCGGCGATGGCCCAGCAAAACAAGCATGGCCTAGACGAGGGGAGACGCTTGAGTCGCGTTCGCTTGAAGTCGGGGCCGGGCACCATTTGGCTGCTTTTGCTCACTAGGCTGTGGGTTCTTGAGCTGCTGTCGCATTTCCAGAACTCCATTGCACGGTGCCCATACGTCGCCGCGCGGGCTCAGAGCTTCACTCCAGATCGCTATAGGTCCTACTTAGGCTTTCGCCTTGACATTCACAGAAAGTTCTAAGCATCCCCCGTAATTTTGATCGTTTTATCCTCGTCGAAATACGGCCGCCGCATCCGGTACCAAGCCCGCGACCTCGGGCTTACAGCTTGAGCTACACAATTACTGTTGGGTTGCCACGGCGAGTCTCTCACTCGTCCGCAGTCTTTATTTTCGCAACCATCATAGAAGTGATGAGAGACTCATTTTTCGCTTTCCACTTTCGTTCTTCGCGACCTTACATAGCAACAGGAATACGACAATGGCTTCTCTGAACGCACTTTTAAATAATCAAAAAGAGAATTCAGCTAGACAATTAAGTGATTAAACATTGTTTTTACTTCGTTATGGCAAATGTATAGCCGTTAGGAAAATTGCGGCAGCAAATCAGAAGCTTCCCTACCGGTTGACCTAGCTGTTTTTCCTCTCTGATACACCTCTCTCTCTCTCTCTCTAGCGATTACTCGCTATACCATCTCCGGCACCGTGCAAAGATTTCCTTATAACTATTTATTTATTTATTTCCTTGCTAGTATTTTTTTTTCTTCCTGGGAGTAATTATGGCAGCCAACTAATTGAACTCTTCTCTGGGTTAAAATTGGCGAAATTAATGCGCGAGAAGGAAAAATTACCACTTCGGAAAGTACATTTCGCAAGCATTGTACAGTTGCGCAAATGCGAAGTTGTCAAGCTGCTCTGCGAGTAGCATGCGGTGGGGGCGTAGCCGCTTATCTGAAGTACTGGCAAGTATTTTTTCACAAGTTTATGAACATTTGTTAAGGTTTTACGTGACAAAACCGCGATATGATTACGAGGCACGCCGTACTGGGTACTGCGGCGGATTAATTTTGCATTTAACACCCAACCGACACGCCGCTGCCGTGGTCGGGAATTGAAACCGCGCCTACAGCTTAGCAGCGCGACACTTCACGCGCATACTGTAATTATTTATTGTTTATCGCGATCGCTATCGAAGTACATTGCGGTCGAAGAATTAGTCTCCACCTGAGCACTAACACTGAGGATATTATTCTGTCGTAATAATCTGCTCTAATCTTTTAGCCCAGCCACGGAAAGTCATTTAAAGCTACTTATTAGGGCGCTCAAGTACAAGAACTTCACCTATATATGCTTCTCTACATATGTATGTAGATCACGGCGAGCTGAATGAACAAAGTACATTGACAGCGTCTACGCGTCTGCCCACGGCTGCGCTGCGTACGCGGGAAAAGAAAATAAGGAGTTCAACTGCTCACCGCTGCGAATTGAGAAAAGAGAACAGAATGGCAATCGTAACATTTTTATCTCACTCTTTTATCTCACTTCACGTTTGCACAGCGCACAAAGAAGTCGAAGCAGGTCGGTGAAGCATCGATCGTTCGCTCCTTCTAGTGTTTGAATTCGAGAAGCCGGTGAGGTTGCCCGCACGTCGCAAACATCGCTTTTACCTCTTCATACGTCTCCTTTCTGCTCTGTCTTCGTGCGCATACACGTATTAACAGAGTTACTTGGTCAGTGCGTCGCCTGTGCCGGTCCCCAGTGGTCCGCCGCACGTGACATTCAAAGAACGACAACTGCTATTAATATTCCTTTTCGGGTAATGTGTTCATCGCACACGGGTGAATCCTCTCAACAGTGGATTCTGCCACGCGCTTGCGCCGAAACAACCGACCACACCCACGGTGTCACGTCAAGAGATTGAGTGTCACACACTCCAGGGTTTCCAGGCCGCAAATGGGCCCTTTGTTTTTCAGCGTTGCCCAGAATTACTTCGTCAGCGCTTTAACGCTTTAATGGGGAGCGGCGCGCCAGAACTCTTACACGAGAAAGCATCCGCCAAGTGCTTTTTTTTTTGTTTTACAATTAGATTACAAACGGGTCATTTTCGAGGGACGTTCGGTACGGCTGCCAAACGACCTGTTACAGGAGAGTGCCGCATTTTCCTCGTTAGTGCCGGTTTTTCATCCGAAAATAGGCCATGAAGTCCGGAGGCCGCATGCACACGACGGTATACACCGATCTCCCTCCCGCTCCCCACCCCGTCCTCGTTCTGCACAGTGTACAGGGAATCCACCCTGTACACCGTGTGGCGTCCACTCATTTGGCTTGATTGTGCGACTTCCCCGCTGTTCGCCTGGAGAGCGCCGTGAAAGAGCGTCCGTGACACTCTTTTCCGGGTCATGAAATTTCTGCGCAGCGCAGTGTAGCATCACAAAGCCCAACTCTTTTCCCATATAACCACTTTCCGAGAAACGATACAATAACACCGTTTTTTTTAACTTTATAGATCCGACTATATGTTTGTTCCATCCAGCAATAAGGCGTTCATATTGCTTTATTCTAAACGAAGTTGCTTGGCTTCAGCGTAAGGCTTCTGTGAAAACTTCCGAGTTCTCTCATAGACTGGCACCACGGAAAGGCTTTCCGGTAAGCGAAGCCACACCAGTGAAGCGAAGTAGAGGGTTCTGTAAGGAGACTGACTTCTATATTAGTTTTCGTATGTGCCTACAAGGCTTCAATTTCCGGGATATTGAACATTCGAATAAAAAAAGTACAACGCTGCTCTTTTATCGTCATTTCACAGCAAGTTAATTAGTCATTAGGAATTAGAAAAATCGAAAAGAATGTTTTGTGTTGCTTCAATAACGCTTCTGACATGTCTTGCGTCCCTTTTTTTTTGCCATCGTCATTACATGATCAACGGTATGTTTTGACCAGTTGTTCGACTACGACGACTTGTGACCTGTCAGCTTATTTCCTGCCTTGTCTAAGTTAATGTGCTACGAGCTACTAAAAAAACCAGCTTGGCTGAAAACTAATATGAAGACTCGGCTGCTCGGTCATCAGTCCTCTGTCACCGCTAAGATAACTGTGTGTTAATTTGTTGGATAATCAGACTGTAATAATGCGAGAAGTTTTCTCCGTTTGCTTGAAAGAAAGAAAGAAAGAAAGAAAGAAAGAAAGAAAGAAAGAAAGAAAGAAAGAAAGAAAGAAAGAAAGAAAGAAAGAAAGAAAGAAAGAAAGAAAGAAAGAAAGAAAGAAAGAAAGAAAGAAAGAAAGAAAGAAAGAAAGAAAGAAAGAAAGAAAGATGGCGCGATAACGACGTCAGACTTAGGAAAACGCTACTGCACAAATGAGCGGTAGCGTCAAAGGAAGGTGCGCACTTGGCGCAGCATTGCGCCACGTGCGGCTGCTCACATTTTTTCGTTGATACAGCCATCTTATCCAAACGTCGCGACAAAACAACTCGGGAATGAATCGAAGCTTTTCACATTAGGAGGTGCGTTAGAACATTTTAGTTTATGACATGACTGACAGTAGTTATAGTGCACCCTAAAACATCTCATTCAGTTGTTCTGAGCGCATCATGCTCTGCGCCATTCTATATGCCGCACTTTACTCGTAAAGTGCGAAGTACGATAAGGGCAGCGTCAAAACGCGACTGCGCGCTGCCGCCGCGTCGCGTGTTTCCATATCCTAAAGAGCGCAATAGCGGAACTTCCGGTCGCCGTCACATGCGGGAGAGTCACGTGACCAGAGCAGCAACGTCGCATATGACGTCGTCGGTATAGAGCGGCACGTCGCTGTTGACGTTTGGTTCTGACAGTAGTGATGCTCGCAGAGTAGTGAGGGCCGCGACGTGGGACGGCGTAGGTTCCGTACAACCTTTTCTTTCCGTGTCAGACATCGGGTATACAGCCTGATGCCCACGGCTATGTCACTGATTCCACCACATCGGACACAAAGTAGGGAAGCGCATCACCCAGTCTTATTATCATGCGAACGGCTGTGTGTATACAGTCGCTCTGGCCACGTGACTTCTACCACTCATGAAAAAACACGCGCCTTTCATTAAACATGAAGACGTTTTTAAGACTCCACATAGCTCCCGCAACTGTGTTGTGTTTGCTGCGGCGGCCATGTTGCCTCACTTGGTCGACGGCGGCGCGGAATTCGTGCGCTCTATTATTGCAGGCGTTATCTCCTCGTATCCAGCTGTTGTCTTGGTCGACGACGCAACGCATGAAATGTGATCTCGAACTTCATTCTCGTGGAGCAACACATGAAATCAGTTTATGGGGCCAACGTGCTTGCTATATCACGTAACGTGTCCTCACACGCGCGAAAAACCCGGTTTTTACGGTCTGTTTTTTTTTTAGTTGTGCACAAAATTAGCTCGGGTTAAGCGTATACGACGCCTGTGGGACGCAATTAGACTACAACCGCGTAATGGCCGTGGCGCTGTTTTACCGATGCTACCGCATGCCGTTCTGTTGTCGCCGCGTTACTCACCCGCGGAATCGACGCTGTGCTCGGCCAGCTTCGGGGAGCGGCTGGCGTCGTTTCTCAGAGCGGGAAGCGTGGCCCGTTAACCAGGAGGCCTTAATTGAAGAAGCACATTCGCTAGTGAAACAACGGCACGCAGCCTACCCCTTCGTTAAGCTCTATAGTCATGAACGGGGCAGCAAAGAGCAAGCCCTGTTACCGCACAGAGTCGAATGCTGCATTCCCCCGTCCTCTCTCCGAGGCCTTGTGCGGCCATGCATCTCAACGACTGTGCCGTTGTCGCCAGTGGTAATGTGATACGAGGCCCAGGTGGCACAGGGCCCCGTCGTTACGTTGGCAGATTGCAAGTAATCTTGTTTTGTTTTGTTTTGCCGCCTAGGAAAACTGGCTTGTTTTCGTTTTTTTTTCTGTGATGACGCATACTACTGAGGAGAATTTGCCATGTTTTAGTTGGTATTAAAATGAAGTTAGTTAATACTGAGGTCAGCAGAAAATTTGAGAAAAAATAAATGAAAATTGATTTACAGACACCTTATCCCAAAAATCTCCCTGTGGAAATTAAAAATTCCTCTGCGACTGAGTTAACATTCCTGTAACAGACTCTTAGAGAATCGGCTCCCAAATAAAAAATATCCAGTATGGAAATATTTATGTCAGTGTCCCTAAACCGCGTTTCGAGAATGTCTTTTTTTTTTTCTTAAAAGATCGAAAGTGGCGACAGAATAAGAAAAAAGTGATAGTCTCATCTACTCAACTTCTTGGGCACAGTGGGAAGGCTCCACACACCAGTCCTGTGACGAAAAAATTGTAAGGCATGTATCCGACAACGTAATCGGGTAAAATGACTTTCCTTTTTCTGGTTTGCAAGGAATTTTCGTGTCAGGTGGTGAGGAGGTGTCGATATTCTTTGAAACTGGCTTTAGCTTGGTTACAAAATTTTTCGATGATCACATTCTTGGATGATCACATCTGGCAGTATAGCTACGTAAGTACAAGTTGTGTACAGGGTGTGTGTTTGTGTGTGTGTGTGTGTTTTTTTTTAAGACAATACAGATTTTTTATGCAAATGCTACGACAGTCAGGCCCTTGTCAGGCCCTGCAGGCTATAATACGTCAATAACAATATGTTGCGTAGAGTAACTTATTAAACAAATTAACTAGTTATTCCTAGTTAAGTGACCAATACTAGGTGTGTTTTAACATTTAAAGACGTCGGCCACATGTGACAATTTACTTTTGGACACTTCCTTTTTCCTCAGAAATTATGTTTAAGAATTTGTGAAAGAAGCGTAGTAGTGTGGTGAGCCGCACTCATCACAAAATAAAACCTCACAGGGTCCCTTATGTATTCGCTTAAGACGGCTCGAAGGCGAAAGCCGTATTCTTTTTCTGCTCAGTCGGTGTATTGATCTTGCTGCCGTCTAACTTTCTTAACCTTTTCTTACTTGGCACTACACCCACACCCTGCAATGAAGTACCAACTAGCCTGCATTGATACCCTTGTTCAATTGATCCTCCCCCGCCACTCTACGAAAGCTTTCTGCACCCAACGTGGTTTTGCACTGCCTCCGTGATCGGCCAACCTTTGACCAAGCGACCACGTCGTGCGATGACCTAATCGTGTTACGTCACGTCATGATGACGTAACAAATTTTGGAGATCTGTGGCGTCATTACGACATCATATGGTGACATATGGTCACATGATGATTGTTTTTGCATCACTAGTGTTGACGCCGCTGACGCAGTACGCCGACGCCGCCGACGGTCAATTTTTGGCGCTTGATGAGGCATCTAAGGCTTTCGCCTTAATAAACGCAACATTCCTGCTTCTGCTCGTCTTTTTTTCTGCCCCTGTAAAGCGTGCTTTGGCTGTAGAACAAGCGTGTAGTGAGACAAAAACTCCTTTAAAAAGATTGACGAGCAAAATTCTTGGTTCCAACTGCCAGTTATAACATATGGCGCTGAAACATAGAAGATAACAAAGAAGCTAGAGAAAAAGTTAAGGACCACGCAGCGTGCAATGGATCGGAAAATGGTAGGCGTAACGTTCAGAGATCGGAAGGTGGCCGCATGGATCAGGGAACAGAGAGGAGCAATGGAAATTGTAGTGGGCATCAGTAGGAAGAAACGGACCTGGGCCGGCCGCGTAGTGCGTATACGACAGGCAACCGGTGGTCAGTTAGAGCAACAGCATTGTTACCAAGGGTTAGGAAACGCAGTCGAAGAAGGCAGCCAGTCAGATGGAGGGACCGAAAAAAGAAAGGGGTAAAATGGAATCAGCTCGCACGAGAAAGGGACAACTTGAGATCATTGAGAGAGGCCATCGTCCTGCAGTGGACTTGACTAGGATGAAAATGATGATGAATGATGATGATGATTCTCAGTGTGCGATATTACTCAGAGGCGCTTGATTTTTAGTTAGTAAAAATTATACAATATAAATCACATTGCGTAGATTTCAACCGCATTTTAATCTCCCAAGTTTGAAGTGTGAGCTACTCGGCAAGGCATAAGCCACGGTCAGGAAAGTCTGGGAGGGGGGAGGTTGACAAAGAAAGTTTCGCCTTGATAAGTTGCATGGAAATTTAAGCACACGAAAAACAGAAAGATATAACGTGTCACAGGAGGAAACCGAACGCACATCTATATTATCTCGTCCACTTTGGGATGAGAGGGTACTTATTTATGTGCACTAAACTAGCTCTGATGATGATATCTAATGGCTGCTCCTTCGAAACTGGGCTGTGACAAACCTAGCCTCATTTGTATAATCATTGTTATTTAACCTATTGCAGTCCAGTAATTTGGCTACACTTTTTATTGTTTTTTTTCTTTATTTATGAAAGCCTCTATTTCTATCTACCGGTCCTATCAGACTCTTCCCGATTTTTTAACAAACAAAGAGTCTCTTGCTTATATCAACCGCTGACCAGTTAACACTTCCATCCTCCTTGAAACCCAGAGCCTCTGAAAAATGGACGCCTTCCACAGGCCTTGCTGCGCGAATATCCTGGCCTTCCATTAGAATGTGCTGAGTAGTTTGCGTGCTTTTGTTGACATCAAGAGCGCGATATTTGAGGATCTCACTATAGGTAATCAATGCAAAAAAGAAACAAAGATGTCTGATCCCTCCGTCATAGGAATCGGTATAACACGAAAGTGAAACGTGTCGTCACGGAAGTAGTTGATTGTTTATGGTGCACTGGTATATGAGAGCTTGTACAATGCCTACTGTTTTTTGGCAGATATAGCACCGCTTGATGTGGACGCACTCACGTTGACGCCAGTGGCACATCTCCGAACCGACGACTAACGCCCGTGATCATTATTTGAGCGTTGCGGTAGCTGAAGTTGTCAAGATATACCTGCAAACCGCGTATGGTGAATCCCGTGCAAAGATGGCATCAACAAGCGCATAGTAAATACTGATACTCGGTATGCACTCCTTCAAAGCGTCGTGAAACGCGAAGAGAAACGCTACGCGCGTCGTGTGCTCCCTCTAGCCTGGCCTGGCCGTTAATTCTCACAGGGCGAGCGGGGAACGCGGTGCGACAGCCAGGCGAGCGTCGGAGAGCTATTTTTCAATGTGGATGGACGCTATGAGCGAGGCTTTGGCTAAAGCCGCCACGTCGCGGTGTGTTAAAGCGTTGACAAAAATATAACACCAGAGCACGCCTGTCTCGCACCCAGGCTGCTGGCACGCCGAGCGGATACTCTCGCACCCAGACGCCGGGCTTGCCGGACTGCCAAGGCGCGAGTGGGTTGCACCAAGTAAACAGGGCAAGCTGCAGTTCTGAGGCTTTAAAGTGCGAGAAAGTACCCGTTCACGCCGCTTCAGCGAATAAAAGCTCGTCTGGGCACTACTGCGTCGTCTTTGGATGCCAAAACAAACAGTGCAACAGGAGGATATTACTTAGCGTTGTCTGCGACGATCACGACGCGCCACGGGAATAGTGCCGGTGCGGTGTTTTCAGCTTCGCCCCAAGTGGATAACTGTGATTCGAGCAGAAAAACTAGGAGCCGAGTGAAAATGCGGGAGTAAGTGCACTAACTGCGTGTATTCTGCAGTGTGATGCCCACCTATTTTATTTTACGAACCTAATTTGCGTGACACGCAGCTGGGTGGAAAGCAGGCGCGAGCTTTGTGTGGGGGTGCACTTCATACTTTTGAGCGTTTCCTTTGACGATAATGTAGTGCAAGGTAGTGCTTTCAAACACAAGCAATCAGCATGTTTTGCCACTTTCAACGTAGTATTAAGCTTTAGTGCTTTTGATAGCATCCACACCTTCAAGATCTCGTCTTCAAAAGGTAATAAATGGTACGGTGTTCCTCAACAGCTGGCCAGAATCTCGTGTTTTAATTTCAGTGTTTGATGTCCCCAGATTTATTTGGACACGACGCATCCAGCTGGACATAATACATATATTGGCACGTAAGTAAACAGTACTCGCGCCAGTGTCCTGTACGTCGCAGACGTAGCGCTAGCTCGAGCAGCTAAATTTTAACATATTTAAGCAGCACATATTTAATAGAAGACAACTGGATTCTGCCTACTTCAATATCGGCTTAACTAATAGCACAGTTTCGCTTGTAAAGCATCATCGTTACAAGATTAAAATCGCGCGGATAGCTTCCAAAAGGGATCGATGAACGATACTGCAGGCGATACTCCCTGATAGTACGCTTTTGTGAGCAAGACGCATTATTGTAAGAGCTCTCGTAAAACAAAAAATACGTTCCGCGAAACTACCCGTAAAGCATACTCTAATATTACACGTTGCATCTTGAAATGATGAGCTTTCACAAAGCTTTGTGCACAACTTGTAATATGGGGCAACAAAACATCGTTTCGCTCTTTTGCGAGCTGCACTGCAATTACGATTCACGCGTACTACAGCGAGGACGTATTTTTACAAATGTAACAGCGTACGTAGCTGACGAGGTTGGTTCCGCAGCCTGCTCAGCACGTACTGTATACATTGTAGGCTTGCATGAGCAAGGTGTTCTTGATGTTCCAATAAAAACAGCGAAAATGTCCAGGCTAGAAAAGACGCCAAACACGCTCTCCGACGGGCTGAGTTTCGGGAGTTTCACGTTCGCTCTGTGTAGCGTCTGCTGGCGTGGCAGCCCATGCATGTTGTTTCGTCGCGTGTGCGATAGATGGCGCGACGCGCGATGCAAAATATGGCGATGCGCATGGAATTCGCTGTGTTCTGGTCTATTGGAAACGCGTCGAACGTGGGACGGTCGTAGCAACAGCGCGGGGTTTTTTTTTGTTTTGTTTTGTTTTTTTCGAGCCTGGTGGCACACCCGTCACCACCCCGTTTTAAAGGGGACGCTCATAGCATCCATTCATCCAAGAGCGCTGTGAGAGGAAAGTGTTAAAGATAAAAGGCGCGTTCATGTAGCCTCCGTAATGTGTTTGGCGGCAGCTCAGTGGGCTAAACGCCCGCTAGCCATCGTCGCGAACCGAGAGGTCATGGGTTCGACAATGGAACTTTCTCTTATAGTTTTTTTTTTGCCATCTGAGGGCGTGCATTTTGCTGACGTATTTCCGTGACGGAAATACGTAATGAAAGTCTTGTTGGACCCCGGCATAAAATACTTTCGTGTTAAAACAGAGGAAAACGGTGAGCTCATTAAGAACAACTGCTAATACTCAGAGTGAGAACTATCAATTGAAAGTGTCTTGCAATGTAAAAACAGAGTTCTACGTTTTCTTCCCAACGATAGCGTGCGCGAATAAACCACAGAATCACGTCAGTCGGTACATTTGCCTCGCTGTCAGATGTGAAGCATCGCTTCTTAAAACTGCTGGAAGCGCTTCGATTTTACAATCTCGCCGTGTTTTTTTTTTTCGTTTTTTATTTCTGTACAGTGCAGCAAAGCAATGTTCCAGAAGAACAAGTATCCGAGAGCCTAGAATACATATTCAGCTCCATGCCTATAAAACCTGTATCTTTTTTTTTGTAGACTCACTGCTTTCAATTTCAATTCTTTTCTGAAGTAGAGAGATCACAGGAAAAGGCAGCATGTTCTCGCAAAGCACTGAATACTGATGATCTGCGAGGAAAAAGCTGGATATTCGCGTGTCTGCTTGGCGCTTCGTCCATGATATACTTCCGGTTTGTTTTTCTTTTTGTCTCTGCGTGTTTTAAGTACTCTCTTTGGCGGCGACAAGAAGCAGGGCCTGAACAAGAAAAGAATAGAACGTTCAGGCGTGAGACATTTCCGTCGCAATGACACCAGTATTTTTGTGTTAGTCTGTCCTGGGCACTTGCTCTGGGTTCCTTAATTACGGCTCATCTATATGCGAGCAGCGTCAAACTAAGAAAGGCGGGGAAGTTGACACTGACGTTGTTTGCCGTTAACAAAAAGTTGTACCCGCTGCCGTTTGTAAGCTGGGCCGCCGTAGCAAAGCTTCCCGCCCTTTCTGTGCCCCGATTCGTATGGTTGACCAATGTGACTTTTTCCGAGGCAAGCTTATAAGACAGTGAATCTAGAGTCCCGGTTTCCGGTGTCCATTCATTACGACTCCATCGTAAGACCATATCCTCTTCAACTTGACGCCATTCGACGAATCAAACAAACTTTTCTCCGCTATTACCTATAAGTATCGAGTTCATACACCAAAATGTAGTGTAGAGTGACATGCAGTAAACGGGCATGTTGCACCCTTTGTACTTTTTGCGGTGTTTTTAGCGAGTCAGATGTATAGTCGGAAAGCAGTGACGCGCCGAGACATGCATGCATGTCTTCCTTAAAGGGGCCCCGCAACACTTTTTGAGCATGGTCAGAAAATGCTGCCGATCGGTAGTTGAGGCTCCTGCCAGCATGCGAGCCAAACATTATAGCTCTACACGCGGCAGGGAATCTACAGTTAAACTTCAAAGTCAGCTAAAAAGCGCTAACTCTTCTCTCGACAAATGATGTCATATACCCAAATCAACTGCGCCAGATACCGAAAAAGACACGGCCATTGGCTGATTTGAACATCGTGAGCTGGATAGTTACCGCGGCCGCCGCGGTGTGCCGCGACATGCCCGCGCCGCGGCCCATCGCGGTGCGGGCAAGTGAGCCGCGCGCTGCGTTTATACATTAGCTGTCCATGAGTTCGAAGAAAACAAGAGAAGGAAGAGCTCCCTTTCATCACCCCCCTCTTCCTCCCCTCCCCTGTGTAGCTTTAAGCTCGCTCGTTGGGTCGAATGGAGAGAGCGTGCGACAAATCCCTGTAACTCCGCTCGTATACTTGGCGGATTCTAAAAATTTTTGTGGCAGTCGATTCGTGAGGCAATAAGCTCCGATAGTGAGGTCATTTCATGGTTACTTGTAAAAGTGTTGCAGGGCCCCTTTAAGTTCTTTTGCTCATATATCGCGAAATCAAAAACCTAAACAGCTGCGCTCAAATTTCGCATTGCGTAGGGTCGTAATCGTCGGCGGTTTCTTTAGTTGTGTTTTTCTGGTGTTTTCACGGATTCAAAGGCGACATGAATTTTTTTTTAGTATAACGACTAGTGTACGCAATAGCTCGAGATAACTACGTCATGGCGCGATGAATCTGGTCTCTAGAGATAATGGTGGCTCTAATCTGCGCACTCGAGTCGAAATTGTCGATATGGTCCGAACTGAACGCGATGTAAACGAAAGTATGCGCGTTACTTGGCCCTAAATTGTCCTGTTTCAGTCCGTGAGCAGTGTTATATACATATGCACTGCGCAAACGTCAGTAGCGCGCGCGCGTTTGTGTGTGCTGTCGTCACACTGGAAGCTGGATCGTCAACCCATGCGGAAATTGTGGGTTGGCCAAAGAAGTGCTATTCGCACTGTAAAGTCGGCTCCAGGGTATCTATAAAGCACACCTACGTCTTATTGAACGACCTCATCGACTCACTTCGCTGCTATCACCTCATCGTTAACGAAAGGAGCTCGCGTATCATTTAGATAGCTTAGACCATACACCAGAGTTGCCAGATGCTACCGAGCTAACAAGCAAATAATCATCACAAAAGAACCCAAAAAAAAAGCGGCGCGGCTTTCGCGAAGAAGCCCAAAAGAAGCGGAAATTTAATAAGTATTCCCATTCTTGCAAATATTTTTAATTATAATAAAAAATGTCACTCAAATACGGAGAGGAGTTGAAAAAATCACTAATTACTTTGTACAGCGAAATGATGGGCAACTATGAAGGAAAGCACATATTTACTTTTTAACATTGTCTCCAGGGTAGTCTCCATTCGGTTGAATGCACGTTTGCCAGGGCATGATCAACGTTACTTGTTGATTCCCCCAACGTATGTTTGACTTGAACACTCAACTACACAAAGTCATGGACAAACGCGCTATCGGTGAACGTGATGAGAGAGGGCGAGAATAAGGTTAAAAAAAGGGCAGGAAGGTTAACCAGGGCTGAACCTGGCAGGCTACCCTGCACTGGGGAAGGGGGGAAGGAAAGTTAGAGAGGAGGAGAGAAACGTCACGTTTGCAGCCGACGTAACAGTTCCGCGTTTGATACACGGAACTGTGATGGGTAGTCCCATGGTCCCAATATTTTCTCGACGGTGAAAGCGCTTCCGTGCAGGTGATTTAGTGCAGTACGGAGCTGAAGCCTCTCGTTTGCGTAAGTCGGGCAGTAACACAAGAGGTGCTCAATCGATGGTTTCTTCGACAGCACAGTCGTTGCACTCGTCGTTGTTGGCTATCTCCCTCTTAAATTAGTAGGCGTTGGTGAATGCTACACCCAGACGCAGACGGCACAACACTGTATCTTCCTTTCGAAAAAGACTAAGTATGAGAGAATGCAATCGATGGTATGTGAACTGTAATGCTTGCCACTTCTGCAGTGTCATGTTCTGCGCCAGCTTACTTAAGTGTCGAGCCGCGTCAATCCTTGATAAAGGTATAGAAGCCAGGTTTTTTTTTCTGCGCGTGTTTTTGTGCCAGCTTCATCGGCGAGGTCGTTACCGGCAGTACCGTAATGACTTCGTAACCACTGAAGCACGACGTCGTATCCTTCTTCAATCGCATAGTGCAGCATTTTTTGTATCTCCGACACAAGTTGTTGACAAAATCCGCGACGAAGTGTTGATCACTAAAATAACTACATTTGTTGGGAAAATGCAAATAAGCCAAAAAAATGCGACAAGCGACTGGAAAATTCTGCAAGCGACTCGGCGAAAAAGGAAGCCCAAACCCGCTTAATACAAGCAGAGCTGACAACTCTGCCATACACGCAGTTTATAGCGCCCCCTCCTCTCCTGCTCTTTCTTACACATGCATTTCCCATCAGTTGCCTACCTCGGAGCACGTGTGTCACACCATGGCCTCCGAGACAAGGGGGAGAAAAAACCCAACCGTAGCCCGTGCCCCATGATCACACATTGACTTCCTGGTTCTTTTTCCCAGCTCCCTCCATGTTTAAAATGACAGTGCATGTGCTCCCCAAGCTCTTCACTTTTCTATCGAGTGGTTCTGTTGAAACTATTCTTGCATTTAGTCGACAGAAGACATCGCAGCTGAAGGCGACGATGGCACTGCTAAGGTTTTTAAGAGAAACGGACTTGGACAAGCGGCTCTGACAGTAATGTCGCGTACCACGCAAGAGTGACCGACTGATTCTGTGTGTGCTGTGTCATGTGCTATCTTTCTCTCTCTCTTTTTTCTCTCCATCTTTAAATATCCCCCACCCTGTTCCCATGTGTACGGTAGCAAACCGGTTTTCCTAAACGGGTTAACCTCCCTGCCTTTCCTTCTCTACTATTTCTTCTTATATCGAGTCGTGAACAAAACTATACACGGAGGAAAGGCGAAACGCACCCAATATGTCTTTTTCCCGTCGCATCACTGCTCGCAACAAATGCAGCTCAGTACAATATAACCCTGTCGATACGGTTTTGCATAATACCGTTTTCTCTCGCCAACGTCCCTCGCCAACGTCCCTTAGGATCAATGTATTTTCATACAGGAATATCGCGAGCTGAGGAGACGCTTCTGTTCCGCCTGTGGCTTGGCGTGGCATTCAAGAATGCCTACTCCTGCCTGACTGGAATGGCCAACAACTCTACATGTAATTACTGCAGCTGCGAAGAAACGATCTCCCATCTTCTGTGTGAGTGTACCCGTTTCAGTGCGTCAAGACAAGAACTTCCTAATGCGCTAGATAAACTTGACAATCGCCCTTTGTCGGAACATATGGTTTTGGGACCTTGGCCGAGTCCATCGTCAGCACAGAAGGCTTTAAAAGCATTATTGCGTTTCTTGCGGACAACTGGTCTTAGAGACAGACTCTAAGTAGTGTCATATTCTCGTTTCCTTTTTTTCCCCTCTCTTTTTCTTTTTCTTTTGCTTGCGCTCCCTTATTTTTGTAACATCTCTCTTCTATCATCTTTTATCCCCCTTACCCCTTCCCCCAGCACAGGGTAGCCAGCCGGTCTAAGAACTGGCTAACCTCCCTGTCTTTCCGCTTGTTTCTTCCTTCCTTCCTTCCTTCCTTCCTTCCTTCCTTCCTTCCTTCCTTCCTTCCTTCCTTCCTTCCTTCCTTCCTTCCATACTGTTAGTGCCATGGCGCCTTCTCCTAAAATAATGCGACTGAAGAGATTGACTTTCGCTGGTATTTCTAAAACTCGCAGGTTTATATTTCAGTGTAGTAGTTTAAACAGCCTTCCAACGACCGACGAAAAACTAGTTAGACGCCAACAGCCATGCTGATTTGCTGCAGTAACGCGAAGAAATTGCCCCGGGGAAGAGAGGAGAAAGCGAAACTGACGTTCACCTCAAGCTGACCGAATTTCGTCAAAATTTAGCCAAAATTTTTGTCATGCTGTTATGCTGCTTTAGGGGGAGAGACAGAGAAAAAAATAAACATCTCTCTTTTGTGAAAGAAGCCTCGTTTAGGCGTCCTTATTCCAAGGCGCCTCGTGTTCGGGCCGTGTCCTGGGCACCTCGCGACCAAACGCAGCTGAGCACCGATCCTCACCACAGTGGAATTCCCATGTGCAGGCTACCTCCTGCATGCACAGCGCCCATGAACTCAGACAACGGCACATAGTGACAGTGTCAAAGGTGTGATGTCTGTGAGCTTGCAGCGAAAACCAGACCAACGAAAGGCTAATGCCAAAAAGAAACAAATTCGTCACAATTTATCAGCATCCGCTTCTAAACACACATCTTTGATAAAAGAAACCTTGAAAAGATATCCCCCCCCTCCCGTCCCATTCCGAACTTCCGTCTTTGAAATAAGTGGACTATCGGTTTTTATTGAATGCGCCGGTGCACTAATCATACATTCTGTAATAGAAACTAATGGCATACCTCATTTGCGTTGAGTCTTTATCCGCGAGGAGGCGACAGCATCGCCGGGCCGCCGCGTCATTTTGAGGGTCGAGTCGTTCATGCGTCGAAGGAGCCGTCGTCCAAATCATCGTACGGAACTAGCACGCAGCAGTACTTCGTGCGACGTGCCGCGATTGCGTGTTTTTTCAGTGGAACATCTTTGAACTAGTGTGTATCTTCGTGTACGGAGAGACTGTAAGTGACTTGGTTATATACGTCAATGCAGCTGCGCTCATGACAAACTGCTCCGCCTTCGGCTGCAACAACCACTCGAAAAAGAAGCCTGGCGATCACGATGTTGCCCGGTTGGGCTTTTTGCGATACCGAAGGAGCTAAATCACAGTGCCAGAAGACCGCAGAGGTGACAGCACAGAAAAGGACGGAGTGTTCTCGCCGCATTAACAACCGAGACGTGGATCACGCCGCGACTCACTGCAAAGTCGTCTGGAAACATTTCGTTTCTGGTGAGTGAGTGCTCGAACTCCCAGCTCGATGTAACTACTGCTCGTAGTACGAGCAACTTCGGCTTAGTCACGTGATTGTTTTGTGATCATTTGGTTTTTAGACCGCAGTCGACCAAACCGCTGAACAGTTGCTGCGATATGGGGCCTTTGAATGTGGCGGTGCTTGCAGTGCGATGGAACTGATATGATAATGATATTATCTGGGGTTTAACGTCCCAAAACCACGATATGATTATGAGAGACGCCGTAGTGGAGGGCTCCGAAAATTTCGACCACCTGGGGTTCTTTAACGTGCACCTAAATCTAAGTACACGGGCCGCATTTTCGCCTCCATCGAAAACGCGGCCGCCGCGGCCGGGATTCGATCCCACGACCTACAGGTCAGCAGTCGAGCGCCATAACCACTAGACCACCGGGGCGGGTCTGCGATGGAACTGGGAATATAAACATATTTTCTGTGCGGTAAACGAAGTTTCCTCTATACGCGCAGGTCGGCCCCGCTTGCAGCATGGCCGAAGATCCGGACATGGCGCCGTCATTGCAACACCACCGATAGCCGGGATTCGATCCCACGACCTGCGGGTCAGCAGTCGAGCGCCATAACCACTAGACCACCGTGGCGGGTCTGCGATGGAACTGGGAATATAAACATATTTTCTGTGCGGTAAACGAAGTTTCCTCTATACGCGCAGGTCGGAGGGGGGCCCCGCTTGCAGCATGGCCGAAGATCCGGACATGGCGCCGTCGTTGCAACACTACCGATAGCTCTTCTAAACACATACACGGCACGCAGCGGTTGTTGAGGTGCAAAAACCATTTGAAAACAGCCTCTGAAAACTTCTGCGATATCCTTCCTTCCGTGACATCTCGTTACCGTGGTTACAAGGTTCACAAAGAGTCCACACGGTCATATCACCCTAACCGCGATTAAAATAAACAAGGGAAGTCTGCTTAACTTTCCGACGACGACATCGATGCCGTCCGTTAGAGCTTTGACGCACGGCTGCGGCGCCCAGTCAGGTAACTATGACCCTCCACGGCTTTGTATGTTTCAATTACTCACGCGACAAAACTTTTATTCACAAGGTTGCCCTTGGAGTCGATGAGGTCGACGCGAGGCAGCCATCCGACATTGCACTCAAATTCAGTCTTTCAGTTCGAGTTGATCGACGACGCCTCCACACAGGCGCACTTTTTCTGATAACGCAATCGCTCAGGTATTAAGTGCAATGCAGTCAAAAGACGCACCAGCTGAAACAAGAAAAGAGACAGCGCCGCAGTGCCAACGTCGGCGCATGGAAATGTCAGCAACATTGGATGACGTGAAGTTCACACCACTATACCCAGAAGTTTTTAAAGATGCATATCAACTACATCTCTTTGCTGTATGTCCTTCGCGAAGAGCGAAAAGCAATTCGCTATCCACGCATGTGCATTTTTTTTTCCTTAAGTTTTTATGTCCCAAAACCATGATATGATTATGAGGCACACCGTAGTGAAGGGCTCGGGAAATTCTGACCACCTGGTGTTGTTTAACGTGCACCTAAACCTAAGTACACGGGCCTCTATCATTCTCGTTACCATCGCAATGCGACCAACGCGGCCGGCATCAAATGCGCAGTTTTTATGAACTTCAAAGTTTCTTTAAGCCCTCGTGAGCATTGCAACGTCGTATTCCATTCATCTCGCAGTTATTTTAACCCAATGTTCCTAAACATACGATCAGAACTTTTCATTTCCTATTGCGAAGTAACCTGCTCAAAGAGTCTGTAAGCCTGAAAGCTGTCATACAGCACTCGCAATTTCTTCTTTGCTTTAGGCCCATAGTGTTACATGTGTCGAAAATATAAACTAATAACTGTGTACGTTGAGATGCGGATTTGTCGTTGCTAAGCTCACGCTCCATCGAATTTTACAACTCAGTGTCCCTTTTGGATTTTATCATTCAGCGGGAAGTTGAATTGCGATATGCTGCAGCCTTCGTTAACGGAACTGGTGAATCAAGCTTCGATGCTCGCCGGTAGTGAAGACTGCGATCTTTGGAAACTCCGGATTTCCGGAGCTCTCCCTGAGCAGCTGAAGGCGAATCCACTTCGAGCAATATGCCAAGTATAGATACTAAAGAAGTGAGTTCAAGCCACCGGATACGTGTCCCGTAGCAATTCGCACGACGAAGAGCAAGTTTCAGCTCTCGACTAAGTTTGGTTTTTAAATGCATGGGGAAAGCTTAAATACTCTCACTAGGCAACCGCTGAATCGCTTTGAAAATCTCTTGCACATAAAAGAAAATGCTAAATTCTAGCGTGGTTTCAAGTTTTGAAAGTTTTACGAAGACACATATACTGAAAGTCGATAAATGTGAAGAAAATTCCGACAAGAATGGTGCAAGTCCGCAACCCGGCATGGAAATTCACATTGCTGTTATCTACACTGCAGGTTTATTCGAGTGTCTAAAGAAATCAAACGTGACTTATTTCTTTACAGACTGCATGGAATCGTTACGTGCGCTTTGTGAATTATAATTTGTTGTATCTGTTACCTCTCTTCGTTCTGCAGCTACAAAGCCTTAAACTTGGCCTTTCTTTTTTTAATATTTTGCTAAAAATATTGCTACAAAAATGGAAGGCCTAAGTACGTTTTCACCAGTCGGTATACACCTAATTTTTTTATTGTTCATTGAACAGCAATAAAAACAACTGTCATACTTTCTAGCTGTCATATGATCAAGCGCGCCAGAAGTCGATGTCTCCCACTTAAAAAGCTGTCTTTCTTGTATCCTCGGCTGCGCCAATGGCTCGTTCGTTGAGGTCGTATATAGTGCTTGACAGGCATCGTCACTTATTGAACGTCAAGCCTGGAACGGACCCGCCATTATGGTGGTTATGGTGCTTGGCTGCTGACCCGCAGGTCGCAGGATCGAATCCCGGCCGCGGCGACCGCATTTTCGATGGAGGCGAAAATGCTTGATGCCCGTGTACTTAGATTTAGATGCATGTTAAAGAACTCCAGGTGGTCGAAATTTGCGGAGCCCTCCGCTACGGAGTCTCTCATAATTATATCGTGTTTTTGGGACGTTAAAGCCCATCAATTATTATGATCAAGCCTTAAACGAAACAACTCGAGAAGAACTGAGTAAGCTACCATTTTATTATTAATACAAGCAATGCGACAGGAAGGCAAAGCGAAGTCTCCATTCTGTCACTTTTTTTAGCACAGTTGAAACTAAGGACATATTATCTCGCCTGCTTGAAAAACAAAGCTATAGATATCGACTCTTAAACGCACAAGACTGGCGGGCGCTTTCATGCTCTAAGGAAAACGTCTCCTGACAAATGTGAAAGTTGCATACAGCGCGCGTATACCTTCAACATTTTTTTTGTTTTTGTTTTTGTTTTAAGTTAAACTAAATCGTCGAGTTTTGCTTGCCAAAAGCCCGTTATGATTATGAGGCACGCCTTATAGCGGAAGGGGGATCCCGGTCTACTTTTGACCCACCTGGGGTTCTTTTACATGCAACTAAAGTACACGAGCAGCCGCTGCGGCGAGGGTTGAACTTGCGACTTCTAGCTCAGTCGCACAATTACGTCATAGCCATCAGGCTACCGTGGTGGGCCTGCGCTTGTTGATGTAGCAGGCCCCACACCGAAGCTACCCATCTGTAGGACAACCTGCGAAAAGGTGACTTAAAGGGGTGGTGCCATCAAATTTCGAGGCTATAACAAGCCTGTTGTGGGTTTCCTCTGTATGCAAGGACACTCCACACGAAGGGTCGGACACAGCAAACGTTTAGAATATATTTTAATTCACTTCCAAAGTGTACCCAAATGCCCATTCTCCCGATCAAAACCCATCGCTAGCGCGCCAACACTGACGTAGATCTGTAGGATGGAAAACGAAAGTTGTAGTGACGTCACACCAGATCTGCTGCAGTGACGTGAGTGACCTCCGGACCTCCGCAACGTACGTACCGGCTGTAGTGAACTAGAATATATTCTAGTTCACTATAGTACCGGCAAAGCATCGGTTGCTACATCACTCGCCGAGTTTCGATCGTTTTCTGGCTAAATGCGTCACATCCTTGTGTGGTCACGTGACCACGCCTCCTACACTTCTACGTCACTGCCCAACCTCGGCGCCCAGAAACCGAAACCGAAAGTTGTCCACATCAAAGGCGATATTAAATTATTTAGCGAGAATACATGAATCTTGGTGTGTGCATCGTTCTTCCTGGAGCTATAGGAAACGCTTACAGCAAAGAACGCGCAAGCCACTAACATGGTGGCACCACCCCTTTAAGTTCTGACCTGAGCGGCGAGACCCTCAACTGGATTGTGCGACTTTGTTAAATGTGAGACTAATTAGGTTGCCTCACCATTTCTTTCTCGTTATATTTTTTCTTTGTTGTTTAAGAAGGGAGGCTGCACCTGAGTTCAATGATAAATGACATTCGTAAGTCTCAAAGCAATTACACGGTACGAGGCAGATCCACGCGTGCGAAAGGCGGGGAGGTCCAGTGTGCCGTGGCTTCCTAAGTCGTTGCATCATCGCTGCGACGGGGAGCGAGCTGTCACTTACTGAATATGCAACATAGTGAAGGTCCTCTCGCTTCTCCATCGCCTGCACCAGTCATTTCACCTCGTGATTGCACGACCGATCAGATGCACGGTAGCTCCCGA
The DNA here is from genome assembly GCF_013339695.2 of Rhipicephalus sanguineus. NCBI lineage: Eukaryota > Metazoa > Arthropoda > Arachnida > Ixodida > Ixodidae > Rhipicephalus > Rhipicephalus sanguineus. The sequence continues at coordinate 291,430,560 of NC_051176.1, read as the reverse complement.
AGAAGGCGCGCGCATTTTTAGAAACTGGTCGCCCCTCGCCGGCTCTAGGTCGATAGTGACGGATGCGCTTCCAACGATAAATCATCCAATTCAACGAACATGCTCTAGACGGCGGTCGTCGGAAAGGGGCGGTGTCAGTTCCAGCGACGACGATGCGTCGTCGGAGCAGTGTGCACGCAGCTAGCGAACAGTCAGCAGCTCAAAGCACATCGCCCGACGACCAGGCTAGTCACGAATTTCGTGCATTCGTCATTACGATGCTCCCCTGCGTGCCGCACCGGCTCGCATGCTAACAACCCTGAAACCGTAGTCCCCGTCATTCATTTATTGAACACAGGCACCCAAGTTAGGCTTAACAAAATGCGTCACCACATGTCTACATGGTATGTGCGTCTCAGAGGCGTTTTAAAAAAAAAAGGTTCCCGTCTTGCGTGTATGTATGTGTTCCGTGCACCCTGATATCCATTAATAATAATTGCTGGAGTTTTGTGTGCCAGAACCACGATATAATATATGAAGTAGTAGAGGGCTTCGGATAATTTCGACCACCTGGTGTTCTTTGACGTGCACTGACATCGCACAGTACACACGGGCCTCTAGCATTTGACCTCCGACGTAATGGGACCGCCGCGGCCGTGATCGCACCAACGTCTTTCGGATCAGCAGCCGAGCACAGTAACAACTGAGCCACTGCGACAGCATAACTGTTCTCTCTTCATCTGTTTTTACCATCTGTTTAAGCTTTTAGATTGTTCGTAGACCAGAAACTCGCGTTGGCTAGCAACCACTTGGCACAGCTGCGCCTGGCTTCGCCCACTGCGCCGCCTGGCAACGCGTTGGAGGAAGGAAAGGAGGGGGAGATGAGAGGAGAAGAGAAGTGGAGGAATATAAGAAATTAATAGAACAAAAAATGTCTTGGCGAGGCGGGAGTCGAACCCGGGTACCCACGGTGCGAAAGCGATCGTCGTAACTACTCGGAGTGATGGAGTGACGTGAGGGTGAGAAAGAGGGAAAGGAGGAGGGGATATGGTAAACCATAGCATAGCCATGTGTAGTATAGTATAGCAAGGAAAGTGGGAAAAGGGAAGTGAGGAGGAGGGTAAGGCCACCGGCTCCGCATTTTCCTCCGTCTTCGCACCACTAGTGCGTAGCTGCGCCAATTTGTTAAGCATTTCTTACAATTACATGATATATTTCTTACCTAACGTTATTCGTGTGCATTTGAATGTATGTCTACCGTTCCCGGATGTTGCTACTCTTTTTTTTTTCATTACTGGGTTTCTTTGCTTGTTCGCCTTTTAGAATTGCATAACTTTTTTTTAACTGATTTGATTATAACTGGCACTTTGTACGTGTTCTTAGGTTGCCTTTATATACTGCTGTACTCACTTTTTTTCTTGCTTTTAACACTTTGAAACAACGACTTTGTATTGTTGCCCCCTCGCCCCCGCTTACATAATGCCCTCTAGAGCTTTCGGAGTCAGTCAGTAATACGAGTATGCCCCTCTAGCCGTGTACTGTGTATATCATGCTCCTTCCAATGGGAGTCTGCTTCAACTACTACACAACATAATAAAAATAGATACTTCAAGGTATGTATCTTATTTTCATGGCAGACCAACCCGTCATAAGCATTCCCATACTCTTACCGAATACTCTTCCAACACTAATTGCTTCAAATATTCATTCTTCCCTCTAACCATTAAATATTGGAACTCACTAAAACCTACCCTAAGCACCGAATCATCCATGAACTTGTTTACAACTGCGATTGAAAGCGAACTGCTTGCCTCACAGAGAGCACTAACGACATTACAACATCAATAAACCCGCTAAGCGATGAGTCTGTGTCATGTTACTAATACATATTTCTTTTTTCTCTGCTATTTCTATGAAGGTATTATTTTAAGTGACATTTTATTCGATTAATTTGTTGTTCATAAAATTGTTTGAATAATGTGTTCATTAGTAATGTGTATTTGCTGACCTATGCCATGTTACAAATGTATACCTTATCTTTTTGCGGTTGTTTTTAGCGATACTATCACCATAATCTTGTTACTAAAGTTATTTTATTGTGTGTTCTTCTATCGCAATCTATGATGTATGATTTTTTATGTCATTTTGACTTTTTTGTGATTTTAACCATATATAATATTGTGTAAACATATATTATTTTTCATGTGCCTTCCCTGATATAATCTCTGAAGAGATTGGCAGTATTGTTAAATAAATAAATAAATAAATAAATAAATAAATAAATAAATAAATATGCTGCCCTATTATGTCGAAGCAATTTCAACAAGTACAACACGGGCTCTCCAACCAAAAGGACTATTGGAAAAACGAATGAGCACTTGAAATGCAGGCTGCCGCTTCGACCAAACTTTATCGACTGGCGCACTGTATGGCACCAATAATAGTCGCGTTCAGCCGTGCCCGTCAATATTTGTAAACTCCGCATGCTACACAGCGATTATAATGAACAGTGACTTGTTGTGGCTACACCCTCAAGGCATATTTCCCTAGCACAGCGCGAACAACAACGCTGAGAAGGCAAACAAAAAACTGCAATACATACGCTGATTTAACGTTGAACCAGCATTTTTCTTGTGTTGTGTTTTCAAAAAAAAGACGAGTTCGTACCAACTAGCCCAATCCAAGGTAACTCTAACCCCAGGGCAGTACACTAGTCACCAGGTTCCACAAGTGGACGAGGCGTCGCTTGCATACATAGATGGGGGTATTGGCCGTGTCGCGAAATCTTCCACCAAACGCTCGACGCATGCTTTTTATTTCCGGGAGAACTGACATCCTTCCAGACGGCTTCAAGGAATGCAGTAGGGGCTCATGTAGAGGAAGCAAAAAAAACGGACGATATTTTTACTCAGAAACAGATAATTATCTGTATTTGCGGCCTCTCAGAAGTGTTTCACTACGAAGCGCTCTTTACGTTGGCCCCCTTGAAGATGGAAAATTAATGAGCAGGCAGCGCGACGAGACGAGACGGTGTCAACGGCTCTCGCAGTATGAGATCGTTAGGTCAGGGGTTCGATTACCGATCGTGGTCAGTCGAGTCTAGACGGGTCGCAGGTTGTACATTACAGTAGATTACGTGAGTGCAATGCCCCCTCCTGCCGCCCTCGCACTGTCCAACTGATGACGAATGCCTCTAACTCCTCCTTTCAGCCCAAGCTTTTTGCGTCCATTAAGCTACACAACGGAGCCACCGTCTGCAGGTCGCGGATGCCTTGAGGCACTGACGCGAGCGATATGTCAAAATCGATTTCTCGAGGCGGCGACTTCTTCGGACACGGTTTCACAGCTTCTTTCTCGGTTCCGTCCGAGCATCCCATTCATCACGCTGTCGAAGGCGCGCACTCGTAACGGACAGGCGCCTCCCGGATGCAGCCCCCGATTTCTGTTCACCAGGGCATTCGGGAAGTTCATGCGGCCACTTGTATCGAGCCTGTATGAATTACAAGCTGTCACGGCCGGGCGCTGCTCAGCGATTGCTCGACAGCCGCTTCCGCTCGACAGTCAGTCGAAAGAAAGCAGTTCCCGAGAGTCGACTATTCCGGCTCTCTACTTTTAACGTGTCGCCGTTACGTATCGAAGAAGATGGAGAATGGGAGATGGGTTTAATGAACGAGCAGTCATAGCTGTCCGTATAGCTTCGCAGCTCGGATGCCACTTGACACAGTGAAGAGAAGCGAGACGCGATATGAGGTGAAATAGCCTACGCGTCGCTCTCCTGAACAACGTTCACCTGGTTTTATCGCCCATTCGATGCACTGCTTAAAATAGAGAGCCTGGCATCGAAAAAATTGTGGGAACGGTGAAGAAGGTTTGCTGCGCAGCCTTGAAGAGACGGAGCACACGAGGCTGACGCGGAGCGCGTGCTCTTTTTTGGTGCTTCGCGAACAGATGCACTCGGTGACACGGATAATTTTGGAATGCTTCGTTGACGCCAGCAGTCTCGACAAATTACAATTGAAAGCGCAATCCCGAGCGAATTCTGGGAGAAAAAACGAAAAAAAAATGCCCCCACCTCCCCGAAGGGAATCGTGAGGAAATGCGAATGCATTTCTTGCGCCGAGAGTACACGGCGTAGTAATTTTAATGGCGTAAAGCTGGACACATCGACGCGCTCAAGTGTCTCCCTTTTGGGCGCCTCTTTCAACGAACGCTTCCTACGTGCGTTCGTAATCGCCTCAGGGATGTTGCTACCGCCTTCAATGCAGCACAAACGCGTTTAGAACGCGCTGTTTTCAGGCTGTGCCAAGGCAGCACAAACGCTACAAACGCGTTTCGAACGCACTGCATTGAGGCGGTGGCGCAGGGAGGAGAGAGAGCGAACGGCGAGAGAAGGAGCGGCGAAGCATTGCACCTACCCTCTCCTACACTCTCTGCACACACGCGGGAGCTCCGCCGAGCTCCCGCGATGCGAGCGCCCTCACACGCCAGAGCGCGCTCCTCCTCTCCACTCACTCTCCGCTACTCCGACCGCACCACCTGCTCCGGTTGCTAGGGGCGAGGATAAGCGCGCGCGCCCGCAGCTGTTGCTATGTGAGAGGGAGTGAGAGCGGAGAGGCGCGCGGACAACGCCGGACGCCTGACATAGCCCGACTAAGAAATGCATTCGCATTTAAAAAAAAGGCAGAAAACATCGGGAAGGGCTACAATCGCCTGTGTGTACAACAAACAGCAATGGTACAAGTACAACAATGTCAAGTTCCAATAGACAGTGCAAAAAACACGGAGGGGACAGAGAGGCAGACAGAGCGCTGAACTTCTAACAAAATTAACTTTTGAAAAAGCCACGCACTGCCATGACATGTGAGAGCACCTCAGCCATGCGCACAACGCAATCTACAGACCAATGACGCATCATCTAAATGACAGAAGGTGTGCAATCTCTTTATCAGAGTGAAAGATAGACGCCGTACTAACGCGCATCTTCTGCATAAATAATCTTTTCTGCTTCAATAATTTCTCGCCTACATTTGTCAAAGTGTTTAGTGATAATAAAATAATCAGAAAGCTTCGGCGTACAACACTGGGCTGCAAGCTAACCTTCTCCTGTTCGGATCATATTATATACGTGTTCCTCGCGTCTTTCATTCACGCAGCATCCAGTCTCTATAATGTAAAATTTTCCACATGATAAGGGAACCTGATAGATCACATTGCTTAAGCATTCCCTACGATATTTCCAGTGTTGAACACGACACCCTTGTTTAGGAACAGGGAAAGGAGCAGTCTTTTTATAAAGGATGCTTAATTTTTTCGGCGCTGAAAAAGCAACATTCGCATTGACTCGTTGAGCAACTTTCATCAAGATGTGTGCAATTCTATGCGTGTACGGAATGACTTCAGTTGTTTTGTATTTCCTGTTCCTTTCTTTTAAGATTCGCACACACATCGGACACCAAGCTTCGCAACAAGCTTTCACCAACAGAACCTTGTTGAAGAATAGGATAGTCTGCGCTAGAATACCTTTCAGACTGCTCTGGAAAAATGTCCACCATTTTATGTTCACAGGATTTCGAAAGGGAATTAGTGCAGAAGCGCATGAGCGAACTAGGCAGCATTTTACCCATTTGGATTGTGCCCAATTAAATGGAAGAAGTGGCTGTTGCCGCGCGGTTTATATATACATCCAGCACGCACGCCTTTCATGTGAAATTAATTCCACATCAAGTAACCGTAAAGCACGTTTCTCTGACATTTCGTAGGTGATTTGCAGAGGCGTGAAAACTTGACGCACACAACCTATAATATTAAGAGCGTCGGGTATGTAAGCGCGAATCGCCGTCAAGAAAGACAAAAAAATCGTTCACATACCTAAAAACTGTCACAGCGTTAGCACTATTTATGGCGTCAGAAATAGGTCTGTCAAGCTTTGCTAAAAACAAGTTACTGATGACAGCAGCGATGCATGACCCCATGCAAATGCCTTCCTCTTGAAGGTAAGGCTTACATCCCATTGAATGAACGTAGACTCAAGATAAAAATTAAGTACAATCCTAAGAGTCCACTAACGCAGATGCCAGATTGGTTCTGCAATTTTAAAGGCCCGAAACCATCCATGCTTTCTTTAAGCCCAATCGTTCACTGTTTTAGGCAATAACAAAGAACGTTCGACGAGACACCGCAGAAGCGATCGATTTCTCCTCGCAGCGGGAGTGCTGCGCAGCCTCGATAAACCTCGATCAAAGTTGTGATCCCACTTTGAATACCAGAACGCGGTCGCCTCCCCCCGGAGCCCTCGACCCTCTCGTAGCCTCCTTTTTTTTTTTTTTTAGAATCGTGAACTGGTTCCAACGGCAGAGCGACACACGCGATCGAACGTGTCTGGCTCAAGAAAATAAAGAAAAAGCATAAATAGAGACACGAAGTTCTATCATTGTTAGCGGATATTCTTCTTCCTCACGCAAGCATTACTTGCGACCAAATAAAACACAAAAGTCTGAACGGAAAAGGGTGGCGTATTGCGGGAGTAAAAGAGAGAGAGGAATGAAGGGGAGAATTGATGACACAGACGATCTACGACGGCTATTTAGGTTGACACAAAGCGTTTCTGAGTGTTATGAAGACGCAATTTTTTCTTAATAGGTGGTGGTCACTTCCGAGTTAATGCTTCTATCCATATTGAAACCCGGAGTCTCTGAAACATGCACGCCTTCCGTGGGTCTTGTTGGGTGAATATCCTGGGGTCTGATTACGATGCGCTAAGTACATTCCGAACTTCTCTTGCAGCAGACACATGCTTCATATATGCTGCTGTGAACACTTGCTACGGTATGTCTTTGTCCTCAGACAGCCATCTTGGGCTTCAAGTTGTGTTATCATACAGGTTTTAGCGCGACAGCGTCTCTACTAGGTTGACCGAAAGCGCCCACTCAGCTGGCGTCCGCAAAAGCCATGCCCAGGAAGCACGTGACCTCTCCCCCTCCGGAACTGACGCCGGCGCCAACAACTGCCGCAGCAACCACCTGCAGCCGCGGCCGCGTTTTTTGGCTAGGTTGGCGAAATCGCGCACTCAGCTGGCGTCGCCGCAGCAGACGTAAGTACGCCGCCACCGCAACGATAAGAGGATGACGGCTTCGGAGGCTGTCAAATGACACCACCCACAACACTGTGGCGGTCGCACTATTCCGATGTACCCGAGACTTGTGGTTTATACTGCCTCGATGACGAAATGGAAGACAACATGTAAAGCGTTGTCGACGCCACTTGGATTGTACAAAATCATGTAAATAAGCACAATTCAGCCGCTCGCTTTGCCTCAGTCTTTATAACCCAACTCGGCAACACGTACAACTTTGCAGCACCTCCCCCGTAACAACAACGTAGCCGAAAAAAAAAAAACGATTTCGTGCTCTTATCTAGGAATATGCTTAGGGATCCTCTGCAACCTTTTTCCTTCTAATTTCGTCATTGGCGCCTTTGTAAACATTTATGGCATTTTTGGCTTCCATCCTTTGCATGCTACTAACTCTCTTTTTCATTGCACCTGGTTGTCTACTTACACTTTATATTCAGTTACCCTGAACTTCGTTGCAAACTTCCTTAATTTTTAGGGGCGAAGCTCCTCTTAGTCTAACCTTGTCCGGCGTAAGGCGTAAGGCGTAACCGGCAGTATACTACGACCCATCACCGGTCCTTTGCAAACTGCCCACTACTTCGTCTTTGCAAACATCCCTCTACGACCCATCACCGATCCATCACTTCACCGACCATAAAGCCGTTATAATGAAGGGGGAACGGAAGCCACGTCTAGCTACCACTTACGATTAATAAAATTTCTTGAATGAATATATACAGTGTTTGTCACGTCTTTGATGATGTACTGGGCTATCGCTTTGATTACTGCTGGGCGAAACCACTGAATATTTCATGGTGTAACCATGATTGCTTCAGGAGCTTCGCCCAAGCTCTTCATCATTCACCCGTGGATATGCTGTGAATTTTTTTCCTCAACTCCATTTCCACGCATTTTTCAGGTATAGGTATTTGTTAACTCTAGCCACCCATTTATTTTCATCCACATTAAAAGTCTTTCTTTAGAACTAAGTTTGCTCTGCGCTTCTCTCACTTCAAACGAAGCCCAACCCATATTCCTCCTTTGCACTGCCTCACTTGAGGTTCTTCCGGAGGCCCTCAATGCCAATCGGCACACTGGTCTTTCGCTGACTTCCCACTCCGACAAAGCCTCCGATTTCAAGCATATAACTGCATTCGCGAATGTTAGCGTTGGTACCATTACTTTATTTTTTTTTTTCAAATTCTGCTCACTGTATCGCATATATTGCAACTCCAAGGAGCCCTGTGTTTCACTGTTGTTGCATTTTGCTTTACTGTTATTCTCACTTTATTTCGGTGGATGCTTTGAAAAGACTGCTTCGACACGCGCCCCTACCAGACCAGGGGATTTTTTTTTTTATGTGAGCTCATCTATTCGAGGCCGTACCAAGTCAGGAACGGTTTTTCTGGTCTGAGTAGGTGACGGAATGCAATAAACAAAAAAAAATGAGTAAGTGAAGAAATGTTTATATTTGAAAAGGAGCTATCGCGGTATACAAAGCCTTCTACATATAAATCTATTCTTGTGACACCAGTAGTGCCACTAGTGAAGGACCCTCGGCAACGTTTTGCCTGTCGCAACAATGCGAAGGCCACGCCACTCCCGTAGAATAGGTGTGCTGTACTTAGTGTATTCGCGTTGGCACGAACGCACCCCGACGCTAGCCTATAGCGAGGCTGGACTTTATTTCTGATTTCATTGAAAACCGGCGACTGCAACTCGAAAGTACAAGAGCTGTGACGGCAAAAATGATGGCCTCCGCACGTTTGTAGCAGACTGCGAGTTGCTTGGTGAGTTGTTACTTGGGTAGTGGAAAGAAAAACACACATCATGCAGGGACAACTTCTGTATGACCGCCCGAGCTGCTTCCTTTTATAGTATACTTTTCGTGCTGATCATGACGACGTCTTTTTATACGTCGATTTTAGAAGACTGAACAGTATAATCCGTCCCGTGTAGCATTGCTCAACGTGCCTGCCCATCTAGCGTGCCTACAGTAACATGGATGCGAGCGCACTTGTGTCTTCAAGAAAAAGCGCGCTATTCCTGCCATGATGCATATGACAGGAACGAATCTCGAACCAAGACATACTTTCGCAACAGATGCAAGCAAAGACAAGCATAAATAAGGGAATGCGCACAGATCGGTCTCCTTGTCACATTGGCGTGACTCCCATTTCGACACCGGGAGGCAGGCCCAGAGTATACGCTAAGCGATCGATCATATATAGAGAAACGTCGTGTCGTGAATTCTGCTTTATATTCGAACTCTTGCCTCGTCTAGCCTCTAGTTTACGCTGACGTTTCGTGCTACTTTGTACATAAATACAAAGCAGTACAATCAAAACACCTATATACAATGAAAAACACTAAGATACGATAACTAAATGAACGTCAGCAGTTGCAGTGTGAAAGGTATATACTATAAACTACAAATACAATGCTAGGACGCACGATAATGCAGTGAGGTTACTGAAACACAGAATCCGGTTACGTTACTGATTACAAGGGAAAAAAAAGCAGCGCCTTAGAAATTGAAAGAAAAACTACCACAGGGACTGCTCAACATGTATATACATTTCCGCCAAAACTAGAAGGTTATTTAATGTTAAAGCTTTATTACCCAAAGGACGAAGTTTATTCCATTCTCTAGTAGCGTGAAAGAAGTATGAATACTCAAAGCAATTTAGGTTTAACATGTGTTCAGTAAGTGTTTGAGTGCCGGTGGCGTGTTGATATAAGAAGAACGAAAGAAATCGCCCTGGATGTGTCAAAGTTTACGTGACCATTAATTAATCGAAACAAAAAAATTCAGCCAGTTCCATGCCGTGACAACAGTCGCACAGCCAAGCTGTAAGCGTGCGAGTCTGTGTGATTGGCTAGCGAGGTCACGTGGTGTCGTAAATCCGCAGCTAGATTTGAAATACCCGCCCTTACACATTTCCAGCATCGTCGTCCATTAGTACCATCATCATAATCAGCATCATCATTTCGTTTTATGTATTTCTTTACTCACTCCCCCTCCTGGTCACGTGACCTGCGTGACTACTACTACTACGACGACGACGACGACGGCGGTGGCGGCGGCAAAGGGTAGACTAAGCTTCGCTGTAACAATTTAGTCGCGCAAGTTCTGATGGAGTTTGCAGTGTAATTCAGTCCGAGAAGCCATTAGCTTGCATTCATTATATGTATTTAAAGAGCATGGGCGTCGGCAGGGCAGTGCAAAAGGGGCACTCCACCTCCCCCCCCTTCCCCTTAGGCCACACCAGCATTTGACTAGCAGGGACAGTTGGACGAGTTGGTGCAAATTCATATTTGAAGAAAGCGCGAAAAAAAAAAAAAAAAGAGGAACGAAGTTCTTTTCGCGCTTTCTTCAAATATGAACCAGCACTTGACTCTCACCCTAGTAACAACAGCGCTCCTCCCTCGCCCACATTATAGGTGTGCGCGTGCGTCGTAGGGGAGGGAGAGGCAAGCGCGGTGACGCGTGCATCTGTCTCCTTGTATATAACGCTGCGGCGCCGCCCGGAGCCCCTGAAACTTCAGGGACTTTTCTCCTCGCCAGTGTGCGGACGGCTCTGGGGCATAGATGGCACTCGAGCACGAACATACACAAACGAAGCCTGCCTGGGGTCCCACGTGACGCCAGTAGCTCATGGCGATAAGGCGTCGGTCGCGGAAAGAGCAAAGAAGAAAAGCGAGGAGTCTTCGTCTAGTCGGCTTTCTTCAAAGCGTGGCGCTACTTTACGAAGTTTCAGGGGGCTTTAGGAGCACAAAGGCCGTTACGCCTTGCAGTGATGGTCGTATACAAGGGTCATAAAAGGCGTGGGTTTGAGTAAATGCTGAACGAGACGAGATCCAGGCTTCGTGTGCGCTGTCTCCGCGCACCAAACGCTGGAGGGCGCGTCATCTTAGAGAAGCCAGAGGCAACGCGATGCGTTTGCTCACTTCTGTCTGCGCTGTTCTTCGCGCCAGCGTTGTGAAAGCCGGAGTTCGCGGTGAGTGAGCGCAATGTGTTCGTGTTTGTCTGTGCGTGCGTGATACCATGCTCGTTAACTTGGGCCACCAAAAATGTGAACGTCACTTTGTTATAGGCCTCCCAAGCTCGGCCAGGGGGCGCTGCGTCGCACGCGTTTGTGGCGATATTCACCCAGGTATACGTGTGGGCACGAGTCTACATGAAGCCTTGGGTCTTAGGGACAACAATGGAAAGCTGAACACGCCCGCGATAGAAATAAGTAAGAGACGGTTAGAGTATTGGTGGCAGAAAAGTAGAGATAAAGTACAAAAATAAATAATTGGGGGAAAAAAGGTTATTCTGCCTTAAGAGGCAGAGAGATGGACTGTGAATTTATATTTTTGTTATAATAACATAGATTTAATCAATGTAGATAAGGCATTAGGACAACATGAAACAAGGAAGTTTTTTTTCTTTTTTTTCTTTTTTTATCCTTCGAGCCTGGTGGCAGGCATGTCACCGCCCCGTTATAAAGGGGACGCTCATAGCATCCATCCATCCATCCATCCTTCGCCGCCTTTCTTGCAGAAACCGGTCGCTTCTCTCCCCGCGCCTGGCTTTTGACTGTGCTGTCTCCCCACGTTCACGCGCCCTGCACGCGCTGTTCTCTGCTCGCCGTGCACGTGCAGCTTCACGTGTCGCTTGCTCTGAAGGTTTAGAAAGATACCAGAGATGGAAAAAACGTTTTCACGGTGGGAATCTCGCCAGAGGAGGACGGTCGATCGACCACATTTTCGGGACCGAGCAGGTCGTCAAGGGCGATGCTGTTTGTGCGAGCGCTACGTACGTGCCGATGCTGAACGGGCACATTTCTTTGACATGAATAGGGAGGTGACTGCGCGAGTTCTGTAATTATATTACTGGTAAAACGCACATTCGTTGCGGCATGCAGTCGTGTCTACTCGGAGATGTCAGCAAACATCCAGCACGCTTTCGCGTGCGTTTTCTATTGATAACTTTTCGATTGCTAGGATGCCAAGTTTGTCGTGCGGCTTTAAATTTATTATGAGCTCAGTGTGAAGAGCAAAAATTTACATCTGCCCTGTAGAGTCACTAGCTGCATCGCAATGCGCAGTGTTCAGTTTCGTGGGAGTTTCATTTTTGCCGAGGTTTGCATCGAATGATAACAACGTCTGATCGCAAGTTTAATGTCACCTTGGACTTTTTTAGAGGTCCCTTTGACAGCATAATGATACGCGCAAACAAAAAATAAATGAATATTTCATGCCCACTTCGATGATGCATGTTTCTTGCAGAGGCCTGTTTCATTTCGAATAACATCGACGCCTGATCACGCACCGTGTTCTCTTATTCGAATGTCGCTTTGGTTGTTTCGACAGCTCGCTTGGTCAGCATCATACTATACAGGGGCGTTGCCAGGGGGGGGGGGGGGTTCTTCAACGCAAGCAAAATTTTCAATTTTGCTTGCGTATATGTACACGCACACATACAAACGCACGCACGAACCTACATAAAGTATGGTTGCACCCCCCCCCTCGAAAAAATTTCTGGCTACGCCCCTCATACTATACAATACCCACTGGGATCGCGCATGTTTATGGTTATGCCGAGATTTGTGCCCGATGATAAGCGCATCTGAATTCGCGAAGCCATCGAAAATTTAGTTGCCACCTTCGTTCTTTTTTCAGCTCGTTTCCGAAGCGGCAACTGTATATTGCCCGCGGCTCAAGCCCATGCAAGGCTTTTTATTACGTGCCGAACGCATGACATTATTACGAGGCACGCCGTGGTGGATTAATTCGGATTAATTTCGGCCACCTGGGGTTCTTTAACGTGTACGTAAATCTAAGTACGCCGGTGTTACTGCATTTCGCTCCCATCGAAATACAGCTGCCGTATGCGTGAATCGAACCCATGACCACGATCTTAGCAGTGCAACAGTTCAGCCTGCTAAGCAATCACGGCGTGTCGCATGCAAGGCCAATATAAACGCTCAATGCAAACATGCAGCTTAATTCTGTTTACAGGGAGCCGCGACGGGAAATGTACCGCAATCAGCTGAAATAAACACTTAGTACTCACGGTACGTTACTTAAACTGTGGTGTAATAAGCCCACATGCTCCGCTGCTGTCACATTACAAATGGTTGACTCGGAAAGCCAGCGCGCAATCTCGAAACGTACAGCGGCTGTCTTTTTGTTGTAACTTCGGTTCACAAACGCACTTCCCTTTCAAATGAGCACGATCATCGCGTTTCTCCCCGTTAATAGTTCGTAATACTGTGTACGACAAAAATTGCTTCAAGGTGACAAGACCGCGAAAGCATCGCGGCGAACTGCCATAACCCACTATTGACGCCTCTGCTCCTCGCACTGCTTGCTTTGGAAACAGTAGAACATGACAGGAAGTTTTCGGCTCTTCGTCATTTTTAAACTTTTGTGACAGTTCACAATGCAGCAGGACTGCATGCCTGCTTTTGAGTACGACGAAGGAACGGCACCCATAGCGTGAAAAATGCGAGATAAAAGCCCCGCGGAGCACGTTCTCCGCGCGCGCAATGGGAAAACCAAGCAAGAGCGACCCGTCCGAGCTACCGGAGCTTTCTCCTCTCTCCGCTGGGGCGGCGGACGGCGCTGCGCAAACTTGAGCGTTGGAGGCCTATAGTAGTCCTAACTATAGTTACCACTTCCAGTGCTCTGCCTTTCATGTGAATAGCAATTACAGGGACACTGGAAACGAAAACTCGCTGTCGCCGTCGCCGAGATGTTCTGTACAAAGCTTAAACGCGATAGCATTCTCCCGCGCGCAGTACACTGTGGATGCAAGCTAAACTATTTGAAAACAAGCGTCGGCCCAGATATGGGCAGTTCTGCGCTGCATGCAGCTGAGCGCGTTGGCGGCCGGTGTGCCGTATCTTGCATGTAAACTGTAGCGGGTGCCAGTATTGACCGAGCCGAAATGGCTGGTCCCTTCGTATGCTCTGTCTGCTCAGTGATCTCATAGACACACCAATAGGCCATGCACACAGGACAGATTGTTCAGCTAGTTAGTCTAACATAGGTAATATATTAGAGCGTAAATCAAGATAAGTGGAAACTAATAACAAGGACGAGCGACACAAACATACACGAGAGATTGGTTCTAGAAGAATGCTACTTTGGTACATTTCTTAATATGTGCTAGGTATGCCCAATGCATGGAATCGGAGGCAAAAAAAGAAAGCCGGGCGTAGCTTCCACTAGTGGCGCAAGGCTAAAGGTGTACAGCGGAGCTGATCGGTTCCATAGCTGGTCCTGGCCATACGAAGCGATGCCAAGTTATACGAAGTGATGCTAAGTTTTGTAGCCAGATTACACTACCATCCTGATACCCCCAACCACTAACACGTGACGTTCACGTCACTGACTTCTTAATGTATTCATATCGCTCGCTTTTCTGCATTCTTGGCCTATGCTCACCAGAAATGTTGCGGCCTGCACATCGTTTGCTGTCGCGGTAGCAGTGGCAAACAGTTCAGTGTAGCGGTGGCAAACAGTTCAAACTCGCTATTCCACGTTCTCCAACCAAGCCAGGCATCGTTTGACGTATCCATGGGCTTCGGCGCCGGCAGTAGTGTCGATGGGCCTGGTAGTATTGTTAGCGAGGGCGGCGTCGTCGACATCTCTACCGCGCACCGCTGCCACCATGTGGTTCTACCATTCGGGGGGTTCATTTACCTTTCTAATGACGCCCTGCTGCTCCATGCGCTGCAGTTCCGCCAGTACTCTGTCTTGGGAGCGCCGCAGGAACCCTCCTAGCCGGCACGACGGTTCCCACGCTGCCGGGTTTCAGCTTAATTGAGTACTCCACACTCTTCAGTTGTCCGAGTCTCCCGAAAATATCTGCGAAAGGTTGGGCTGTAGGGTATACTCCACTGCTAACTTTCTGTATGCGGTATATGAATCCCAGTCGTTTTGCGACTGTCCCGCTGAGTGTGACTGGAACGCCTTGGATCAACGACGAAAAACTGTTCTTCGCATTTGTTGTTGTTGGCACAGAGCGGAAGCACGACTTTCGCTTGTGCTGTAACCATATGACCAAAGAATGCTGTTAGTCACGTTGCAAGCTTTCTTGGGCTTATCCGACAGTCTTGCCAGGTCTTGCTGTGAGATTACGCAACAGTTTGCTCCCGTGTCCAGCTTGTAAGTTACTGGTTGACCTTCAATGTGAACTGTTGCTGTCCACCTATCCACTTCGAGCGAGTTCACAGCAAGTCGCGCAAGAAAAAAAATATGCTTCCGAAAAGTCTGTTTTTGCCCGTAGTTCCCGCAGCTCCTTTCCTTGCCGGTTGACGTTTTGTGTGGCGCCAAAGTATTTGCAAACCTGGGCAAAGTGGCTTGGTGCCCCACAATTATTGCAGTTTTTTCCCTCTCGCTGGGCAGTTTCTGCTGCAGTGCATCTGGCAGCCGCACTTGCTGCATACCTTCCTATCAGTTGCTACTGAGTTCACTATATATCGTAGTGCGTGCTCCCCCGCCTGCTGCGCTTGTCTCTTGAAAGCGCCGCTTTCCTTGCTCTTCAATACAGCATATTTCCACTGCTTTTTGGTAAGAAGGATTTTTCGCCAACAGTTTCTGCTGCAACCACTTGTCTCTGACACCAAGAACGATACGGTCTGCGTCTGAAGCCGCCGCCACGCGCCGGCTTTATACAGAGTGAAGGAGCGCATGTGAAGTTGGTCGTGACGTCACGTCTAACGCGACCAAGCCGTGACGTCACGTCTAACGCGACCGAGCTACCGAGCGGCTGCGCGCAGTGTACAGGCAGGCCAGAGCCATATATACCCTTCGATATACGGCTCTGAGGCAGGCGGGCTGGTGGTGGAGCAGTGTATGGGCTAGGAAGCAGGCGCATAGCTGTGCAACCGATTGCTGGGCAACGCGCGGTGACGTCATCGCGGCGCGGAGATTTTTGTCCGCGTTGGACAGATTACGGCCGGCTTAAAAAGCTCTGCTGTTAAAAGGCGACGCAGAAACGACATAGATTGGCGCTGACTTTCAACTATTTTAGTTTTGGGATGCACAAAGCTAACTTTTATACATTGTTGAGGATGTATGAGGCTTCCGACTCGGTGAACGTTATTCAAGGGTCTTTATTTCACTGCGCGACCCAAAAGCACCGTCCCATGCCCGTTTGAGGAAACAACAGATTTTTCCAAGCAGCTTGTCTCGCCGGCTGCCGGAGGTAGACTCTCCTTTGCTTCGATGACGCTCCCTAGACTCCACGGCGATCACGTCACTAGGGCGCGGCTTCCCAGACGCAAGCTCCCGGGATCGAAGGTCGAAGCACAGCGACGCTTGGTTCGAATGCAAGAGGCGCGATGACAAGTAAACAACTCTCACTTCCCGTAACCATTCGAGGAGAGAGCCGTGGTCTGTTCACCGTCAGCTTAACAACCGACGCGGCAGCCTACGGCGTGAAGGCATCCAGAGCTGCAACACCAATATATCTCGCACGGAGTCAGCGAACCTGCTGTCACGCAACGACGTGTAGAAGCTAAACGCTAGAGGCCCGGGCACGATTTAGGTGCACGTTAAAGAAACCTATAGGTGGCCAAAATTTTCGGAACCCTTCAATGCGGCGTGCCTCATAGTCATCTCGTGCTTCAGGCACGCGAAACCCCCAGATGATATTATTATTATTATTATTATTATTATTATTATTATTATTATTATTATTATTATTATTATTATTATTATTATTATTATTATTATTATTATTATTGTCATCATCATCATCTATTATGCATGCGCACATGTTATCAATCACAACAGAAGAATCACGAGTGACCAAAGAAACTGTTCTTCTTCGCTACACAAACTTGAAGCACTTACACTGTTAACACCGGATTTTCTCAGGTGGGCAACCTCTATTATTTCCCTTTCTGTCTTTGTTTTTGCGTGCTTGATAAATGTCGCCTGATCAAAGTGTGGTGTCCACCTACACTCGATGCAGTGATCTGCAAGATGTCCACCGCATTTGTTTCTTACGTATAGATAATACTCCCTTGCCCCGATATTGGAGCATCGGCCCGTCTGGCCAATGCACTCTCTGCCACAGCTTAGCGGTATCCTATACACCACGCGCATTACGCAATCGTAACGATGAGCATGCTTCTTTGTGCACAGTTCTTTTCTTTAGTCAACAAAGGGCAGATCTGTACATGGGGCGGAACTTACACGGGTATCTCACTCTCCATTTCTTTGCGCTTCGCATTCCTACATATACACGAAAGAGTTGTTTACAATGTTTCGTTGAGAAATTTTCAGAAACTCTAGCAGGAGCTTTCGCGACGCTTAACGCGCAGATGGTGCTTTGACAAGGGCTGATATAGTGAGTGCTTGCGGTCATCAAGTTAGCTCTGTTCATGTTCGCGTGTGTCGCGCGACACCATGCTTGTGTATACAGGGTGCCCCAGCTATCTTTAGCCAGAGTTTAAAAATATGCCAACGCATTCAATGACGACGCGACCAAATGCATCTTGCTGACTATTGCCTGCAGTAAGTCAGACTATTTCTTGTGTTCTGATTAATTGGTTAATTAGGCCACTTTAATTAACTGACTTTCGAAGCGACGAAGCTGGACAAAAAATTCCAATGCGAAAGTTGTAGATCGGTTTGCAAAACGTCCGATCAGAATGTTTCTGACTTTCTATCTATTAAATATTAATGTTTTTCTGCTTACTACACATGCCCGCTAAATACGAAAAAATACCACGTGACATGCCCGCTTGCGTGCCAATGCACGTGATGATTCTAGTGCTCCCTGACGTTTCGCATGCAAACGACTACAGCACTTGCCCGGTTGCGCTGCCTCGACAGGGCAGCGACGATGGTGGTGGCTATGCAACGACCACGTTTAGCTAGCAGCAACGCGAACGATAACCGCTGCGACTGCTTATCGCTGTCATGAACCGGCGCGACGGAAGCATATCGTTCGTACGCGGAACGCTAGGGAGCACTAGAATCACGGCGCGCATAGGCGCGAAAGCGAGCATGTCACGTGGTATATTTTTTGTATTTCGCGGGCACCTGTAGTAAGTAGAAAATCGCTAATACTTAATGTACAGAAAGTTAGAAACTGTCTAATCGGACGTTTTCCAAGCCAATGTTCAACTTTCCCGTACAAATTTTGCGCCGAGCTTCGTCGCTTCAAAAGTTAGTTAATTAAAGTGGTCTAATTAAGCAGTTATATCAGAACACAAAAAATAACCTGACGTTCTCCAGGCAACAGTCAGCGACATGCAGTTGGTCGCGTCGTCATTCAGTGTGTCGGCATATTTTTAAACTCTGGCTAAAGATAGCTGGGGCACCCGGTAATTGGTAAGCGAATGTTTACCGCAGTATATACGTTCGATAAAACTAAAGATCTGTAGAACATTGGTAATAAGCAAGGAAGTTGAAAACTATCATTATTAATAAGCAACACAAAGGATCACGACGAGGTGGCTACATTGAGTGCTGTGTAATAACGGAAAAATACGAACCTTAAGTGCAGTTGTATAATACCTTTCTATGTCGCTATCAATTCTTATCATTCCGAAATAAACTCCGACTTTTTGTCTGTCTTTGTCGCTTCTTATTGTTTGTTTGTTTGCTTGCTTGCTTGCTTGCTTGATTGATTGATTGTTTTTTGTTTGTTAGTTAGTTAGTTTGTTTGTTTGTTTGTTGTTTGTTTGTTGTTTGTTTGTTTGTTTGTTTGTTTGTTTGTTTGTTTGTTTGTTTGTTTGTTTGTTTGTTTGTTTGTTCGTTCGTTCGTTCGTTCGTTTGTTTGTTTGTTTGTTTGTTTGTTTGTTTGTTTGTTTGTTTGTTTGTTTGTTTGTTTGTTTGTTTGTTTGTTTGTTTGATGGTAAAAACGCCTTCTTTTCTTTCTTGTTAGCGAGAATCCGCTGCGTGGGAACCACTTTAGAATGGCGCCTTATCGCTGGTGTGTTCAGGTTTCGTGTAATTAGAGCCATTGGATCCAAGGCTCTCTGGCGACTCTACAAAACCCCTTTGCAGTGTGTCGCTTTTCTACTGGATCTCTCCAATCGAGTTTCAGTGCTCTTGGCGCACAGCACCAGTGAGACACCGATGCCCGTATTAGAGCAGAAGCCTTTGCTACGATAACAGGTCCTCATTCCCCCGAATGCACCCAAACTATCCTACAGAGTGGTACGGCTGCACTAACCGTGGTTCGAGTAGCTCGTGTTTGTTGGCGCGGCCGAACAACTGGCTGCGTGAGAGCTATGTAAACAGAGCGAGCTGAAGTAGAACAAGGAGGTCACTCGTGAGGGTGCGCTGACTACCGCGTAGTGTGTACGCTGTGGTCTGCAGAAATCGACGTGCACTGCTGCAAGTTAATGAGCCGCGCGCGCAAACCTCGACAGCCCTTCTGCTCCGGTGTTTTCCGTGACCTTTATAGGCCGTTGTTTTGTTGTTAACTGTGGTGTCACGCTTGACGTGTAAACAGCGCTCGTTATTGAGGGAGCTGGCGGATGCCAGAAAGTAACACACGCCACCAGACAGTGCGCAGGCAAGCTGAACGGGCACGAGAACCACGCAGCGAAATTCCCCGTAGGTAGGCTTTATTTCAAGGCATTTTTTTATTGAGATAGTATTCGGGAATATAACACTTTGTAGCTCGGTTTTATAGAGAGCCCAACTTGGGCAGAACTGCAACGATGGGCCTTGCTCTATTCCTAGTTCGGTATTCCGTCCCAAGTTTAAATGCTAAGCATTTCTGCGCAGCATTTCTGACATTTTTTTGCGAAGCACTAGCTTCGCCTGCACACACCAGAAAGCACGCCTCTGATCTAATCTAACCTCAAATAGCACGACTCAAAATTAAACGTGACCCGTGGTTTGGCAGTGGTGCGTACTGAACAAGGAACTGCACACTCAACGGCTCAATAATGTTACAAGAAAACGTATATTTACAAATATATACAAGCAGAAATAGACGCTGAGACAATGGCGGACCGGAGCCTGTCCTTTCAGCACTTCGTCGTTGTCCCCCTTCCAGAGTGGGTCCCACTACCACCTTGAGCCACTGGCCCACTGCTACCTTGTGACACTACCCCGCGGCGTAAAAGCGCCGACCCGGCGCTGGTCACGGAAGTAGTGAGGTGGACGGCACATATGGTTTCAGTCTTGCGACGTGCACAACAGTGGATGGCGTTGGCGTTGACTGCACTGAATCGGCGACTCACTGTATTTCATATGTGAGGTCAGTGACCTTCCGCAGGACTTTGTATGGTCCGTCATAGCGAAATAACAGCTTTTCTGAGAGACCGATGCGACGACATGGGGTCCACAATAGGACAAGTGAACCGGGTTCATAAGAGACATCTCGGTGTCGGCGATCATACAGGTCTTTTTGAGAGGCCTGAGATGCTGTGAGGCGCTCTCGGGCAATCTGTCGTGCTGTGTCGGCTCGGGCAATGGCATCGAGAACGTATGTGACAGGCGAGTTCGAGCCAGTGGGAAGCAGCGTGTCAAGAGGGAGGGATGGCTCACGTCCATACAGAAGATAAAACGGGGAATAACCTGTGGTGTCATGCCTGGAGGAGTTGTAAGCGAATGTGACGTAGGGTAACGTTGCGTCCCAGTCGCGGTGGTCGGCAGAAGCGTACATCGACAACATGTCGGTGAGAGTGCGGTTCAGGCGCTCCGTAAGCCCATTAGTTTGCGGGTGGTATGCCGTTGTGAATTTGTGGTTCGTAGAACAGGAACGAACAATGTCCTGGATGACGCGGGACAAGAAGTATCGGCCTTGGTCGGTGAGAAGCTGGCGAGGAGCACCGTGATGCAAGATGATGTCATGCAGTAGAAAGTCGGCGACATCAGTTGCGCAGCTGGTGGGAAGAGCGCGGGTAATGGCGTAACGTGTGGCGTAGTCAGTCGCTACGGCGACCCACTTGTTCCCGGATGCAGAAGTGGGGAATGGTCCGAGGAGGTCGAGCCCGACGCGGTAGAATGGTTCGGCGGGGATGTCAATAGGCTGGAGGTGTCCGGCTGGAAGCATTGTTGGTCGTTTTCGACGTTGACAGAGGTCGCAGCTGCTGACGTACTTTTGCACGGAGCGATAAAGGCCTGGCCAGAAGAAACGGCGCCGGACGCGATCGTAAGTGCGTGTAACTCCAAGGTGACCGGCGGTAGGTTCATCATGGAGCTGGCGAAGAACATCTGCCCGCAAATGGGAAGGCACGACGAGAAGGCGTTCAGGGCCGTGGGGGCGCATATTGTGGCGGTATAGAACACCGTCGTGAAGGCAGTACAAGTGTAGAGAACTGCTTGGAGTTCCGGAACTCAGACTGTCAATGATGGGACGTAAAACCGAGTCGCGGCGTTGCTCACAACCTATATCGAGGAAGTCTGATATTGAGAATACCCCAGACTCAGCGGGTCCCTCTGCGGTGTTGGGTGGATCCACTGGGTACCGTGACAGACAATCGGCGTCCTGATGGAGTTGGCCGGATTTGTAAACCACCGAGAAGGTGTATTCTTGAAGGCGGAGAGACCAACGACCGAGGCGGCCCGTGGGATCTTTGAGCGAAGAGAGCCAGCACAGGGCGTGATGGTCAGTTACAACAGTAAAGCTGCGGCCGTACAGGTATGGGCGAAATTTAGCAACTGCCCAAACTAGAGCAAGGCACTCTCTTTCGGTGATTGAATAGTTCTTCTCCGCCGTGGACAACAGTCGGCTGGCGTAGGCGATGACGCAGTCTCGTCCGTGTTGACGCTGAGCGAGAACAGCACCAATCCCATGGCCACTCGCGTCGGTGCGAACCTCCGTCGGGGCGGTGGGATCAAAGTGGGCTAATACTGGAGAAGTTGTGAGGGCTGTAACGAGCGCCGAAAACGCAGCAGCTTGAGGCGAACCCCAAGTAAAGTTGGCGTCTTTCTTGAGTAGTTCTGTGAGAGGACGCGCAATATCGGCAAAATTCCGGATGAAGCGGCGGAAATAGGAACACAACCCGAGAAAGCTGCGGACATCTTTAGCCGAACAAGGTACGGGAAATTGTGTCACTGCGCGAATTTTGTCGGGATCAGGCTGGACGCCAGCTGCGTTAACGAGGTGACCCAGTACAGTTATTTCACGACGGCCAAAACGGCATTTGGAGGAGTTCAACTGTAGACCAGCTTTGCGGAATACCTCGAGAACAGTGGAGAGCCGCTCAAGATGGCTTGCGAATGTTGGTGAAAAAACGATGACATCGTCCAGGTAGCACAAGCATGTTGACCACTTGAAGCCGCGTAGAAGGGAATCCATCATCCGCTCAAAGGTGGCGGGAGCATTGCAAAGCCCAAACGGCATGACCTTAAATTGATACAGGCCATCTGGGGTTACAAATGCGGTTTTTTCTCGGTCTTGCGGATCAACAGCGATCTGCCAATAACCAGATCGAAGGTCAATGGATGAGAAGAACTTGGCGCCATGAAGGCAGTCGAGTGCGTCATCGATGCGTGGCAAGGGGTAAACGTCCTTCTTAGTGACCTTGTTGAGGTGCCTGTAGTCAACGCAAAATCGCCATGTATTGTCCTTCTTCTTTACAAGCACGACAGGAGATGCCCACGGACTAGCTGATTGTTCGACGACACCTTTGGCGAGCATCTTTTCGACTTCTTTCTGAATGACAGCGCGTTCGGCAGCGGACACACGGTAAGGGCGCCGGTGAATTGGGTTGGCATCACCGGTGTTAATGTGGTGGGTCACAACCGATGTCTGGCCTAAAGGGCGGTTGTCAAGATCGAAGATATCGGCATAGGATGTGTGGCGAAGCAATTCGTACTGTTTAACGGTTGCGTTCTCCAGCGGCTCCTAGTGGGTCGTCCTCTTATAAACGCCGCTCGCTCTCGGAGCCCGTGCTCTTGCCCTGACTGTCGCCATAGCGAATTGTCGCCGAGTCCCGTCCAATAAACCGCTTAACAAATTGGTGGAGAGTGCTGTGCTCCCATTCGATGCCTCTGGAGCTTCGATCCCGTACCCTACCAGCTACCATGCCTCAAGACGCCGCCCAGCAGACGCCTCCGCCTACACCGACCTCATGTCCCGGTGTCCCTCGTATCCGCGACCCCCCAGTCTTCACTGGCGCAGATGGGACCGACGTGGAGGACTGGCTCGCGATCTATGAACGCGTGAGTGTCCCCAATAAATGGGACGAGGCGGGAAAATTGACCAACTTGGTTTTCTACCTCGCGGGTGTGGCCGGCCTGTGGTACAACAACCACGCATCCGATTTTACGACGTGGTCCGACTTCAAGACCGCCATCATCAACGTGTTTGGCCGCCCTGCCGTTCGTAAGCTGCAGGCCGAACAGCGTTTGCGAGAACGAGCTCAGCAGGCCGGCGAAACCTTTACCAGCTACATTGAAGACATCCTGGATTTGTGTAAGAAAGCGGACGCGACCATGTCGGAATCTGACAAGATGAGGCACATTATGAAAGGCATCGACGACGATGCCTTCACGATGCTGCTCGCCAAAAACCCCAGCACAGTGGCCGAGGTCATCACCCTATGCCAGAGCTACGAGGAGCTGCGCCGGCAGCGGTCGATGACCCGTCGCTCTCCATCCCGCGACGCCGAGCTCGCTGGCTTGTCGACTATATCCGACCACTCCGCCTTGCTCGCGGAGGTGAAGTCATTCGTGCGCGAGGAAATTGCGCGCCAGTTCTCTCTGCTGGACTTTGCTCAACCTCAGTACGTTCAACAGCCGTCAACCACTCTTCTCCCTCCCCTCCGTCGAGCGATTGAGCAGGAAATCGCGGAGGTCATGCCTGATTACCACCAGCACCATCCAGCTCCTGCACCACTCAGTTACGCCCAAGTTGTCGCCAGGACGTCCCCAGTAGTACCTACGGCTGCCCACACAGTTACGCCGAAGCCGCCGCTAGACATCAGTCCTTCGAAGCGGCTGTGCCGGCTACCTACGCCGACGTCATGCAGAGGCCACGACTGCAGCCAACGATGCAGCCATACCAGTCGCCACCCCCGTCAATCACGTCCTGCGCCATGGGCGGGCCCTGCTCCAGCAAACCGATGGCGCACACCTGACAACCGCCCCATATGCTTCGCATGCGGTTACGCCGGCCACGTGGCGCGTTACTGCAATCGCGTCCAACCGCCTCAAGTCGTGTCGCCCGCCACCAGCCAGTCAAACCGCACATTTTACGCCCCACCTACGCCTCTGTCGCCGACGTCACGCCAGGCTCCATCTACTCGGCGCTCTCCGTCTCCACGACGTCGCTCACTGTCGCCGATGCGCCCACGTCCGGTCGCACGCGACCAGGAAAACTAGTCGTCGCAGTCCAGGAGGCAAGGGCTGCGACGCTATCGAACTGCGAAAGCCCTCAGCGAAGCCCATCGAACGTGATAGACGTGTTTGTCGACGGTGTTGCCGCATCTGCCCTTGTCGACACTGGAGCCGCCGTATCCGTTATGGACCAAAAATTGAGCCGATTACTACGAAAAGTGAGGACGCCACTTTCTGGGATCTCTCTCCGTACAGCCAGCTCCCAGAGTATTCATCCTACAGCAATATGCACAGCTCGCGTCGTCATTCAGGACGTTCTGTACGATGTCGAGTTCATTATAATTGCTGCATGCTCTCACGACGTCATCCTGGGATGGGATTTTCTCTCCCGCCACGACGCCGTAATTCATTGCGCACAAGCCGAAATCGAACTCTCCCCGTTCTCAGATCTGACGCCGGCAGATACTTCATCGGTATCGAGCAAGATCCTCGTCAAAGACGATACCAAAGTGCCTCCAAACTCGTCGACGGCTGTGTCAGTCGATTGCGCCGGTCTCTCCGACACCATTGCACTCATTTCGCCATCGGACCATGTTTGCACAAGGAGAGGCTTGCTGGTACCTTTCGCGACCGTCCAGGTCACTCAGGGCATTACCGCTATTTTTGTTCACAACCCATCTCCATACATTGTTACGTTGGTGCGAGGGGAATGTCTTGGCAGAGTGGAACCCCTCGAAGACGCACAAGTTATGGACGCACCCGACGACACGCACTGCCCCAGTTCCGGTACGCTCAGTGCTGTTTCCGCGTCCAATTCGTCACCTGCTGATGTGTTTAGGTCCTCCATTGCTGACGACCTCACATCGGTCCAGCGTTCCCAACTTCTGTGCCTGCTGGAAGAATTTCGTTCTTCTTTCGATGTCGGGCAAACTTCTCTCGGCCGCACTTCCGCTGTTACGCATCGCATCGACACCGGCGCCCAACCACCTCTGCGGCAACGTCCATATCGCGTGTCTCCCGCAGAACGGCGGGTCATTAATGAGCAAGTCGACGATATGCTTCGACGCGACGTTATTCGGCCCTCGGACAGCCCATGGGCGTCTCCCGTTGTTCTCGTTGCGAAGAAGGACGGTTCCGTGAGGTTCTGTGTGGACTACCGACGGCTCAACAAGATCACTCGCAAAGATGTTTATCCGCTGCCGCGAATCGACGACGCAATTGACAGCCTGCAAGGAGCCGAATTCTTTTCGTCTCTTGATTTGCGCTCGGGGTACTGGCAAGTACCCATGGCGGATGACGCTCGACCGAAGACAGCCTTTGTCACGCCTGACGGCTTGTACGAGTTCAACGTCATGCCGTTTGGTCTGTGTAATGCGCCCGCGACCTTCGAGCGCATGATGGACACCGTTCTGCGCAACTTGAAATGGCACACGTGCTTGTGTTACCTGGACGACGTCGTGGTTTTCGCTCCGGACTTCTCCACGCATCTCCAACGTCTGCGGCATGTTTTGACGCGTTTGCGCAACGCCGGCCTCCAACTCAATCTGAAGAAGTGCCGATTTGCAGCACGGCAGCTGACAATCCTCGGCTACGTCGTGTCCAAGGATGGAATCCTTCCCGATCCGGCCAAGCTTCGGGCCGTGGCCGAATTTCCCAAACCTACGTCCGTAAAAGAACTGCGCAGTTTCGTAGGACTGTGTTCGTACTTTCGACGCTTCATACGAAACTTTGCCACCATCATATCGCCGCTGACGAAGCTCCTTGGAAGTAACGGACCCCTAGATTCGTGGTCGTCCGAGTGTGACTACGCGTTCGCAAAGCTCCGTCGTTTGTTGACGTCTCCTCCCATACTCCGCCACTACGATCCTACGGCCCCAACGGAGGTACACACGGACGCCAGCGGTGTAGGCCTCGGCGCTGTCCTTGCGCAGCGCAAACCAGGGTTCCCAGAATACGTCGTGGCATACGCAAGCCGTACGCTTACCAGAGCCGAGACCAATTACTCAGTCACGGAAAAAGAGTGCCTGGCGATCATATGGGCCCTTACAAAGTTTCGACCTTATTTGTATGGTCGCCCATTTGATGTCGTCACCGACCATCATGCACTATGCTGGCTGTCGTCATTGAAGGATCCCTCAGGCCGTCTCGCGCGCTGGGCACTTCGCCTGCAGGACTACGACATCCGCGTGCTGTACCGCAACGGACGCCAGCATGCTGACGCCGACGCCCTCTCGCGCTCCCCCTTGCCTGACGACAATGCCCCCTGCTCAGTACCTCACATGGCTGTTGCTTCAATCAACGTTGACACCATCGCTACCGAACAGCGCAAGGATAAATGGATCACGTCGCTGATCGACTTGCTCACTGATCCGTCGGCAACGCCATCCACTCGCGCGTTGCGTCGTCAAGCCCACCATTTCGCCGTTCGTGAAGACCTCCTGCACCGACGGAATTACAACGCCGACGGCCGCCAGTGGCTACTAGTGATACCCCGCAGTCTGCGTTCTCAAATATGCGATGCCTTCCACTCTGACCCGCAATGCGCGCACTCTGGGGTATCCAAAACTTACCACCGCATTCGACAACGATACTTCTGGCGTGGGATGTACCGCTACGTGCAGAAGTTCGTTCGCTCCTGCCTCGATTGCCAACGCCGAAAACCTGCAACGCACGTGTCGCCAGCAGGTCTACAACCATTACCTTGCCCTAACCGTCCGTTTGGGCGCGTGGGCATCGATTTGTATGGACCACTTCCTCTGACTTCGGCTGGTAACCGCTGGGCCATCGTCGCTGTTGACCATCTAACGCGATACGCCGAAACCGCCGCCCTCCCAGCGGCTACAGCGCGCGATGTTGCCTCCTTCCTACTACACAGATTCATACTGCGTCACGGTCCACCCCAAGAGCTTCTCAGCGATCGAGGCCGTGTCTTCTTATCAGAAGTCGTGGAAGCCATTCTGAAAGAGTGCCATGCTGTTCACCGCAAAACTACTGCTTACCACCCGCAGACGAATGGCCTAACCGAACGCTTTAACCGCACGCTCGGCGACATGCTGTCGATGTACGTCGCCGCCGATCACACCAATTGGGATGCCATTCTGCCCTTCGTCACCTACGCCTATAATACCGCCCCTCAGAGCACTACCGGTTTTTCACCCTTCTTCTTACTGTACGGAAGGCACCCGTCGCACACCATCGACACGATACTTCCATACAAGCCGGATCCATCTGAGTGTGCGCCTATTTCTGACACAGCCAGGCTTGCTGAAGAGTGTCGCGAGCTTGCCAAGACATTTACGACGCAGGAACAAGAGCTGCAGAAGAGCATTCGCGGTGGCACCACCACTTCTGAGCCTACGTTCCTCCCTGGAGCGCTCGTATGGCTCTCGGTCCCTACCACTGCAAGTGGCCTCTCTTCAAAACTGCTGCCGAAATACGAAGGCCCATACCGGGTCGTCGAGCGCACATCCCCGGTCAACTACTTGATCGAACCCATCGAACCAGCTTCGGACATGCGCCGTCGAGGGCGCGACATAGTCAACGTGGAGCGCCTCAAGGCCTACTATGACCCACTCATAGTGACGAGCTGTTAGGTCGCCGGACGGCTCCCTTTTCGTACCCGGGGTAATTGTGGCGAAGCAATTCGTACTGTTTAACGGTTGCGTTCTCCAGCGGCTCCTAGTGGGTCGTCCTCTTATAAACGCCGCTCGCTCTCGGAGCCCGTGCTCTTGCCCTGACTGTCGCCATAGCGAATTGTCGCCGAGTCCCGTCCAATAAACCGCTTAACAGATGTCAAGAGACCACGCAGGTCTTGTGCTTCAGTGGGCGGAAGATCGGGCGCTATCATTTTCTCAATGTCAGTGCGTGCAAGGTCGAGTGCAGTGAGCGAGTTGGCATGGTGACTAGGAACACCTGCTGATAACTACCTTGTGACAATATCTTGACTATTAGGCTACGCGAAATTTCTAAAATATCCGTGAGTTGCTCGTTGAACAAGCCATAAAAGTGTAGTTGTAATGACGCAGCGAAGTGGATTATCGTAAGAAGTTCAGACGCGCTTACGTATAACGTCGGGACTGAATGTAGTGTACAAAGACATGTCAGGGGCAATCCGGACGACATAACGTCCCGTCGCTCATTTTGTACTGCAGTGGCAGAGTATAGGGCTCGGAGTGCCACACGATATGGCATCTTCCAAGCAACTACCAAAGAAGTTTACAAATAACCTTTGCATCTTCATAGTATTCATAGATGCTTAGCATCAACTTAGACAATCATCGCAGACGCTTTCTGCTATAACTACTTTTAACTGCGAAGCATTTCTTACCGAACCTTTGGCACTTTGAGCGTTTCTATCTATCTATCTATCTATCTATCTATCTATCTATCTATCTATCTATCTATCTATCTATCTATCTATCTATCTATCTATCTATCTATCTATCTATCTAGCCGCCTACGTCTGGGTGCTCTCGTGATCGCCTCCTTAACTTCGTGCAGACCGAAATTGGCATGAAAAGGATTTGACGAATATGGCTGTCTGGTCATGGCATGAATAACGGCGAGAACAGACATTGGTGATTTAAATGCGAGAGCGTTAAGGAGAGAGAGAGAGAGAAATAACTTTATTTATCCCATCTTAAGGGAAAGGGGCTGCGAGATGAAGGCGAGGGATCCTACTCGCGGTAGGCCTCCTCTACCACCTCAGCCCACCTCAGGATAGCCTCCTGAAGTGCGGGGTTGTAGCTGCGCATGGCAGCCTCCCACAGCTCCT
Organism: Rhipicephalus sanguineus; assembly: GCF_013339695.2. NCBI lineage: Eukaryota > Metazoa > Arthropoda > Arachnida > Ixodida > Ixodidae > Rhipicephalus > Rhipicephalus sanguineus. The sequence continues at coordinate 291,401,440 of NC_051176.1, read as the reverse complement.
GACTACTTAATTGTTTACGAAGGCTCTGGGGAGGGGAGTGACGTTTGCATTGCCACATAATGTGGTTAAGGTCCGCTCGCCTGACAGAACAAAACTTGCAGTGCGAATTAGGGCAGCGTTGACCCGACGAATGGAAAGAATAAAAATTACACCATCTCCCACTAAAGGGAACCATGTGTGGATGCGAAGCAGCGGAGAGATGGTTCGCTTGAGCGGGAGATGGTGTAACTTTTTAGGAGCTGGCTCACCAGGTTCTTAAGCTGGGGCGAAGTCCCGCGCCGAAAGCTGCATCCATCCATTCAAAGCGTCGTGGAACGCGAAGAGGAACACTACGCGCGTCGTGTCTTCCCTCTAGCCTGGCCGTTAATTCCCATAGGGCGAGCGGGGAACGCGGTCGACAGGTGCGCGAGAGGGGGAGCGTAGGAGAGGAGAGAGAGGGGAAGGGGACGCGCATGCGCTGGCGCTCATCTCGGCGTTGCTCAGGAGAGAATGAGGTGCGCGAGAGGGGGGAGCGTAGGAGAGGATAGGAGGGGGAGTAGGATGCGCATGCACAGTAAGGATGGTCACGCCGCACAGCACCACCATAGGATTGAACTCTGCCATAAGCTGCTTCGCATCTAAAAAATTACGATCCCAGCAGGAATCGAACCCAAGAATTCTGCGTGGCAATCAGGTATTCTACCACAGAGCCACGCTAGGTCTATAAACTGGTTTGGAAAAACAACCTATGCAGGCGCAATCTCGGTGCTACTTGAACTGGGGCTGTGGTGCTGGCTATCTAATTTTACAAGAACGCAATACACACTACATATGCACTCCTACGATACAGGCGTCATATCAGATTCACGTCGGTGGTTCCAGTGTTGGCTCCGCTTTTATAGCAGTCTAATAAATATTACATTTGTATTCCTATGATTCAGCAAGCTATATTGAAGCATTGTTTGACTCCGGAGGAATACATTAACGAAAGTTATGTATGATATTCACATTATTGCACCATAAAGTGCAGTTAGTTTCGATAATACTGACGTATGCACTCTAACGTGAGGGCTGACGTTACGTCGCACCTTAAGTTACCCTTTAAACGCCAGTGTTGTCGACGTGCCTGGTAAGCCCACGATGTGCACACACTTACAAAAACATGTCGATCCACTTCGTAACGTTTGGTTCAAAGCCATAAAATACAGCATAGAAGTACTTGCCGATTGCTTCGCATGAAACCGATTCCCACAACGTGTGGGATCTGCCGAATTCTTATTGCAATTATATAATCATTGCAGCCGCACTGTCGTCGTCGCCGTGAGGTTCAGTATAAAGTCCAAGGGCAATAACATAGCCACGCGCGTCGTATGTTCAATGTGCGAGTGAAAGCGCGCGAGGGCGACGATCGCGGCAAGCGGAGAGTAAACGCGCCGGTCGTTTCCGTCGCGCGGAAGGTGCGAAAGGTCCCGGAGGGAGGCCAGCGTGGCTTCGGCATAAACTGCATACTTTGATCGACCGAACGTGGTCGCGCGCGTCCTGTCTTGACAGGGACTAGCAGAGGGCTCACACCTAGTACGTGCTGTGCTCTCACCGCTGATGATGGCCATCGCAAACAGGACACAGTACGATAAAAGGAAAGACGACACAGGCGCTGTGGCTTATTTTCCTTTTCTCGCTGGTCATCGTGAGTATATTCCAAGTCGCCCGATTTGCTACCCTACTGCAGTCCTCACCGCTGTTTGCTTTGAAGCGATAGACAGCACGAATGTCGTTTCGCTCGCTGCAGCGGCCGCGTTTCCTTCCGGTGTTTTGTTGAGTTACGCCTGTTACGTTTGTCCTTAGAATTCATCGAGGCAGACGCCATTGAGCGTACAGCTGTCTGCCGGAATGCTGTCTCCCCCCCCCTCCCCCGCCCGTATCGGCGCTTAGACGGAGGCACGGAACGCGAGTCTTCATGGAGAGGGCTAATGCCGAGCGAGCCATGCATTCGCTGTTGATGGGTTCTCAGCAAAACGTTGGAATTCGGAAGCCCCTTTTTGGCTCGGTGTTTTCAGCGTGAGATGACACCTCTGGAGGGATTCTCACCAAACCGCTGGATTCTTTTACCCGAGCGCAGACATGAAGGTTTGCACGTGCTGGAGTGGACTGTCTCCCTGTTCTCCGAATTCGACACCTCTACTTTCTTGTGCGGTATTTGTCAGCGTGGGACAGCGCCGCTGTAGCCGCTCTCATCGAACCAGTTGGGGCCTTCCACCCGAAGGCAGCCATCAACGCTTCTTACGAGTGTTCCCGGCAGCTGACACAGAGGTCATCGACCTTTCACCCCAACCCGCCTTCGGACTCAACCTCCTCGCCGACATTCCAGCAGTGGAGTCGTCGGACAACTTTCCGCCAAGCTCCCTGTCGGAAATCACCATGAGCTGCAGCTCTAGGCGCTCTCGAGCGTTTGAACTTCTTCTTCGGGAGGCAAACAACCTCCTCCGGCAAGATGACTCCAAAAAATCGCTGTCACCTCGCCGCCGTCCTCGCAAGGTTCGCAAGAGTCTTGCTCAGCCACGCAGGTACAAACGACCCGCCACTGTTGTGCCAGGCTCCACAAACCAGGCGCCCGAACCGCCATCCAGCCCCGGCCTCTTCAACTCCACGGGCGCCGTTCCCTCCACAGTCGAGAAAGACGCTGCTGCCATCTTGGCTCGTCCTCCCTCCCAAGTCGGCCATTTTAACGCCGAGGCAGATTCCAGCGAGCAAGTCACGGTGGATCAGGAGGGTAACGACCGCATTGGCATTCCAGAGGGGAACCAGGAGGGACAATGCCCCTTGTCAAACAAGAACCCTCCCCCTCCCATCGCAGGGGGGAGCGAAGAAATCACTGCCTCATCAGCTTCGTTGAATGAAGCCACACGAGCGCCCACCAGGCCCCTTTCCCCCTTTGCTGACGTCACGGAGGAAGCACAGCTGACTCCAGGGAACCCAGCTCCCGTTCACACGTGCAGAGCAAGGTCAGGCGAGCCATTGCCCATTCTTGAGGGAAAGGAGCCGCTGAATGGCGTGCCCTCCTCCCCACTCCCTCGCGCCAACCGCGTGCTGGGACAGCTGACGGCTGAAGAGTTCCCCGCCCTCTCCCCCACTGGGGCCCCGAACGCTACAGAGCTTTGCGCACCAAGTGTTCCCATCAACACCGGGCGTCGGTCTCAGCGTGCTGAGAAGCCCGCTGCCAGCGACCCACGCCCCCGGCCCCCATGGCACACAAGCCCCGGCACCCAGCTGGAGACGGTACTCTACAGACCGGCTGTGAGGAGAGAAACTTTCCGAACAGCCACACAGGAAGCCATATCCTCCTGTTTGGCTCCTCTGGAGGGCGTCAGTCGCGTCCGCGTAAATTTCGGTCGCAACGTCGTCGCGGTCGACGTCACCGCCGGAACTCCACTCGACCCCCTGCTCGCTGTGGCTGACATCTGCGGTATTGCTGTGCGCGAGAAGCAGGCGTCGACGAACACCTGCAGCGGCGTCATCTATAACGTCGACCCCGCGCTAGACGAGGATTCGATCCGCGCCAACATCGCGTCACGGTTGCCTGTCCTTCAGTGCTCCCGCTCTGGTCGCCACGTTATTGTGCGCTTCGCCGGCAACAAGGCTCCCCCTGATGTGGAACTTTTCAAACAGCGCCGGCCCGTGCGTGCTCGCCGTCCACGACCAACCCAGTGTGAGCTCTGCGGACGCTATGGGCACACGGACGTAACGTGCACGTCTGAGCGGCGATGTGTGCGTTGTGGCGGACCGCACTCCCTCGGTGAGTGCACCGCGAAGAAGGCGAGGTGCTTCTATTGTGGCGCAGCTCACCCTGCTACCGAGCCCCGCTGCCCTCGTTGGCAGGAAGAGCGGCGCTTGTTGGAAGTGCGCGCCGAATCGTCGCTCCCAATCTCGCGCCGTGAGGCGCTCGCTATCGCGCGTGGACAGAATACAGGAGACCCAGCAAAACGCGGCTCTACCACCATGTCCCGTGCCCACCCCCTGGTTTGCGAGAACTTTTCGTACGCGGCGGCCGCTGGTCTTCCGTCTGCAAAGAACTCACAAACCGCCTCAGGCAAGAGAAACTCTGTGATCGCTGTGCTCTCGGCAGCGCTGACAGCCGCTATGGATTTTCTCCCTCTCGGCTGCCCCGTTCGCCCGCTCTGTGCTGCAGCGCTGGCCACCCACCTTGCGTTAACAAATGATGGCGAGTGATCGACACGAGTCTAGGCCACGCATACTGCAGTGGAACTGCCGTTCACTGCGTCGCCGACAAGCAGAGCTCGCAGCGATCCTTCCCCTGCGCGACTACGACGTCCTTGCTTTGCAGGAGACGTATGTTCGCGTGGAGGATGTCTCGCTGCCCGGCTACATCGGCTACAGCAGTTCCACGCAGTGTGCGCTGGCTGAGTGCAATAATGCGCCGTGCTGTGACACCGCCCACCCGCCCGGGAAGCCGCGCGCCGGTTTGTACATTCGTGACACACTCGCTCATGCGCTTGTCCCCACAGAACATTTATGCTGTGCGACGAGTGAGTGCGTTGCTGCCACAGTCCGTGTGGACGGCGTGGACACTTCTGTCGCGAGTGTTTATGTGCGCCCAGTCGTCGCGGCCAGCTGCGCGTTTGTGCCGCGCCTTGTCGCCGTGCTCGCGCGTGACCACGTACTGTGTGGAGACTTCAACGCGCACCACGTCAGCTGGGGTTGCCGTACCACGGATGCGCGCGGTAGGGACCTATGCGACGCGATCAGTTCGGTGGGACTCCTCGTACTAAACTCCGGGGAACCCACCTTCATCCGTCGCAGTGCGGCCTCGACAGTGATTGACCTGGCGCTGGTGTCAGAACGCTGCTCCTACGAATGGAAACGCCACGCTGACACTGCTGGTTCTGATCACTACCCGATCACACTCCTTCCGTGCCACCCCAGCCGTGGTGCCGTTCGTGAATACAGTGTTGTACGGTGGGCACTTTTCCGTGACCTGTGCGCGAGCGTGCAGAGCAGTGATGATTTCTTTTCGCGCATCGCGGACTGTGCTGAGCGTGCGACAACGCGCTGTGTTGTTCCCGCCGGCACGCCCTGCCCTGACATCAAGCTGCTCAACCTCCGCGCAGTGCGCCAACGAGCACAGCGGCGGGCGCTGCGCTCCTCGGTCCCCGGCGCATGGACAGAGTACAACCGACTCGACGCTGTGTGCCGGCGGCACGCGCAGCGTCTACGCGACCGCAGCTGGACGGGCGTCTGTTCCTCTCTGAGTGACCCACGCCGACGTCGCCGCGGCTGGCACATCATGCGCGTCCTGATAAACCCGAAAGTGTCGCGCTACCCAGTGCTCGCCATAGCCGTTGCGCAGGGCATCACTGAAAGGGAGCTTGCTGAACTGCTTGCCGCCTCTTTCGCGCCTCCTTCCCCCTCTAGAGCGGGGAGCGCTGGCGGTGTCACGACAAACGCCGCACCCCCGCTCCCTCCCCTGCCTCCCGTGGATCCCATCACCTCAGCTGACATTCGCTCTCTCTGCAAGGAAGACTTCTCCCTCTACGAGCTGGAACGGGTTCTCCTCAGAAAGCGCAAGCGCAGCGCCCCTGGAGCGGACAAAATCACACATCAGCTGTTGAGAAACCTGGATGCCTCCCAGCGCCCACTCTTGTTGGATGCATTCAACAGAGTTTTCTCCAGTGCTGTCCTCCCGGAAGAATGGCGTTCCGCGACTGTGATCCCTGTCCTCAAACAAGGCAAACCGCCGCGTTCGGTGACGTCATACAGGCCCATCTCCCTCACTTCTGTGGCGGGCAAAACTATGGAGGAGATGGCCCTTTGCCGGCTACAGTGGATCGCGGAGGTGCGCAACGCTTTCCCACCAGAGCAGTGTGGATTCCGGCCACATCGCGCGACCATCGACTGCATTGCTGCAGTCGTGAGCACCCTCGAGCAAGCCCTTCACGATGGAGAAATGGCCATCCTACTCCTCCTTGACATAAAGTCGGCGTTCGACTCGCTCCCCCACTCGTCTATCCTCAGTGCCGTGCGCGCGCTAGGTGTTGAGGGCAAACTCTTGAACTACGTTCAGGCCTTCCTCACTGACCGAACGTTTACTGTGCGCGTGGGCGGGGCGACAAGTGCGCCGCGATCTGTCAGCTGTGGCGTCCCACAGGGCAGCGTCCTCAGCCCGTTTTTGTTTAATCTGGTACTCGCGCCGCTCGTCAAGTGCCTACCAGAAAGGGGCTGTGTTCCCTGTTCGCGCAGTGGTGTACGCTGATGACGTCGCATTGTATGTGCGTGGACCGACCCGAAAGTGCTCGGTGGTGCGGGCTTGCATGCAGGAGGCCCTCCAATGTGTGGCCGCCTTCGTGAGAAACATCGGCCTCACGATCTCGGCGCCGAAAACCGAGGCCCTAGTCGCCCACCCCCGTGCTGAAGCCCGACGACGTCTTCCGTGCCTTCAGCTGGATGGTGCACCAATAGTTTGGAGTAGCAACGTCCGCTACCTCGGCCTGACGATAGACAATCGCCTCCGATGGTTCCCGGCGGTGCGACGTGTACGCCAGACGACGCGTCGCGTGGAATCGGCCGTGCGCCAGCTACTCGCAGGCGGCAACGGCTGCCCCGCTGCCTTCGCCTGCACCATCTACGAGGCGATGGCTCTGTCTGCCATCCACTACGCACTGCCGATCTGCAAACTCCAGGCGCCACAGTGGCGACTGATCGACCAGGACCACCGCCGAGTCATCCGCATGTGTCACGGAATGCCTCGTGGCTCTCGTGTGGCCGAGACCCTCGCGGAGGCTCGTGCGTGGCCTGCGTCGCTCACGGCGGACCTGCGCGCATTGTGCCACTTGCAGCGTCTCCACCGAGCGCCTGATGCAGGTCCCCTCCTCTCGCGGTTACGTGCTGTGCCAAACTCACGTGTCGGTCAACTTATCGACGTGTACGACGGTGTTGTGGCTGACGATCCCGCACGCCTTTCGCGCTGGCCACCCCCTCACCGTCGAGTGCCCCTTCGAGTGAACTTGCACCTGCCGGGCATTCGATCCAAACGCCACACCCCCCTCAGTGCCATTGCTCAGGAGGCCGCGGCGCGGATGTATGAGGACCTGGCCGGGAGGACGCAAGTGTTCACCGATGGGTCCGTCCTACAGGATCGCTCAGCCGCGGCCGCCTGCATAGCCCCTCAGCTCAGCTCGGAACGACAGTGCCGCTTGCGATACTGTGCATCCTCAACAACAGCTGAGCTAGTCGGGCTCCAGCTGGCTGCAGACCTCCTGCGCAATTCGCCGGCCGTCTCTAGCGCAGCAATCTTCTGCGACTCGAAACCTGCCCTGCGCCAGCTCGCGAGGGAGGAACGGGGCCCCCTTCTTGCTCAGCGCGCCGCTCTCAGCCTGCTGGCCCTCCAGGAACGAGGCTGTGACGTGGTCCTTCAGTGGCTCCCTTCACACGTCGGCATCGCGGGCAACGAGGCTGCAGACGAGCTCGCAAAACGAGCACACTCCGCCGAGACTTCGCTGACAGATTACGCCAGCTCGTTCGACTCGGCACGCAACAACCTTCGCCGGGAGCTGGTGCGCGAGCATCCGGACGCACGGGTCGCCGCCGGACACCCCCCTCCTCCCATCCCAGCCACTGGTTTCACTCGCCGCGAGCGCGCGCTTCTTCTTGCCCTGAGGACCGGGTCAGTGTGGCCCGCGGAACGCAGGCATCGTCTTCGCGGCGCCGCTGCACCGAACTGCACCGATTGCGGCGCGATCGAAACCCTGTGCCACCTATTGTTTGACTGCCCTTCTCTCAACACCGCGCGGAAGCAGCTCGTCATGAAGTACCGACTCGTCGGACTGCCGTGTGCGACCCTACAGGACTTGCTCCATCCCACCGGCCACGTGCACCGTCGCCGATCAGCCCTTGCGGCCGTACTCGCTTTTCTCGAGGATGCCGGCCTAGTCGAACGAATTTTCTAGCCGCTCACCACGGTGACTCGGACGCCCGTTCTCCTGCCCCCCCCCCTCACCTTTTTTTTTTTTCCACTCATACCTTTCTTTGTTTTCTTTTTTTTTTCTTCTTTTACCATCTCTTTTCACTCTCACTGTCCCTTCAATCCCCAGTCCCCCGTGAGTGTATCGGTTGAGGTGTCCTCACTTGAGAGACAGTTATCGTGCACTCTACACCCAATTTTCATTTTCATTTCCTTCTTCCTTTTAAGAATCACCCCCCCCCCCCGTGGTGCGTGATCACAATTGTGTGGTGCATTGGTGTTCCCCAATTGGACTTCTCGCCCTACAAGTGTATTGTGTGACTCTGCCTCCTTTCTGGAGGCCGGACGCCGGGACGTCAAGTCACAGGATTGGCGGGAGCTGCGGACACCGGTTTCAGGGCCCTCAGTGTTGACAAACACGGGACTAAGTTTAAAAGCCGAAGACTTTTGTAGTAGTGCAGTACAGTCGAGTGAGTTGATTCACTCGTATTCTCTCTCACTTGTAAAAATGTAAATCAACCTACGTTCCTTCTTGAAAGTACGCGCCTCGTCACTGGGAACTTTCAGCTATGCAGACGGACGGCGGGAGCCAGCTACCTTACGAGACCCGCCGAACCACACTCCTTACACGCCATAGTCGGATGCTAAAGGAGTGAGCTGATAGCTTTACTCCGTATGAAATTCAAATTTGTTGCTATCGCATTCATTTATTCGCCCTTGCGGTGAAACTGTGACATTTCTTTAGGAAGTGAGCTTGTATTGCTAAGTCAAACTGCGTCATTATTTTGTAACATTATTTTAATGCGATTATACGTGAAAATACCTATCGTTATAATGGCGGTGGGTCGCAGAGTGCGAGTGCGTATGTCAAACGATCCGCTACTGCGGATCTTTTGCTATTTTTCTTTAGTGAAAGCCAATCAAATTGCTCTAAGGACCTCCCTCGCAAATTGCTAGGACGCTTCCGGTCACGCTGGGCTTCGTTTCTTCTGTCGCGCGCTGTGTCACGTACAACGTGCGGTGCGGTCTGAAAGTTACAGCGAGCACGGCAAATGTAGACAGGCGTATTCCATGCCCCGACAGTTGCTCGTGCCGCAAGTTCACCGATCACGCCCCGGTGAACCGCACGCGAACCAACGGAAAGAAAAAAAATTCCTTCCGATCCACAGCCTACTTCCAGAGCTATATTCTCTTTTGTCTATTATAAATGAATTCGGCGGCGGCACACAGGAAACCTCCGATTCAAAGTACGTGACTGAAGTTTGCCTCGGGTCTTTGACCGCTGTGTGCTGCACTCGCTATTCTGATATTTCAAAATAGTAACAGCATGGACAGCGCTGTGTTTCAATCGAAGCAGCCGTGTTTCCGGTGCGAGTCGTTCTTGCGGCGGAAGGTAACGACCCTTGAACAAAACGAAAGCCTGCCCACGGAGAGCATTCATAACTGATTTCGTTCCTCTTTCGTTCTAGGTATGCAGCTTTGATTTCTGTATATCAACACGGCGCACCGGCCAATCAAACCTCACGATCGACCTGGCCTGCTGCGGTGAAACTTGCTCTTTTGTATGAGGTCGAACCATGCCGTCACACTGTTCACTGAAGACACGCGAGCTCGTTCTCTGTCGTCAAAAGAGGGGACACACAAGCGATGAAAGAGAATCGCTGCATACGGTATACCCTCTTGCCTTTGTCTGGCTCTTGAGCAGTTGAAAGTCAAGGCGTTCCGTGTATTACAAGGCTTTCCTAGTGTTTCTAGCGCTCTCATTCAGCGACATTAGCTGTATTAAGTGGCTGTTTATATACAGGGTGTGTCTCAAATATCACGCAGCACGATTTAAAGAAAGAGGAACGTCGTTACGCGAAGCAGTGCATATTGTTCCCAGTATACTGTAGTAGGGACTACTAATTTTTCTTTAATGAGGTTAATGAGTCCTAATTACGTTTCTAACTTGACAAATACTCACCTAATCATTAAAATGTCAATGAGGCATATGTAGGCATGTTCAAATGGCATCTAACTGCTATTTTCAACAATGGACTAATTGCGTGCTCGCTTTTTTTTTAGCTAATAAAGAAAGCCCGCAAAATCTGAAAAATGACACGTGACTAGACTGCAGCGCGCATCAGGAAGTAGCGCCCTCAAACAGGATCACTGTCTCCCACCTTTTGCGGGTGGGAGCGTAGTCACGTGTTATTTTTCATATTTCGCATGCTTTCTTTATCAGCCGGAAAAAATGAGCACGTATTTAGTATACTTGCTAAAAATAACTCAATAGTAGATGTCATTTCAGCATGCCTAAATATGCCTCATTGACATATTAACGATTAGGTGAGTACGCGTCGAGTTAGAAACATAATTAGGACTAATTAACTAAACCTCATTAACGAAAAAATTAGTTGTGGCTACTATAGTATACTGGGAACAATATGCACAATGCTTCGCGTAACGACGTTCCTCTTTTTTTTAAATCGTGCTGCGTGATATTTGTCACAGCCTGTACATATATATATATATATATATATATATATATATATATATATATATATATATATATATATATATACATACAGTGTGTGTGTATGTGTAGTTTTCGTCACCTGTGTTCACCGGCGTTGTTTATATATATATATATATATATATATATATATATATATATATATATATATATATACATACTGGTACATCAGCAAGAAAATTTCCAAGCATCAGTGGATCACATGCTGTATGGGCAGGGTGCATGGTGATAACTGTGTTAACGCAATTGTAATTAAATTTCAGGGGTTGGTTGTAAATTAAGGGCTTCAAAATGGGCTCAAAAAGCCCAGTGGGCATCGCGTAGAACACCCGCACGCCGGTGAACACAGGTGACGAAAACTACACATACACACGCACTGTATATATATATATATATATATATATATATATATATATATATATATATATATATATATATATATATATATATATATATATATATATATATATATATATATACACATTCAAGGAACGAGCTCGCGTGTCAGCTAACGTTATGAACACATTTCCACAATAAATCCATCCTATCGTTAACGGAAGAATTAGGACAAGATTTTTTCTTCTTCCGTGACCATTGTATATGTACGTTTATGTATATTTGATGCACCGCGTAGGCCAGTGAATTAAGGTCATATACAGTGTGCACATTTATTCCCCACACCGTTCACAAGGTGCTGTTTGCGTTCACAAACGCAAACAGCACGCATGAACTGCACAGTGATATCAAGAGTACGAAGTAGTAATGCAGAACTATCGATGGTACTATCGATACTATCGATAGTTGAGTCGCTATCGATAGTGAAAAATACTATCGTTAGTGCTATCGATACTAAATTCGATTATACTATCGATTGTATACGATCAATAGCGCGAACTCATTGCAGAATAAATTTGGTTCCCCGCGCGCCTGCCACGTAGTGGAGCCGGAGGAGCAGGCTGAAGAGCAAGAAGGTTGACATGCTTGTGTTCTTCACCAGAGTGTTTTGCTGACTCAAGGTCATAAAGTCAAACTGTTCAGCTGTAGCGGAAGGAAGCCGTTACACGTGCTGAAACAGCACGGCTTCAAATGTATATTGCATTTTATGATTTCAAAATAAAAAAAAATATATCAAGAACTAAGTTTGTTAATTGTAAGGTGTAACTGGTTGTTTTTGGATATGAATTTGTTGACGGGCGTATTCCGCCATTTTCACTGTGGAAATAATTTATTTCCACAGTGAAAACTGCTCATAAATTAAGCGAAGCTGATAGTAGGCTACGCAAATATTTTGGCAATATGGCCGGCCAGCAACAGCATCATTATTCACACCACTATCGATAGTATTGTAACGTGGTTGTGACGGTGAAGAATGCTGCCGCAAGACTGGGAAATACGGAGCTCTTTATTTGGGCGAACTTGGGCTCAGAAAATCGAAACTCAATATACAAGTGGTACACGCTGCACACACTGGTAGCGGCGAGAAGAGTCGTCGGCCGTTGAGTAATCTGATCATCGGTGAAACCCGTCGTCTTTTATACATCAGTCATCGAACCTTCCAGTGTTATCGCTGGTGCTCGCGTAAGCTCTAGAATAAACTTGACTATTCGCGTCCGGCACGTAATCTTAACGGAATGATCTCAAACAATCGTGAAGCTTCTCAAACATTACGGCGCGGTCTGCGTCAAACGTTGCTAACAGTCTTTGTGGGTGAAACCCGAATACATCAAAACAAAGCAATAAACGCGCATGTCAGTAATATCGCTAGTAATATTACTGATGGTACTACCGACTGGACTATCGATAGTAGTACTATCGATAGTTTGTTTACACTATCGATAATTTAAAAAAACTGTCGATGCTATCGATAGTCAATTTACCGATAGTTCTGCATCACTAGTACGAAGGCGATGCTTCACGTTGGTCGATAGATCGTGTATGTTTGTGTATTCATTCGATGTATGTATGTATGTATGTATGTATGTATGTATGTATGTATGTATGTATGTATGTATGTATGTATGTATGTATGTATGTATGTATGTATGTATGTATGTATGTATGTATGCGGGAAAGCGATGAAGCGATGGCGATTATCGAAGGTACATAAAAAAAGAGAAATTTAAACGGACGTTGAACGTGTCAGCCCGGTACGTACACGCAGGACTGGCTACTTTGATTTGATCTTGCATGTGTAATGCACGCACACATACAAACGCACGCACGAACACGCATAAAGTACGGTCGAACCTCCCCCCGAAAAAGATTTCTGGCTACGCCCCTGATGTGGGTAACCTTCTCCGTTCAGAGACACCTTCATCTTCAGAAAGCGCGCGCTCTCTGGAGACCTGCCATTCGATCTCCCAGATTGCTGTGTGTACCGTCCCGATAGAACAATGTTCCATTAATGTCGAGTTCAGCTCTTTGCTTTAGGATCGTGACGCTGGTGCTACGTGAATAATCTGAGAACATAAATATAACAGCACGATTCTGTGGGACTTCAACGTCACGAATAATGTACTCTTGTTCTGTGTCCCACAGATCCGACGCATACGCAGCTTATGGGCGAATCAATGCAGTGTATCTAGACTCATTGCCTCGTGTTTGACGAAGCGTGTTTAAGATTACGCTTCAGAGTGCAAGACAGTCGTCGACAGGTTTAAGGGTGGTGTGTGTGTGTGGCGTTTCTGCGATTGAACGTTAGTATTGCTCAACAGGTAGGTATCTTTAAACTTTGTCGCTCCGCTATAGCGCTGCATGCAATTTTCGAATTCAGTGCATAGAAGTTCAACGTAGAACAGTGCAAACGTGCAGTTTCATAGCGAGGACTTCGCTGGTCTCGCTGCGTTGGTATAACACGGTGCGTGAAAAAAAAAAGTGTGCACAAGTACATATCTGTTCGCTGAAGGTGTATCCGTGTCCCAGCAGCTCATCTATCGCTAGGTCTCCCCAGCGATTCTCGGAAGGAGGCCGGCGGTGACCAAAGCTATTTCTCCGTTGCCCCTCGAGGGAGCCGGCTTGTACTCCCGCCGTGCTCTCTTCGCGCAGGATGTCATTCGCTGCAGTAATGATTCCCCCGCACATCTGCCCACACATCCACGCACGCAAGCCAAAAAGAACATATATGAACAATAGAGGGGGCCACTAAGGGACTCAAATAAGAGACACACTGATCATGCTGCCATTCCATACGGCAACCAACGTGATATAGTTTCCATGTGCAACCAAGACATCAAGCATTTTCATCGGATCTGAACAAACAAAAGAATTATATACATATATGAAGGGAGGGAATTTTCCAAGGCTCGTTTCTCACAACCTTAATGAAAACCAGCAGATAATGAAGCCAGGTAAAGTATAGGGGACGTTAATTGGACTGTTTTAAGTGTAGTGTAATAATTTTCATATAGATGTGAAGAAAGTAAAGTGGACGAAAAGACAACTTGGCGCCGGCAGGGACCGAATTTGAGTTGTTTATATAATTTTTCGCTTGTTATTTTTTTACTGACTGAAAGCTCCTTTTGGCATTGTTGGCGCAGGCGCGCTTGGTATTTTATGATTTCATATTTTAACATAAATGTTTGAAATTCTGGTAGAGTATAATAATAATATCTGGGGTTTAACGTCCCAAAACCAAGATATGATTATGAGAGACGCCGTAGTGGAGGCCTCCGGAAATTTCGACCACCTGGGGTTCTTTAACGTGCACCTAAATCTAAGTACACGGGCCTCAAACATTTTCGCCTCCATCGAAAATGCAGCCGCCGCGGCCGGGATTCGATCCCGCGACCTTCGGGTATTCTGGTAGAGTAGAACCTCTACATAAAAATGTTAGAGATGTAACGAACTTCTTTTCGTTGCCTTTTTCTTTCTTTTTTTCTTTTTTTTTTTGCTTCCATTTAAAATGTGCGCGTTTTCCCCTGTATTTAACCAAGTAGTTTTGTGCCGCAGGCCGATACAACGACGTTTTGGCGAGCACGAAAAGAAAATTGATCGGACAAATCTTGGCCCGTATTCACAAACATATCTTACGCTAGAATTTTTCGTTCAGCCAATCACGATACGGAACATATCATTAACGAAGCCGGCTTACCAATGGGAAAACGCACTTACGAAACAGTAGTTTTGTGAATTCGGCCCCTTGTTGCTTTAGAAAGACTAAAAAATGGTCTAGGTATCTGTGAAAACCACGAGATGAATTTTGTGAAGTTCGAAAGCTACTTCTTTATCGACAGCCACGAGGAAAAAGCTGGAAAGCACCGATGCGACGCTGGAAGCATGCTTTATTAGGCGGGATGATAGATAATACAGGGGATATCGATTAATCTAATGATAGACAAGTTCTAACGCTTTATCGTTTGTGAAGAGCGCTTGAGATAGCCCACCCTTCACACACAGTATAGTAGTCGACGCATGTAGGCGACGGCACGGGTAACGGTCGGCAATTGTGCAGCGGTATTTTTTCGCGCGCGTCTAGTAGCAACAGCTTGCGAGAAGCACATCACGTTTCACACGATTGCTTGACGCGGTTAATAGATAACGTCGCCCCCTCCGCCTTGTGGAAGTCGCTGCAGCATCGCGTGCAGCTCGTGGTACTTTTCGGGGGAGGCGTTTGCCTCCAACTATCAGTCAAGATTTCGGATATCCGTAATCGGTCAGAAAATCCTTGGAGATAAATGGTTATTGAAAAGCACGACGCAAAACTGAAGTGCGCTGCTTTACGAATTAGAGCCCTGGGCCGTGATTCTTGAAGCGGGCCCGGCCCGCTGCGAATATGCAGTCGAGAACAAGGCGTTTCGAAGGGGTCCTGGACCACTTTTCCAAGTAATCATTGAATGACCTCAGTATCGGAGTTAATTGCCATCACGAATCGATTGCCGCAAAAATTGCTTGAATCCCTCAAGAACGAGCGCAGTTACAGGGATTTGTCGCGTGGTTTAAGCGCTTTTTCTCTTCTCTTGACCCGACGAGCGCGCTTTTTGTAGAAGTTTCACAGGGAGGGATGGCAAGGGGAGAGAAGTTACAGGGAAGTTGCGTCAGCGCGTGTCATGATCTTGAGCGCGCGCGTGATGAAACGCGCGATCGCTCTCTCCCGCTGTGATTCGTGTGCGCGAGTGTGGCCACTGTGTAACGTTAGCACATTATATGGAACGCGGCGCCGGCACGTAGCGGCACCCCAGGGCAAAAAGCGCATCTTATCCAAACGCCGCTATTAATTTAAGTCGGCTATTGGCCTACAGCATGCCATCTGCTGTTCGACGTCAAACAGCAGGCGCCCCGCCCACCGAAGAGAGTGAGGACGGGCCTCCGTCCTCACTCTCTTCACGCTCCGCTTCTAAATAGTCCTTGCCGCGCACGACTACACGATTTGGCTGAGCTGTTCATAGCAGTGTCTGCTTTCCGCAGGCTGTGTTTTCTCACCAAGCCCGAGGGGTGGTTCATGAGCAATAATCGATGTTTTGTTGGTACGTATGCTTCGCTAACAAGTATACATAATTTTTTGTTCAAAATTATGTATAGTTACGTTCAAAAATTAACAAGGAGAGTTTGACTGGCAGCGGCATACGTTACCTATTTTTTCTGCAAGTACTGGGGGTGTGCGATTATTAAATTTTAGAATTTTAGATTCGTGATGACAACGAATCGAATACGAATACATATCAAATACTATTTGTATAGTCTTTGAATAGAAAGGCAACCATTTTCAAAACAGTTCTAGAATTCAACAATGTTTTATTTGGAACAAATGTCACAAACATTAGCAAAGCGACATTACGATTAACTTTAACCGACAGAGAATGCCACAGTTATGTAAACTGAGGCAAGCTCGTATAAGCAGCGACAGCCTACGAGATATTGTGCAAGTTGAAATGCAGCGGTTACTTCACAGTTAAAGGCAGTACCTTGTCACCGCTTTTTAAATAAAAAGTGAGGTATCAAAATTAAACAATGTCTGATGAATGAACATCATGAATCTCATGATGAGCATAGCAGATTGAGAACACTATCGCTTCGGCGACACTAGAGTTTTAAATAGAAGCACCTTCATCTGTGATTAGTATGGCATCGATTGTCCCGTAAAAGATTGGGCTGTATGCATCTTGGTAATGCAATAATTAAAACAAGTCCTCCCTCGATGTTCCAACGTGTTATTACTTCGGGGTTTTTCCGTCAGCGCTGATTATTCGAAAAGTGTTTGAAAAATATTCGGCATTTCGAATATGTGCTATTTGATTCGAGTACCGAATCGAATGGGGTTATATTCAATTCGAGTACCGAATCGAATATACCACCATTCGATTCGTTATTCGACATTTTCAAATATTCGCACACCTCTAGCAAATACAGATGGGAATCGTCAAGAGTGTTTTGTGCAGACTTTGTAGCAGGCGAAATTATTTGCAGCATGAGTTCAGTTTCAATACAGAGCGCAATAAAAACAGAGCAAACCGAGAACAGAGCGGTCTGTTCTCTTATACTTTATTGCAATTATAAAGCATGCTCTAGCAACAAACCCGGAGCATAGCCGGGGGAGGGGTGATTAAAATCCCCCCGAAAATTTTCAATTTTGCATATGTATATACAAACGCACCCACCAACATACATAAAGTATTTCTGGCTACGTTACTGCAACAAACCCAACACCCTTCTGGATTCGCAGCATGTCAGCATATCAGCTTGCCAAAGCAATACAATACCCTAAATAAAAATTATAACGAACTGTGCATACTTTTCGAGAGACATTTGAACAGCCGTAAAGACAAAAGGCTATAATTTTGCTACATTTCTTCTGATATCCCGCCACAGTTGGTATTTACAGTCAACAGGTGTTTTGCGGCATAGTTTACAGTTTTCTTCCTCTCATGCACGTTATTTTGAAAAAAAAAAAGCAAACCACGCGCTGGTGCACCACATATTCTGCCGTATTTCTCTCACGCTTGCGCTAGCCACAGGGGCGCACAAAATGTGCCTTGCGGGGTGTAAAATGCGGGGGAACGCGTTTTTGTTATACTTCCACTACTGGAACAGACTTCAGATGCCTTTGAGGAGCTCTATACAGAATGAATACAGCTGCCCAGCTCATCCCTTCGTTTCTCCGGCTCCCTTCCACTCTTCAAAATCATCTATAAAGCTCCTCTTTGTGAGCTTCTCGCTGTAGGTTTCAGCAGTGTACGTTATGCACGGTTTGTGCTGAGCTCTTTTTTTTTCCTCTTATAATGGTGCACACCTTCCAAACATATATTTGTACTGGTGGAAGGTGGCCATTGGAGTGCGTGGGAAGGGACCATGGCAGGAGGTGAACGAATAGATTTCGATATATTTTTGGGGTTCGTTTTAGTTCGGTGATTAAAGCGCGAGAAAGCTTCACGACGCTTATTCATTGGGTGCGTATCTAACACCACCTACACTCTAAAAAGTTTTCGGGAGCAACTGCGCAGTTCATCCGAAAAAGGGCGCTTTACTCCCTCGAAGGACGAACTGCAGAAGCATGCGTGCCGTGCGCAAAGTTCGGAGGGCAACTGCTTGGTCCTTCGTAAAAATGAGAGGAACGGGAGGACGAATGGCAACACTTACTCCCGCATGCCTCGAGAAGGAGAGGGAGGGACGCGGGGGTGAGGGGGTGAGCGGGTAGATCTCCTTTCACTACTGAGCATATTTTCACGTTAAGTGCATTGCGAAGTGTCAGTTCCTGGAAAATGTATATTAGTGGCCGTAACAATGCTCGTTCGTTTCTTGTAAGCAATAAGTGGATGAATAAATAACTAAAATAAAATTGTTAAGAGAGATGACAGGATGACCTTTATTGAACGGTAAAGGTAGGCCCTGTGCTGTGGGGCGCGTTGTGCATTCACATTTCTGTCTCACGATTTGCTGGTATTTGCTCATAACATAGAGCTTCCTGTAATACTTACTCTATGAAACTCTATGGTGTCTATGGCTCGTCAGTCAAAAGTAGTGCTGCGTTTGAGAACATCGCAAAGAAGGACATTTCTTGTTTGTCTGGTGATATCACATTAATGTAAACTTTACTAAAAAAAACGTAGTGGTTCTTTTCATTTTTGTAAAAAGACCAAAAAGCAGTAGATTCCGTCGCCTTTTCACTGAATCAGCTGAAATCACAAACATAAGTAGAGCTACTGATAAATCAGCGGTCATGGCAGCGAGGACCGCATGTGGATACGTTCCGTGTGGCGCGGACAGTTTGTTTCGGAGTGCTGGGAAGCCACGCGTCTAGCATACGGCCCCCGCGACCGTGGCCTTGGAACATTGAAAGCGCGCCTGACTGAAACCGCTACTGTTCTCCCCTTCGAAGTGGGCCATAAAACGGGGGACACGTGTGCAAAAGGGGCACTTGCCCCCCTCAAGCCACACCGGCACTTGCCCCCCCCCTCCCCACCCCAAGCTATGCCAGCTCTCTCTCTCTCTCTCCACTCCTCCCCCAGACGCGATGTAACACGGGTTTGCACCCCCCAAGGCAAAATCCTGTTGACGCCCATGCCAGTGTCGGTGGTTGTTTTTGTGTGCGTGTGTTTGTGGTGCAAGGAGGAGAATCCAGGCCCAGCGGACCGGGAAAACATCAGTCGCCAGCGAACCTTTTGAGCTGCGTGGACGTTTCCTATTTTGGTGTATCAGTAAATAAGTTCGTTTTGTTTTAATCACTGGCTTCGTTTCACTTTTGGGTGTTTCAGGAGTAGAGCAATCGAGTCGTAGAGACACTACACCGTGTATGTGTGAGCGAATGCATGTACCGCGGCAGGCTTGAGAACTGTTCTTTGTCTTGCGCCGTTGTCGCCCAATGTCATCGAAGTGCCTCGTTACATACGGCGACAGAAATGCCGTCGTCACTTTCGACGAGCCGTGGACGGGGCGGGATTCAATGGAACATATAAAGGAGTTGGACATGTTCTCTGAAGTTGACGTCTCCACCATCGGTTTAACGGTGAGTGCTTGATCTTCATGTTGTAGCGGTTGCAGCAGCATTTGTCATCGATTACTGCAGCGTTGGGTTACATTTTTGAGCTTCGTCCATACTCTATAAAAATCCGGCAGCGCTAAATTTTACGTTATTGCCAAATTTGGTCCCATCTAAGCCTTGATGACAACATTGTTGCACCGAATTTAGCCCTCACTTCTTTCATCATAGAAAACGTGGAAGGTATTGCTGTTTTTTTTTTGTTGTTGTTGCTTGTTCGTCCTTGTTAGGAACTGGTTTGTTCATTTTATCTGAGTGTGGAAGATGCATGCGCACGGTGTAATTCATGCACATGTGATAGCTTTCAGTGACAATGTAGTTTGCATACCTGATAATTTTGATTGGCGGTTTGATTGGAATGGCGTGCTCGGCTTGATGCGCTGTAAAAACGAGCGGTTGGTGCAATAAAGATGTCAGTTGTAAGTTCAGCGCTCGTACAGTGTATTGTGTTCCTGCGTCCTTGTCCTTTTTTGCGCTGTTTTTCCCCAGCTAAGCATGTACCAACTCGCCCAAATCGAAGTCTTGCTCGTAGTCAGTTTCTTTATAAAACAGGCCTCTCAAATGGATAAGCCTCTTTGCTCAGTTGCTAGTTGCAACTTCAATGGATAAGCCCCGCCACGGTGGTATAGTGGTTATGGATGGCACTCAACTGCTGACCCTGTCATTCGATCTCGCGACCTTCGGGTCGCGGGATAGAATCTCGACTGCAGCGGCTGCATTTTCGATGGAGGCGAAAATGTTTGAGGCCCGTGCACTTAGATTTAGGTGCACGTTAAACCCCAGGTGGTCGAACTTTCCGGAGCCCTCCACTACGGTGTCTCTCATAATGATATCGTGGTTTTGGGACGTTAAACCCCAGATATTATTATTGGGTCATTCCATGCCAAGTGTCCCAGACGTGGCGCTCGCACATCGCAGATTTTGCTGATAAAATGTGTGCCTTTTTCCTGTGCCACATAGAGTATTGTGGCAAAACTTTTTTGCTCGATAAAAATTTTGACGATCATGGCGCCCCCTCGAAGTTCGCTTGTATTTGTTAAACCGCGCCTAATAGAAAAATGTATATAAAATCTATTTTTCTGTGTTCAGCTTTGAAACCACGCTGGCGCTATCGCAGAGGTTCTGTTTAGATGTCCTATTCACTAATTCCGAAATTTTTGTGTTTCACTACCAGCTACGTATCTTCAAAAACTACAAAACTCTTCAATGTTCGTGATTTTTTCTTGTGCTATCTCGAACTCCCTCTAACCAATCTTAATAGTAGTATGATTTTCAGGAAAGTGTGTTATAGTACAAAAATGTTTAGGGGTAAAAGAGACTTCAAACCTTGCCGAAAAAAATTGTGAACTTATGCGATTTGTCGCATGTTTGACCGTATTTTTCATACTGATGCGGTCCAAGTAAAAATACTCGTCATGCGGCGTTTGATAGAAGACTTGTCGTTAAGTAATGAAGAAAGTCTAATGAAATAATTTTTTGTTTTAAGGAAGAAAATAATTTTTGAATTTGGCGCTCCATAAGTGCCCGGCATTCTTTTTGTTGCCACTTCGCCGCAAAGCACGTGGTCGCCCTTGCAGCTAAAACTCGTCACAGTCAGCGGCAAGATGCGACATGTATGTCAGTGGCTCGTGAGTGCTCGAAAGTCTTGTCGCGTTGATCTCAGGGCGACGAGTAATCAATTCGCGTTACAATGTGAGCTTGGCGGGCCCAATGGGAAGTATGGACGCCCGAGAGCAGCCTATGGCGTCGTTGGCACAATGTGCTAGAGGCCGTCTGCACAACACGTATACCCCGAAAAAACGTGTATACAATGTGCATTATTTCTTTCAGTATGTGTATGCTAGTTGTGCAGACGGCCTCTAGCACATTGTGCCAACGACGCCATAGGCTGCTCTCGGGCATCCATGCATCCCATTGGGCCCGCCAAGCAAGCTCACATTGTAACGCGAATTGATTACTCGTCGCCCTGAGATCAACGCGACAAGACTTTCGAGCACTCACGAGCCACTGGCATACATCTTGTATCTTGCCGCTGCCTGTGACGAGTGTCAGCTGGAAGGGCGACTACGTGCTTTGCGGCGAAGTGGCAACAAAATGAAATGCAGGCCGCGTTCGGAGGGCCAAATTCAAAAATTATTTTCTTCCTTAAAACAAAAAAATTATTTTATTAGACTTTCCTCATTACTTAACGACGAAGTCTTCTATCAAACGCCGCATGACGAGGATTTTTACTTGGATCGCATCAGTATGAAAAATACGGTCAAACATGCGACAAATCGCTTATTTTCTCTAACTTCACAATTTTTTTCGGGAATATTTGAAGTCTATTTTACCCCTAAACATTTATTCAATGATCAATTATTCAATCATCTTTTGCAATTTACAGCCATCTGTAAGGTCACATAGTTCTAAAATGTTTTTTGTGCGAGGTGTTGGCAAAATTAAGGCCACCAAGACCAGAGACGGCATGGTCTTCTCGCACTCTGTTTACTTGCAAGTCATTGCTGTAGTCATGCTAGCATGCTGTGCATGCTCGGCTCTTTTATGCCTCCAATGGAATCGCTTACAATAATGTTTTCGTCGATAATGCAGCTCTTAACTCCACAATTCTGTCGATTGATGAGATCATGGCCGAGTGTGCCAATGCGTGCAGTGGTGGTGAAGTTTGGGAGAAAGGGCTGTGTTTTTGGTCTTTCACTGTTGCGAGACATGCGGCCATTTACAAGCCACACCAACCTGGCACTATGCCGAAAATGCTGAGCAAATGAGCTGAGAACGTCATTGCTCGTTGCATTACCGCCGGTGCATCCAGCGATAATCTTGTTTATGGATGTGAAAGGATCACGACGGAAGGTCGCTTCAAGATACCGTTTTAGGTGCTGGCCACCCAAAGACACTGGGTTTATTCGGAAAAAATGTACACTCAAGTTATCATGGTAGGAGCCACGTGGCACAATGGGTATCTAATTAGTGCAGGAAAGTAAGTCTCTCAAGTCGATAATTCATTCTAACAGCTCAACTCCCACCTACCACAACGAATTTGCTCGCATTGTGCTGATCAGATGGAAAAAAGGTACAGGAGCCAACGCTGCACATTTTTTTTTCATCAATAACCACTGAGATATGATTGTCGATTTCACTACGACTCTCACTTTTACTTTTTTCCCCATTTCCTGGCTCCTACATTCTTTTTGCACATGGCCTTGAAAAATGTATCAGCAGGGTTCTACTTTATAAAGTATGCTAGCATGACGTGCTGCCTGCAAACAGCAAATGCCCCTGTTTTTTTTTTTTTTTTCAGAACCAATTAATTGGCTTCCGTGTAAACGAGACCAGTCTCTAACCTGTGGATAAACCTGTAGCCTTACTGCAAGTGCTTTGACTTGTTAAGAATGTTCTTACCAGTGTCGAACCATGTTTTGCAAATAAGTTGCAATTTCATTTATGTGTCAGTGTGTCGTAAAGCATTAGGTTTTATCTGTTGCTACATGAAGCAGCTGCTGTAATAATGAAGCAACAAGCCTTGTGTTAAAATGTGCCTTTTGTTTTGTAGGACCCCACCAAGACGCACCATGTGCCGACAGTGACATACAATGGAAGCTTGTTGACTTCAAGGGAATTTATTGTGCGCCTGGAGGGCCTTGCTATTAAGGAGACTAGCCTTTTGGCAGCCATTGCCACACAAATCGCGCTATACTGGGCCCTGAACATTGTTTTCAGCAAGAAAGCTCAGTGGACCTTCGATCTCCTGTGTCAAGTTCTGAAAGTTCAGAGCGTCTTGCGGCCGACGTCACTCGTCCGTGTGGCTCTAACCATCTTGAGCCAGTGAACAGCCAGACTGATTTCAATAAAGTATTTTTCTCACAAATAGATCTGGATTTCTGCCCTCTCCTGGAGCATTTGTGTCAGACTTGGTGCAACCCGATGAAAACCATGTTCCTCAAAACTTTTTTTCATTTGCCGATGGGAGAGCTGGACTGCTGGTTTCTTGAGGAGCACTCAATACAAGCAAACGTTACTCCATCGAGAGGCATTGAGGATGATTAACTGCATGCTGCTCCGATGAGGAATGTTGTGAAAGAGTAACTGTCGCTCCCATGAGGGTATTGAGAGATAATGTCCATTTCTCCCTGCGGGACTAATGGGAAAGAGTAATTGTTACTCCATTTAGGTGTCCAGAAAGAGCAAGCATTGCTCCCGTGGGAGTATTGACAGAGAGCATCCATTCCCCCTTGTAAAGAAAAACCGTCGCTCCCCTGGGAGTATTGAAAAAGACTATCTCTTCCTCCCTCGGGAGTATTTGTAAGGAGCAAGTGTCACTCCCATATGAGTATTGACCAAGAGCATCCGTTCCTCCCTTTATGAGTTTAGGAAAGGAGCAACGGCTGCTCTTTAGAGGAGTAATTGAAAAGAGTAACTGTCGCTCCCTTGGGGGTATTGAAGAAGACTATCTGTTCCTCCCTTCAGGAGTATTGGGAAAGAGTAACCGTCCCTCCCGTGGGAGTATCGAAAAAGACTATCCGTTCCTCCTTTGAGGAGTATCGAGAAAGAGTAACCGTTGCTCCCGTTGGAGTTTTCACAAAGAGCATCCGTTGCTTCAGTCAGTTACTCCCTGAAGGAGCAAGTTCTACGGGGAGTAACGGTTCGTCCCGTCGCAGTTACCCCCAAAAAGGAGTAATGGGTGTGGCAGGTTAGTTACTCCCCTAAAGGAGTAACCTCGACCCCCCATTTCCTCCTTTACTTTTTAGAGTGTAGGCTTTGTGTTGGCGTATCGCGGTGTATGACAAAAGCGCATGTTAGCAATGTGGGCACACAAATCAGGCTGTACGTGTCCAGCTCGCGTCACATCACTGGCAGCCGTGACAGAGCAACGGATTCTACGTAACGAGACTCTGCGCAGGCCTTTCGTTTTTGTAGATGCCTGGAACTTTCAAAAGCCTTCCCCGCTGTGGAGCTATGTCATCGTCCTTGCGATGATAAGTCATAGAGTAGAAGAATAGACTGTTGGGCGAGTTGGTAATTCATGATCAATAAAAATAGCGCGGAAAAACGCGGGACAAGACGAAGAAAGCTACAGGACAATCGCGTACTAACGACTGAACTTTTATTGGAAAAATGAAAACATACCACAAACAGAACCAAAAACCTCTGATGTGCGCATCCAGGTACCTTATCTCTGTCTTTTTTAACGCAAGAGAGGGCTTTGCCACACAGTTCTCCTCCAGCTTTCAAAATTAAGAAAGCTTCAACGAGCTCACGTGCCGTCTGGTCCCTATGACGTGCGAGCACCTTGGCATCAGACAGGAGAGGAGTACACCTCCCATGAAACACAAAAGCTTTTTTAACGTCTAAAAAAACGTCTTGAACGACTAGCTAAAATGGCTAATAGATAAGACATTCGGTAGCTGTAGACGGCTATCCGACCGTCGGATAGCCGTGCTAATGTGACCCTAAAAGTTGTCTAAAAAAGCGTCTTGACAAGATCAAGATAAGACGTTTTTTAGACGTTTTCGTAATTTTGCTGTAATGGCTTTAGTAATAAAAAACAAGCTGTTATAATTGTCTTTGAAGCACGTTTGGTCGGCAGCCATAGGAATTTAGATAATACAGGGACTGAAAAGAGCTCCCGCGGGTGCTCTTTCCTGTTTTGCTCCCATTTCGTATGTTAGTCGTCGTGCAGGTGACCAATCATGCAACATCACTAACATACCTGGGGTGCTATCCTGGACATTGTAAAATTCTGCCATCTTGTTAAATTTTGTAATGGCGGCATTTTAAGCCATTCGGAGAGGGTAGCAGTCCTCTGGGCCAATCACAGTTCCCCAATGGTAGAATTTGACAACATGGCGGAACAATGTCCAGAATAGCACCCCTGTTCATCCAGCCATGTCCTCACTGTGGCATTTATAAAGTTTCGATGTGTCATGTGCCAGTGTCATGTGCCGGGAAAACTGCTTCAGCACACCATATATATCCAATTTTCATATAGAACACATCGGTTTACTATTGAACAAATAATAAATCTGAACATGCAGACGATGAACAGGTACAGCACTCACGGATTGAAAGACATTCGGAGCGCGTGGCCGCCGGTACATGCAATGCCGCTCCTGGGCAACGTTACCTAGTCTAGTAACGTTGCTCCTGGGTGCTCATGGCACCAAGGTGTTGCACTGTGGTATAGAGCGAGGGACAGAACATCTACGCAACAGGATTGCTCCTTCCAGCCGTTAGCGAGCCGGCCTGCAGTTCACCACACGGCGAGCGTGGCGCTGAAAAGCTTGCGCGCTTTCGTATGCCGACCGAAATGGCTCGCCGGTGCGCACCTCCTATATTGCAGCGCGAGCAGAGGACGCTTGGTTAAATGCGCTTTGGTGATGCGGCACGCATGCGTGCCGCATCACCATCACGTTGTACACTAGCACTTTCAGACAAAATGTCTAAAAAATGTATCGAAGTAGACGTCATGAACTTGCTTGGCAAAATAGATTCTGGCTATGCCGTAATATATATGCTTAAAAAATGTCTATGCTAGGTCTTCTCGTAGACCAAGACGCCTATAGCCGTTTCGAGACGTTTTTTTATGGTTTTGTGTTTCGTGGGCCACTAACGGCAGTGCAGGGCCAAATTTGACGAAGGCTGACCTTTCAAAGATGTATACAGTGGTTTTGCAGGCGCACATTCAGACAGCGGCCTGTCTGTCCTATATAGCATTTACCGCACGTGAAAGGCACCTGGTAAACAACTCCCTTGCCACACTCTGATGGGCTGTCCCTGTGTTTGACCTTACGTTCATGCCATTTCTGCGCAGTCCCGTCCACTTTCCTTTCAACAGCGGCGCATAATCTGCCCAGCTTATTCTTAGCCGAAAATACGACGTCGATATCATACCGTGCAAGAAAGGGATACTGGCAAGCGGCTTCTTCTCGCGAGCCCTTACATTTTCAACCGAACCTCAGATTTCAAGCTCCCGAGAATTCTTTCACACAGGAGGCCCAAATTAGCAACACGATAGCGCGCCTTTCGGAGCCTGTCTATAGCTGCTTAGCGAAACTTTCACCCAACAGGTGCGGACACTTTTTTTCTTTAGAGCGGAAGTCAAACAGGAAACCTCGCTATTTTTTGCGCTATTTTTTATTCATCAAGCCATGGATATAAATTTACTGTATTACATTTATTACCGCAATTATTAAATAACATTTGGAATATAAAATAATAACGAATGTAAATAAACGCTCATATAATAATGAGATGTTTGTAAGCGCCTGGTCCACTTATTCTAGCTCGCTAGTTTCACGGCGTGCCCCACATAAAACGTCTCCAAATAGCTTTTACCACATAAAAACAACGCCTTCTCGAGTAAAAATATGTGAAACATGTATGTATACACAGTGTACGCTGAAAAATCTTAAGAATGTAGCAATGACCAAGCCCGGTCCGACACAAGCCCACGATTACCAACTCGAGACCATTCCACTCTGTGAAGGGTGACGAGCAGAGCTGGTGGCAGAAGCTCCTTTGGAAGTTGGCTAGGGAATGCGTAAGCGTAGAGTTGTATTGTAGCTTGCGTCCTTCCCTAGAACGCTGTTTTCAGGCGGCATTGGCATCGCGTCTTATGATAATCGCGTTACCAAGTAACATGTAAATGGAATGAGCATATTAATAGTCAAGACCCAAAACTGATATTTTTAGTTATATGTCCAATAATAAATTCTATAAGGACAAGAGGGCAAGAACACTTGTGCGTAAATGAATGAAGGCACACCGAAGTAGAATCTGGTCAAGAAAATCGGCAAGTATTCTGAAATACACAAGTAGCTTATTCTCTGCGTGCGATGTGTGGCGCTTGTCTGTCTTTCTTAAGCTAAACAGGGCGCGAAAAACTATTTCACCTGCCTGTAAAAAGGGCCGCGATGGCTGCCTCCGAGTTTTATGTTCACAGAGAAAGAATATTAAAGGTTAATTGCGGTTTTCTTGCGCACAGCTCGAGAGAAAGAGATGAGCATCAAACACCACGCGCAAAAAGGTAAAGCGATCCGCTTTTCGTGGAAAGCAGCAACGGAGAGATATGACGGTGACGCGCCTTCATTCCGATTTCGTCACTTCCCGTTGCGGGCATTTCCGGTCTGACGCAACAGTGGTCGAGATTCCTGCGAGCCGGGCGCGATCAGTTTCGATATCGCCATTAAAATTCGATTATGAATATCTCAAAGTTAAGCCTTTGATTTCTAACAAAATGGGTATACCAAAAATTGCCATGCGCTACAAGTTTCGAATATAGACAACTGCTCTGAAGTAAATTAAAAAGTTAATTGACGAGTTTTTTCTAATTAGTCGCGTTAATGCCATTTTCACTATGTCAAAGTGTTTCCGCCTCGACACAGAGTTGTGTGCGAAAACGACAGGAGCCTGACTGTCATAGATGTTTATTTAAAAATCTGCACTGTCTACTTAAAAAAATTAAAACAAAAATGTATCAACATGCCCATTCGCTGCTATAATTTCTGTTAGTGAAACGCCAGGCCTGCGCGAAAAGCGCAGCATAGTCACAGCGAAAGCTGGAAGAGCAGCATTTCTAGAGTCTGTTATAAACTATCTTGTGGCTACTAATACAAGTACACTAGCAACGTACCCACTACGCGCCACAAATCAATTTCTGTGAAGTTGGGAAGCACCCACCACGACATTATTCGTCATTCTGCCGAGAAGCGATGTACCTAGGCATTATGTGCACTTTGGTGATGCGACGGCTGATGGCGATGAAGAATTATGGCTGAGCCTTTTGTAATGGGTTGGAAGCTTTAAAGGACCCACTAGTTACGTAATTCGCATTGTGTGACGCCCGGTCGTTATTTAGCTCTTCCACAACGCTTTATATAATATACGTTAACGAGAGGAAGAGAGAGAGGGGGGGAAAACTTTATTGAGATCCTGAGGAAATGAATCATGGGGGCCTTATGGGCTTCCTTGGCAATCAATACAAGTGCACTTGCGAGGAACCCACTACGCTATAAATCATCATAATTTTTGCGAATTAGGGAAGCAGCCACTATGCAATTTTTCGTCATTCTGCGGAGATCCGTGGTACCCGCTAAACAACTGTAAGGCATTATGTGCACTTTGTTGATGCTGTGGCTGATGACGATGAAGAATTAATGGCAGATCCCTTTGTATAATGGGTTCGAAGCATTCAACAACCCACTCGTTGCACAATTCGCATTGTGTGACGCCTGGTTACAGAATTCGCGTTGTGTGACGCTTGGTTGTTTTACTCTTCTACCACGCTACATTGTTAATATGTTATGGTTCCTTCCCGACATGAAGCCTGCATAGGGTCTTTCTGCAAAGCAGTTTCAAGCACCGGCATGGCTCAGAGGTAGAATACTGGGCTCCCACGCAGAGGGCCTAGGTTCGAACCCTGTTCCATCTCGGAATTTTTTTTAATTTTTCTTATTTCGAGCGATAGTGGTTACGGACACGGGCGGCGGACAACTACGGCGCCAAAAACGGCCCTTGTTGTGATCTCATAACAGCTTTCGCTGTAAAAATTAAAGAGTTTGAGAATTAAGGCCCCAAGGAGCTTGGGGACCCAAGAAGCTTGCGAGCCGCCAGGGCGCATGCGCAGGACCCAAGCCACTCGTGGGCTCTTGCGCTCGCGTTGACTCGAGACGCAAAAATCGAAAACTAGCGTGGGGCCCCAAGGCGTCTTGGGTCACCAGCGAGAAGACAAAGACGCAGCGCGGGCCACGGCGCAGTATGGCCAGCGTCGCGCATGATTTTAAATTTCGTCACGCGTGGCGCTCCGCGCGCTTGACCCAACGCAGCCTGCGTTGGCCCAATTCTCAAACTCTGCTGATCATCCGAACGCAAGAGCAGGCTGCCCAACGCAGCTTAGGGACCCAGCGTTTTGGGTACCCAATTCTCAAACTCTCTATTAACGCAGCTTGCACTAAGTCGCGCAAGGCTGGGTCACAGCAGGTGGGCGCCTATAGCTGGCCCTTGCTTGACTAGGCTTTTACCCTCTCACCTCTCTTTCCACCTCTTGTTATAATGTACTATACATGGCTATGCTTGCTCTCTTTTTACAGTTAAAGCTGTTATCAGATCACAACGGCAGTGGGGTAGTTGCCCGCCGCCGCCGGTGTCCGTAACCACTATCGCGCGAAATAAGAAAAAATGAAATATCCAGGATCGGATGGGATTTGAACTTGGGACCTCTGCGTGGCAGTCGAGTGTTCTATCACAGAGCAGAGCTGGTGCTTGAACATGCTCTGCAAAAAGACCCTATAGACGTCAGACTCTGCCCAGGCGGCGCTGCGAAAAACACCACCACCAGCGCCCCCATCGCAGCACTGGCGTTAACTGAGTAGTACCACGGCCGGTCTGGAGGCGCGCGCTCGCTCCTTCCTTTACGGCCTGCGCACGGGGGGCTATTGCTGGCGCTCCGAGCCAACTGCTCCCTAACTCCCGGCCGTTGCGGAGGCTAGCGCGCGCAGGGAGTGCTCGGCTTCCGACTTACCGTGGCGCTTTCTGAAGTTACTCTATATGGTATTCATGGTACCAATGCGATAGAAACATGGTAGCAACTTGCAAGTATATATGATGACTGGTAAATTCCGCTTTACAGAGGTGGTGGCGCAGGCCGCTCATAAGCCCGCTTCTGTCGCTCGGCAAAGCATCGACGCGGTTACAACACAGCCTTTTTTTTTAGGTTTCTGTAACTTCGAGAATAAGTAAGAGGATGAACATTGCATTTGGTTGAGGAAACGGTTTAATCATGGTTTAGGAAATGTTTATTTCAAATGTATGTGCCGGCCGTTGCTGTACTTGAAAATAACAAAATTGCACATTTTTTTGTTGGAGGCATCTTAATTCGTGCTTTAATATTGAAACAAATACTTCAAAAAAGTGAAAGTCACTGCATAATGGGGACGGCCACGCTGCAGACAAAGCGGAAACATAAAAAAACTTTCAGAGAATCCTTTCAATGGGAAGCAGAATGTTTTCCTTGGTACTACAACAATATGCGCATGGAGAACTGAAAAAAATCACTGCTGGTAAAACACTGTAGTGACGATCACAGTTTAAAGGAGTCAAGCCTGTCACAGCCTGATATGCTTCCGCGAGGGCTTGTGAATAAAACCGGAAGGCCTGTCATTCTGATCTGTTAACTTTTTTGTGTAGTTAATAAGAAGAATCCGGAGAAACTTCTCAGAAATAATATGAGCCAGCGCTCTCGCGTAACTCTTGTCCACACCTTCCGGACAGTCCAGAAGTGGCGAATCTTCGAGGTATGGCTCAACAGTCAATTGCAGAGTCTCGAGGATTTTCGTTCGAGGAAGATATTTGACTGCTTTCTCGAAGAACGTCACAATTGTGTCCAGCATTGATGTCCGGCTATAGTGTAGATCATAGGCTTCTTGCTGACGGAGAAGATGATACAAAGGACTGCTCGTTTTGTTTGTCGTCACTAGTATGGCGCATGTTTCGCAACCGACATCAGTGATGAGTTTGGCAATGTAACCACCTACATACACCAAGCCTGAATAGGCAACAGAGTTCGGTGGTTTGCGAGGAGGTTCTCGCAGAGCTTCAAGTTCCTCAATAACGTCTTCCGGAATAGACACCGCCGCTTCTTCAATGTTTTCGTCGTGAATGCCCATGTCTTTTGAAGGTAGCGCCTTTTCCTTGACAATGTGGGTCAAAGCAGCTGTGACGGCTCTTGCGTCTAGCGCGTCATTGCCCCTGCACATTGCCCTCAATTTTCCAAACAATGCCTCTATAGGATCACTGTTAAATTTCTTCGTGAGCACATATTTCACTCCTTTTCTCAGAAGAAATCGAACTGTCTCCACTGTGGACTTTGTGGTGAAAAGCAGGGCAGTGTACGTCTCGTCTGTAAAGTTTCCAACGCCAGCGGCGACAGAAGAATCCTGGATGCGCTTAATGTAGCCTGAAAATTCATTTTCCAGCCACAGCAATCTAAGCACACGGGCCTCAGGCATTTTCGCCTCCATCGAATATAATGTGGTCGAGTCTTAAAAAATATTGTTGCTAGTAGCGCTGCGTGTGCGTCTTCTATTGCCGAGTGCCGAGAAAGGCAGACTGTCTCCACACGCACCTGTGTACTTCCTTCACCGCTTGCTACAACCGAAAGAAGTAATTAGCACGAGAAAGTGGCCGGGAACAGCTGGTTTACAACACGAAGCGCATACGGCGAAACGCGCTTTGGGCGGTTTTATGGATGGATGGATGGATGGATGGATGCTATGAGCGTCCCCTTTATAACGGGGCGGTGACATGTCTGCCACCAGGCTCGAAGGATAAAAAAAGAAAAAAAACTTCCTTGTTTGGGCGGTTGGCTCGCGACGCCCTCACGCGGAGCGCGCCGTCGTGACTGTATAGAAAAAGTTGCTCAGGCCGTAAAGGGAAGGAGCGAGCGCGCGCCTCTAGACCGGCCGTGGTAGTACAAAGAGAGCCGTCCGCAAGCGAATGTGCATAGGCCACTATAGAACCCCCCCCCCCCCCCTCTTAGTGTCGAGGCGCGGTTTCCTGAAAATCAAGGGCCTAGAAAGCTTCTTCCGCCAATCCACGCGTCAAAAAAGTAGGAAGCTCATCAAAGCGAACTGCGGGTACAATGCAAAAGAAGTTAGTTATTTCGGCGCGATGCGACTCGCAAGTGATCATCGCACGACATCGAGTTCGAGGCAAGCCCTCCGACGTCCGTTCACTAGCGCCTAAATGCGTTAAATTTGGGTAGATACGTAATGCCAAAGCGATGAAGTGCATATACGCGATAAATTTAATTAGCTATGTATCTTACGATCAGTGGTACAAAGCTCGCTATCAAGGACGAATGGCCCCGGCGACTTTCGCCTTTTCAGTTGCATATTCTCCCTTCATCTCTCACTTCCTGTGCATTGGACTGTTTTATTACACATCCTCAAATGGTCTCTTGATGGTTGTCTTCCGTTTGCATATACTGCAAATGAGGACACGTGCGTGTTCACTTTCGTGGGGCAAAATCAAAGGCAAAACCGTGGCCTCCGAGATAGCCACCCCAATCGCGGTGGCCACAAGCAAAGCAAACCTGAAGGTGGTCACGACCAACATTTTGCGATTTACTTGTATGACGCACGTGTTAGCGAGTTAGAACCGGAACTCGGAGCCTTCAATACGTACGTTCGTGATGCTGTGTGGTGACGATCAACTCAGATTATAGGATATCGCGGTGTGCGTATCACGCGTCTTCAGCGTCTTCAGTCTGACATCTAGCTGCTCACTCTGTTACACGGCACGCACCGCGGTCAGAGCCTCTGCTGAGCTTTATAGCCTAGGGTACCACGGTTCTCCGTCAGGGCTATGCAAAACAGCAGAGCCACGTTATCACACTTTCTCATGTGACCGGCTGTGGAGAACGCGGGTACAACACGCTCGCAACGGCCCGTATCCAGCGCTCTCGCCTTTCTGCTTTGTACGACAACTATGTAAATCGGTAAAACTGAAGGTTGTTATTCAGTCCTTTACGTCCGTCGCAATTCACAACGCAACAGTAGCGTCGATTGCGGCGTTCCTTCGTAGCGTACGGAGCCGTCTCATCTGCTGCTGTTTTCGCCGTCGTTCTGGCAAGTGATCCCGCTAACACCACTAACACTTCATGGCGGTTCGGTGGTGCGTCCGACCAGCGGAGAGAAATTCCCAGCTCTCTTTCTGAGTTTTAAATGCAAAAACACACGCAATATTAAGCTCAATCGTTGTTTCGCACTTACTAGTTGAACCTGGTTCCAAAGCAAACTGTGCGAGGGAGTCGGTCTTTGTACTACCCAATACTGCCCCAACAGGTGGCGCCATGCATCTTGCGAAACTCCAGTCTGACGTTTATACAGGCGCCATGTCGGGCAAGGAATCGCGTTAACATATGTGTAATAGATCTACAATCTCTCTCTACTTCTCACTTCCTCTTCCTATCTCCTCTCTCTATGCTATGCTTTACTTTCTACCCTCACCCTCAGTTCCCTTTCACACCCTTTCTATACTATACAAGGCTATGCTATGCTCTGCTAGCATGCCTGGATAGCCAAGTAGCTACAACCAGGGGCGTAGCCAAGGGGGGGGTTGGGGGGGTTCAAACCCCCCCCCCGAAATTTTTCAATTTTGCTTGCGTATATATACACGCGCACATACAAATGCACGCACGAACATACATAAAGTATGGTTGAACCCCCCCCCCCCCGAAAAAAATTTCTGGCTACGCCCCTGGCTACAACGCTCACCTTATGATCATGGGTATGCCGATTTGAATCTTGCCTCACACAGAAATTTTTTTCACCAAGGATTTCTCTTTCTCTGTACTCGTTCTCTCACCCATCAGTTATTGCATCCCATGCTGGACAAATCAGCACACGTGTTCTGAGAGTGAAGCAGAAGAGGAAGATGAAGAAAGCGCGTGCCGATTCATGATAATTTTCTATCTATGACACACAGCAAACCTCGACCACAACAGCTCTGCTGCAAAAAAACACCCTGCATGTATACGTGGCTCGCAACAGTGGGGGACTCCACATTAATTTTAACCATCTAGGATTCTTTAAGGCAGTGGTTCTCAAATGCGTTTCCGCGGACCCCCTTGGGTTCCGCGGAGATTCATTTAATAAAAGCCACGTACTTCACGCTGCATGCTGTGTTGTGACCCCTCCCCACCTTTCTTTCTCTCATTGCAAGGGGTCCCTCATCTATTCCACCGGTCCACAAGGGTCTCCGAAAATTCATAGCTGAGAAACAGTTTTCAGGTGCACCAAAATTGAACTACATGGGCGCTTTTGCGTTCACCTTGATCGAAATATGGCCACCACAGCTGGGAATCAAAACCATGCCTTCATGCCTAGCAGTGTGATGCCATGCCACTAAGCCACCATGGCAGGTGCATTCTCGTCAATAAAGTAACTGCTTACATGTAACTGATTATTGCAAGAGCCAACTGAATTACAGTGAACCTTAGGAAGTAAAATGTAAATAAATGATAAAATCATGGGAAAATTTTATTACATTTAGTATTAGCATGTCCATTTTACGTACGAGCCTGCTTCAGAATCATAAAAGGAAGGTCTTTGAATCAACGGTCACAATTTGAAGCTTTTATTGTGAATAAATTTTCGCAGCAAGAACATACAGCTACGCACGGTTGATAAAAAGAAATGCTACTATTCAAGCTGCATTCTGAGACATGGCACTAAAATGTGTGAAATAATGAAGAGATGTGTTATGGGGTGCCTGTGCAGGCTTGTAAGGACAAGAATTTTAAAAACAAAATGCCAGTAAAATGGCACTTTTGTATAGGGCACATTTTAAAAACACTGACATGCACAAGTGCTGTCCATGCATGTGGAAATAATGCACAAGTACTTCTCTTTGGCACTTCACACACTGAAAATAACATTTTCGAGATGAATTTGGAGACTGTGAGTAATAGCACACATGTAAACAAGCTCCGAATTGTGAATGGCAGTTTCTTGCACTGGACAATTATAAACAAAAAGATGATTAAATGCTTGTATCACAGACATGAAATCGCAATTCCCGAGTTCTTTCACAACAAAAATAACTTTGCACAAGTCAAGGCAAACGGCTCCAGTCTATTGGTTGCTTGCGATGCTTTGTCAGGTATTCATTGGCCTTAGAAAAGTGGCGGCAGCCAAAAAAGCCTCGTGAAGCTGACAGTGGTGATGGGTGAGCACACTGAAGAACCTGGTGTTTCTTCTGCAAGTAAACGTACAAAGATTCTTTAAATGTTTACATGTACACCCACACACCAGGTAACAAAGCACTATGAAGTTGTTAAAATGCTTTTATGTGTTATGGCTAAATGGTGTAATCAGTTTGCCTGTAATAAGGTACACCAGTACATGACGCCATGGAGAAGAGCACATAGAAGCTGACATTAATATATTGGATAAAATCTAAAATAACATAATTGTGAGAGAGCACATACGCAACCATGTGGGCCAAAATGAACTCTTATTTTGCAGTCTCTAGTATCCAGAAACAGCACAATTCATCTTAGAGCATAAAGAAAAGTAATGTGTTTGCATAACAGTAGCGGTCCAGCAAGTTTAGGACTTGGTTCTGGAGAAGGAGCAAAGCCTTGCTGGAGCAGACTTGGAGCAGAAAAAATGGTGTTTGAGATCCCTTGGAGCAGCACAACAGTAAGTGTACAACTATTTAGTGTACAGGGGTGGAAGCGGGCTTGAGTGTTTTGGAGCAGCTCAGGGAGCAGGAATAATGCTGTTTTGGAGCAGCTTTGGAGCACCAAAATGTGTGTTTTGGAGCAATGCAAGTTAGTTTTGGAGCAGAATTCTATGATCAAATATCATTGTTCTTTTTTATTTTTGGTAAACACAAGAAATTCCAACGATTTTAGAAAATATTTATTACTGATGAACCAACCTCACTTAATAATAATATATGTTGTTTAATGGCGCAAGGGCCAAAGAGCGCCAAGACAGAACCAACCACACTTAACACAAATATATATATATATATATATATATATATATATATATATATATATATATATATATATATATATATATATATATATATGTGTGTGTGTGTGTGTGTGTGTGGTGTGTGTGTGTGTGTGTGTGTGTGTGTGTGTGTGTGTGTGTGCACGCACACACGCGCGTTCGTGTTATCAAAACATCACAGCTGCGATAGAGCAATGACTCAGGAAAATGAGATAAGCGATGTTCTGAATAGCTACACTTGTCTAGACTAACAAATGAAAAACATTAAAGATAGTGAACGTTTTTCATCAGCGGTGTTTTCGCACCGCGTTTGCCGGGTTGCTACATTTTCAAAAGCCTACGCCGGTTTCAAAAAGTTCCTTCGATGCACGGAGGTCAGCGCCGTCTGGAGGCATTGGGAGAAACCAAAGAAGCACGTGTCTGCACCCTAAACTCCGTTTGTCGGACGAGCGGGCGATGTGCCGCGCGAGGCGTTTTCTTTTCTACTTCGAGGAGGAAGACGCGGCGGCGCGATCTTGAGATGGCGTTCGTCAAAAGGACGCGCGCGACCCTCCGACCACGCGTCAGTCGCGCATGAAATCAAGCCATTCAGGACGCAACAGCGCGATTTCGCGAAGGCGTTCGTCAAAAAACACGCGCGTCCCTCCAAACGCGCGTAAATCGCGCCAAAACTTGCGCCATGCGGTTCGACCTTCTCCCTTCAAGTTCCCTTCCAAGATTTGTCAATTATTGGTGTCGCTTATATGCACGCAAATACGGTACTTGAGATGCGATGATACTAGATGTCGCAATCGCACAATTTGTATCCCGTGGTTCTGTTTTCGTACTACCTGACATTTGTCTTTTCAGTAATAAACGTTACAAGTGTCTATCTTGTTCTTTTTTTTGCATATTTCTTCACTCGCCACCTCATGAGCCAAACCACACGCAGCAACGGCGGCGAGCGGCATGTCATGTAGTGCTGCGGATGGTACGAGCTACAGCGTACTCGACCACGAGCCGAAAGCAGGTTCTGACGAGCCAAAATCGCACGCGACCGATCACACTAGCGATACTAAGCTCGTCCCTGCACGAGCGCGTTTACATGCTGCATTTATAACGTCTAAGGGCTTGTGTGCAATGCAACAAATTCTGCACATGGAGAGGCACGCTTTCACTAAAAAAAATGAGTTTCGGAAATGGTCCAACCGACTTGCACGGACCGAGGCCCTGTGAGTGGTTTCGCGGTTGGTAGTGGCTTCACTGACCGCAAACAGATAAAACATTTTTTTTCTTTCTCATGAAGACTTATGACACAAAATCCACATTACACACTCAGCTATACAGCGGTTTCCTTAATGCAAAGTGTCTAAATAATGGTCGCGCGTTTACGTCCGCGGTGGCTGCTCGCACTATCCTCATGGCTTTACATCAAATTAAGTATTCGCAGTAAATAGAACCTTTTCGACAATTATGAAGCGTCAACACAGTTACTTTTGTTCATGTTCGCAATCCCAGGCCACGATAACCGCAACCGCCCCGTGCGCCCAGCGCACCAGAAAACTCCATTGCCACCGGCGTCACAATCGAAATATGGCCGCACAACTCACTTTCTTGTAGCTAGCTCCTGTACAGGCTCGCTAGCTTTTTTGTGCCTTCGACAACGTCACGAGAGCACGCCAAGTGATGTGATGATGATATAAGCTCGCATAGGCGTGCCATGACACTGATGACAGCGGCACATAAAGGCACCAAACGTAGCCTCGGTGATCGGTTCCGGAAGCGCACTGGAGCCCATCGCGGAGGCCGTGCACCAAAGACCGCTTGGGAGCAGTTTCGGCGCAATAATGCGTTTTGGAGCAGGATGGCGCAGCAGAAGCGGATTGGCGCAGCGTGGCGCAAATGGCGCAGCGCTTCCACCCCTGAGTGTAGATTCTTATTACTGTGCGAACAGGAAAGGCTGCTCTAAGGTAAACAAAAAGACGAGGCCAACAACGCGAGAGCAGCCATGCAACCAGGAGCGTTACGACACAAAAGAGAGCCACATGTTGGCTTCATTGCAATATAAAATGAATGCGATAGCAACAAATTGGAATGTTATACTAGAGAGGCTAGAAGGGTTTGACTAGTGTTGTGAACGGGTCGGCGCAGTTGAAATCATTTGCTATGACGGCGCACAGGTGGCGCTCCGGCCCGCTGGCGCGGGGCGCGCGCTCTTTGGCCCGCTTACAAGCGGCACCGAGCAATGCGTTTTCTGGGCGCATTTTTGTATAATTTATCTGCGTGCTCGCAATCGTTCGTTGGCTCATGCAGACAGGACAATACGAGCGTCGTGATGTTCTGTGTAGCATTCTTGGGCAGCTGTATTTTCGGTCGGTCACCCCCGATACTTCACTTAGAAGCAGATGCTGGCAGTTCTTGCAACCTACCGTTGGAGTTGTATAGGCCCGCTTTTATTATATATTGAACGGCGTATTACTGATTTTTGTTATTTCTATCATTATCATTACTCTGTTTTAATGGAAGCTACTTCAGGCTTCCAGAAAAAAAAAAAAGGTCTTGTAAGTGGGAAACAGCATAGCTGAATAAGGACCAAAGTTCGGCCCTCAGGTTAGAAACGCATGATCGTTCCGCTCCGGAGACACAATGACGAAACGGTATAATGAAGGGTGCAGAGCACAAAAGTGACACGTTTATTGAATTCAATATTTCGCTGTTGCAGTTCGGAGATCACTGACAGCTAGCGCCTCAGTTTGAGCAGCTTTTGCTTCTCGCGTTGTGTAGACTTACTTCTCTTTGTTGATGGCTTTAGTGAAGAAGTGCAGCCTAGTTAAACTATAAAACTTAACCATTTCTATAGTGAGTGCTTGACCATGCTCGCTGCAGCCAACGTTTTGGTGGTCATGCCCGTGCAAAAACTCTAAAAATGATAGCATACTTTCAGCATGCAGCTCATTTCTGCTTAAAAACACAGCAAACGCGTTCTCCAGCTTTGCAATCAAGTCTTCAAGGTGTTTTGAGGGGTACAGTAAGCCCCCATGGTCAAATTTCCTCGTCAATGAGGCATTCTCATTTGTCTCTGCCTGCAGAGGCAAAATGGCTAAGGCAGATGCACATGTGGGGCGTGGGAACCTTTTAAGTGCTTTCCTGACGACATAGCCAACAGCATAGAAAATTAAATGGCTGTCACTTTTCTTTTCAACACAGCCTTTGTGGTCAAAAATACTGCTGTCTTCAAGCACAGCTGAAGCATTTGCGAGGTTTCTCTCATCCAAGAGTTCGTCAATTAAGCTTGTAATGCGGGCTGCCTTTTGTTTTCCAATGTCTGATGGCCCCAAGAGTGCACTTATGATCTCTGCTGGCGAGTTACCACTTCTAGGTGGTTTCGCTAAGTTGTAGAGCGCTAGATTGTTTACTATGAGCAAAAACTGCTCTGGGATCGGGGTGATTATTACACAAAAACGATTGTCTAACAATTCCAAAAATATTCTCTAATTTGTCTTGGCTCAAATTCGCTGTTAGCAAGTATCTGTAATTTATTTATTTATTTATTTATTTATTCAAAATGCCTTACAGGCCCATTGAAGGGCATTGAGTAAGGGGGGCATCAGTAATTATATTTGAGCGATGACGTTAGATACCTCTACAAGCTCTCCATTAATGATGTGCTTGAAGATCCTCACAATAAACCGATCGTCAAAATGACGAGAACACACAACGCATGTCTCGTCCAGCACTCTGTCTTCTCGTTTTATGTTCCTTTCCCATTCTTCTCGACGAAGAGCGTCCGCCGGAGCACGGACCAGGGAACTTTTTCGGCAGACGTTTTGTACCCGCCTTTGCACAGAGGCACGAAGCATGTTGTAGTGTGCACGTATCTCACAGGAGTACGGCCACTAGCGTGGGTTCGGACTTAGCGAGCCACAGGGCCGCGTCTGCCGTCGCCTCGCGTGAACTAGCGCGCCGCTGCACACGTACGTTCGAGCGCAAACAAGGCGCCGAGCGTAGCGCGGCAAGTACACAGTACTGCTCCCGAAATCCGCAACACTTTATTGCCTGCGGCAACACCACACAACGCAGTACAACGCCCGCTCCCAAAGGCGGCGGGAGAAGCAAAACAGGCTTAACCACGCCACGGGCGAAAGTACAACACAAAGGGTGCCGCTAGCACGTCTCCGCGGGCAAAAGGGCTCACGGCGACACGCCGCTGAGAGAAACGTTCCCTCGCGACTATGCTGCGTGCTCTCACGATCAGCGACCAAAAACAGGGCCCGATCACTCGAGCAAGGGCAAACTCCGCTCGCGTTGGCTTCGATAGGTACGGTTTCGGCGTAGTAAGACCACGCGCGAATGCACCGCACCGCTCTTCAGCCTAGCGTTCGGAAAAGGACAACGTAAGGTAAGCGCTCGCCGATGGCGCAAGGCACCGTTGGCGAACTCCGTCCGAGCGAGCCCAAACAAAGGAGCCGACGGACAGGAAAGAAAATGCGTGCTTACCCTACGAGGTCCAGAGAGGGTCTGACCCGCCGCGCAAAACGTCTCGCGAGACTCGAGCACGCGAGACTCGAACGTGGCGCCACCGTCGCGATCCGGCGCCGGGGTGAGGGGGTTAACGTCACCCCCGCTCGCCCAGCGCCGTAGGACGGCGGAGGAGGGGAGCGACATGATCGGACATGAGGATGGCAGAAATAGGCGAAAAAAACCCGCGCAATGGCGATGGGCAAGCCTCAATCCCCACAATGTCCTGCCTTTCTTAGCAGGCATACTCCAAAATACGAAGAAATGACGGTAATGTCACAGTTGATGTTCGGCGGAAACATATCAGGTAAGCCACAATAAAGCAGCACAGGGGCGTACGTTGAATCACCACGTGCAGAGACGAACAAAACTCGCGCTTCCACACAACCAAGCACAAACACAAGCAAACAAACAATGATCGGCAGCGGCAGCGGGGCCAGCTCGTCAGCTCGCCTCTAACCCGTCTCCGGAGCGCAGCGCCCCTAGCGGCGTCATAAAAACACGTTTCACCGCGGCGGCCGACAGAAGCGTCTGCTCACGACACTAGCCAAACCCTTCTAGCCTCTCTAGTTATACGAAGTAAGGCTAAGAGCTAACTCTACTGGATCCGATCATGCACAACAAAATGCTGGTTAAAGCGAATACGGCCGCTCCAGGGACTGAAGCGGTTTTTGTGCTGTCAGTCCTCTAAACGCGAAGCATTGAGAGCACAAGTTTACAAGCCATCTCCTGATGTCTGTCGAGATAGCATGCACGCCAGAGCTCACGACCGCGTCCTTATGAGCAAAGTTCGCAGTTGCTGCTCGAGCGACGTAGCTCCCCCACACCCCACACCCAATCATGCTCCTTCGCCCGACGGATGACGGTTGGGGCATTTCCTTTCTGCTTGAGGAGCCATCAATTCTGCAGGCCTCACACGCAGGGAGATGTTATCAATTTGGACTTTATACGAACCGTGATGGCGACGGCAAAAACCCACCGAGAGCGTCCATATATAATTGCTATAGCAATAAAAGAAAACTTCACCTAACCAGAAAACCAGCAGCTTATTTAGTAAAAAGAAATATTCGTTGCAAATGAGAAGCTTCTGTTTGCGATTGCCTATGTGCACAGTTTATTCTGTCCCCCAGCCCAACTTTTTAAAGGTAATGCAGCATCGTATTCAATAAAACTATTCGCCACGAGATCGGGCTACAGGTGGCAGCACCGTCGCCGTGCTAGTGTGGATAGGCGGTCGTCGGCGCGTATACAAACGTGCACAACAGCGCTTCGTTGTGAGCGATGTGACCCGATTTCCAGCAAACAAAATGCGTTGACTGCAGCTTTGTGGTAATAGGTGCGCTCTTCATTCCCGAATTAATGCACGAAGCGCGCCGAACGTTACAATTACTTGTGAGAGAAGCGCATTCTGCCAACGAACGGGTTGCTCGCCTTCGGCGACAGTTGGCGTTTTCGCAATTGGTGACGTTTTCTTGTTGTTTTATTTGTACATGTTTAGCTTGTGTTCCAGCTACTATGTACTGCTGTATAGCGCGACTGAATTAACTATTTACTTCTTGTTCATTTGGATGCCCCTCAACAAAAAGAAAGCCCATATTCCTGCACGATGAGTTGAAATAGCACTTTGTGCACTGCGTGTTCAAATATTCATTCGCATTTCTTATTCATTTCTTATTCAGTTCTCCATGAAATGTAGGACAGTGGATAGGTTTACTGAGGAAAGCTACGTGGCTGACAGCGCTTTAGCGCTACGGAGACGTTTAACACGCACATGCTTGTTTTTATTCCAGTAACAGTACACAAAGGTAACTGTACAGCACGGAAATTTCGATTGATTACTTGCACGACAGTAATGGAACAAAGGTCCGGTTATTTTACGAGACCAAAGTACGTTTTTTCATGCGAATAATGTCCGCTGCCTTCCATCAATCTAAACAACGCAACACAAACGCTCAAGATAATGTAAAGAAAAAAGATGTGGCTTCGCGTGAAATTACTATGACATAAATGTAAACTATGCCATTTGGATTAATTTTGACCATCAGCGCTCTTTAACGTGCACCTTAATCTAAGTACACGGGTGTTTTTGTATAAATTTCGCCACAAGTTAAAATTGTGCAACGCAACTCAGTTTTGCGATTTCCGTGTCATTTCATTTTCTGTTCTTTTTAGGGGACAATTTAAGTACCGAAGTGTCGGACGTGACTTAGCAGAAATATTTCTCTCTAGTGAGACCAGGACCGTACAGAACTAAAGCTCGTCGCGTAACGTATAAACAACACCTAACCACAATGCTCAAGTACATGCGAGCCTTTTTTTTACCACCGCGCCGCTAAAAGGCTATATTCACATGAGATTTAATACTTCTCATCTTTAGGGCAACGCCAAGTGCACTTTGCAATGCGCTTGAACCAAAGAGCGGCACCTACACTAATATGACTCTCGTGAACGGAGGGTACGACGA
Organism: Rhipicephalus sanguineus; assembly: GCF_013339695.2. Lineage (NCBI taxonomy): Eukaryota > Metazoa > Arthropoda > Arachnida > Ixodida > Ixodidae > Rhipicephalus > Rhipicephalus sanguineus. Next base: position 291,358,516 of record NC_051176.1, on the reverse strand, counting down.
CCACACACAGCACTCTCAACAAGTGCACTCTCTGATCTTATTACAGTACATATACAGCCAATCAAGGCCAAATGCTTCTTTACATCATGTTAGGCATACGTACGAGCGGTTAAAGTTGCACTAACGCAACGGAACAAACCGCCTTTTGAGGATCTGCATGACGTCCACGCACATGCAAACACAACGGGGCTAGCAGACGACGCATGGAGCAATCCACACTAGGCGCGGTTCAGCCAGAAGCCGCTAGGTGGCGACTCCACTCGATCTCGCGGCCTATAATTAGGCAATAGACACACAATTGTAGAACACATACATAATATGCAGCAAATGTACGTGCTCAGATAATGAAGGCTCACTAGAATGTGTATCGTGACCCTACAGATGCCATCAGGAGACTGCAATACATATATTATCTATGGCTGTGAGACATATTTAAAGGACCCTGAAGATGCTACCAGGAGACTGCAATACCTATACTTTATGGTTGTGAAGCATATTTAAAGGACCCCTAACATCAAAATTAAAAACTCAAGATGTTCGTGTTGTTTGATAGCCCTGAACACGAGGGCTCTTCTGACTGATTATTAGTGGCAAGCAATGACTAAGATATTTAAATTTGGTTTTAAAGTTTAAAGTAAGCGTGATTGCACATTTCAGTTGGCAGTACCTCGCAGCATCGGCACTTGTATGACACAGTTAGTGGCCGCTTAGGCCACCTGTGATGTTCCGCCCGTTTCGTGAGTAGTATTGTCGACGTCACAGACAGAAGATTGCAGGGTGCATGCATTAATGCGACTTGTGCCCGATGGGGGGTATTGTTCCTTACCTCCGTTACTCTGTTACTGGGCTGCTTCTCTGCATAGTTCCAGTGTTTACGCCAGTGGTGTTGTAAGTACCGTAGCAAGAATTTTTTTTTCTGAATGGGCACAGTTGAGAGTGAAGTGGGTGCTCGGCAGGTGGGTGTGTCACGTGTTGTTTTATTGTAGAAAGAAATTTCTGCAGAAGAATGTGCCTGGTGTGTCACACCCTAGGTGATACCGTACCGCAGCGCCTACACCATTTCCTTCTCTCATGCATGTGGGTCCCAGATTCAAAAAGCGCACTCTCAGCATCACCAAAGCTTGAGCGCACGTGATCTGATGGTGTTAGTTAATGGTTTTGGGCGGGTGGTTTAAAGTGATGCCAGAATTAGACATAATTAACATTTCTAGTCTTAATTACATATGTTAGAGCATTCATGATTCACTTCATCATTATCACACACAAAGCTCCTAATTAAAACATAAAACTCACAAACAAAAATTTGGCGAACCGAGATGGCAGTTCAATGTTGCCACACTGGAAAATATTTGGCAAGGGTTCTCAAACCGGGTTCGACAAAGACTGTTTTAGGGCTTTGCAACTATTTAGAACACACTCTCATTTATCCACAATTAAATTACACAACTGATTAAATTAGAAAAGAAATTTGAATAGAATTTTGGATTTAAGGGGGGACGTGGCAATGAGAATGGTAAGTTTGGTCAAAATGTTCAATTCATTTTTTCCTGCAATCCTGAGGCCATGTTTTAAGTCATGGTGAAATATTAGACCAAAATAAGCAGCAGAAGTTGAAAAAAAAAAGCATTTTACTAGTGTGCTGTCATCCAAAACTATGAGAAAATTGGCCTTTAGAAAATGCAAATCTGAAGTTTTCCCTTGGCAGAGTGCCACCATATTGGCGCCATCATAAAGAGGACAGATGGAGCTCAAGATAGCCACAAAGCTGCATTTCTCCAATGAAAAATAAAACCAGCTTCCTTTCGAGCTCCATTTTCTTTGAGCTCCATTTTCTCAGCTTTCATTTTTTGAACAGTTGCTGTCAGTCATCCTTGTGCCATTTCACAACAAATAAAGATATAACCATTCCGTTTTCTGTGCTTAGATCCTGAGATATTGGTGAGTGCCATAAAGCTGTCCATATTTGCACATCATACAGATTTTTATAATTGGCTTTTTGTAGAAGTTGTTAGTAAGACAATATGTACAAGAAATTTCAAAAATGTTTGTGTGTGCTAATTTGAATATTAAAAAATAAACCAATAGCGTTACGGCACAGAATGGGCCCTTATGAATATCCTTATGCAAAAATCTTGATAAACTTACGTCTGATTCATTACTTATTTTGGGATGACAGTGAGAGTCTTATGAAGTGTTGTAACTCAAAAACTACAGAAGATAGCTCAAAACCGATTTCAGTTATATCAGCACAACATATCACATCTGCATGCCGAATTTCACCACGTTATTTCCATAAATAACAAAGATAGTTTTCATTGTCACGTCCCCCCTTAATGAAGCCATTGTATGCCGCATTCACACTTCACCAGTCTCTTCCTTCCCCATCCCTCACACACCCTTGGGTATGAAAGCAGAGAGAGAAAGCCATTTGGAGCGTGTGATAACTACCTGCAATTCTGCTTACACTTCAAGGCCCTGAGAAAATTTTTCGGCAAGAGATTCATGAGGCAATCTAGTCCTATAGTAAGGTCATTCTAGACTACTTTGAAAAGTGCTTCACGGCTCATTTAAGTGCAAGTTAACATAACACAGAGGTATTAGGTCAACAATTGTCCTTTTTGCATGTATATTTTTATATTACAACAGCATACACTGCAACAATGTGCTCCAACAAAACTTGTGTTCTAACAGCACATCATGAACAAGGCGCAACCATAAATTTGTATATAAGACTAAAATATCATTATACTCTACGTGCAACTGGGATGAAAAGGCTGCTTGCCTATTCATTGTGACTCTTTTTATCATGCATCAACATCTCTAATACAAGACTCACTTAAAAACCTTTAGTGGAAAAAGATTAGTCACGAGACATCTATTATACCAGACACAGTCCATACTTTTCATAAAAGGTGTTGATGCTAGTGTTCCTTTAGCAAGCAATGGCTTTAGGAAAACAGACCCGATCAATGATGGAACCTTTCTTCTGAGCGTAGGCACCCCAGAGTAAGAAAACAAGGTTGCTGCACTGCTTGTTGAGGTGACGAATGACAGCATCAGTGAGGTTTTCCCAGCCTCGATCCTTGTGCGAGTTAGGTGTGTTCATACGCACCGTCAAGCATGCATTGAGCAGCAGCACACCTGAGAAAGAGAGAGAGAAATATGTACAGGGCTTCTGCCAGCTTTCAAATTACTTCCTACTGCCATGAGTACTCTTTTTCTTTCTTGTACAGGAAAAAAAGGCCTCAGACTGACATTGTTTCACCTACTGCCTCCCTTTTTCAGTGTGTATGTGATGAATGGAAATAGTACACATATCTTTTGTTACGCATCTTTCTCATTTTAAGTTACCTCTACTAGTTTAGTTGCTTACCTATCACTAATCACTTATTGTATGAATTATACATAGCATTTATATTCACCCTTCCCCTATGCAATACCCACGATGAAAGACCTTGGGGATGTTTTTGAAATAAAGTATACAATGTGATCCATGTAATGTTCATAAAGCTCATCTTCTAAACCATGTAGTAAAGTATAAGAGAGCCAGCTCTGGCACCGTTAGCAATGCAGCAAAACCATTCCTCTGCAGTGCACGCAGCATGCTGCCATAACCTCTGCTGCTCACCCTCTCTACAACAGGCCTCTGCAGGTGCTTCTACACTCCACTTTTTTAGCATGTCAGAATATGCAGACATTCTTTTGTTTTCAATCAAACAGTTAAAAAAACTATGCCGTCTTTCTGTAAAAGCTTCAGTAGCTTCAAGTTCCAAGCTTTGCAGCATGCTATGACTCTCAATTATCACTGCTGCAGATGCCTGGAGACATGACTGGGCAAACTTGCAGACCTAAAACAGTACTTTTCATGAATTTCTAAAGAAACTGCTGCTGGTGCACATATTTTCAATGATAATTCTTTCACAAAATTGGGGGGGAGTCTATGAAAATAAATTAAGTCGAATACAACTTAAAGATGTCTGGGGAGGGCCTCGCTCAGATGACTGAAGCGTGGCAGCCTGCTGCCTCCACGACTAAAGAAATAGACCCACTCATGCACTCAGAAATGCTTTCCAAAGGCAGGGTCACCAGCCACCCGGTTCATGACGTCAGTCTGGAGTGCGCGCCTACTGGGACGGGTTTGTGTGCATCCGCCTTTAGGGAGGAAATGCTGCAGACTTCTAAAGTTGCACCCGACTACAGATCGTCCCTTTATAGTGGTACCTGCAACACCCTAGTTCACCTGCCCACCCTTTGGCCACCCCCAAAGGATCGCGCTTGTTGTGGTTGCTTCACCCCAGTTAAAAAATATCCTACCGTAAAATGCCGAGCAAGCGCCCCCACTCGAGCAAGTGGCCCCCTCCCTTTTTCGGGAGATCTAAAATAAGTGCCAGTGACCGAGCAAGCGACCCCCCCCCCCCCCCCGCGCCTCCCCTGCAGCTACTTTTTTTTCAAGACAAGCATCACTTAATAGATAGTAAATAGTAAATAGAACCACAAGAATGAGTACATTGAATGCATGTGTAATGTTGTTTATGAAATTCGGTTGTGATGTGGCCGGTCCTATATTGGTCAAACCGGTCGCTGCTTCAATAGTTTGACAGTGACGAGGGGGAATGAAATCAGAAAATAAAAAAAAAAGCATTTCATTAGAAATACGGACGGGCATTTTTTATTTTTAGTGGCTCTCCCGCCGCCATCTTGAATTTCGGTCCGGGACCGAGCAAGCGCCCCCCCTCCAAATCTGGTCGGATTATCCTGCACCGCAGGGGGGCGCTTGCTCAGTATTTTACGGTAAGCCTGCCCCTGCTTTCACAAATGGTCCACAAGCTCAGATTTTTAGAATTCTAACGCTAAGGACACTGACTATTACAGCAGATCTGCAAGCAAAATTTTGGCACAAGCACGGTGCCAGATTTACAGTTACATTCATATTACATTTACTTTGACATGAGACCAGTTATTACTGTACTGTTCGACATATTTTTAGTTTTCAAACTACATTTCCCTCTCAACACATAAACACACGTGCAATCAAGATTATCAATAGAATGCAATAAGCTGAAAAGAACAACTCTTTGTGCTGTCTAAGAGTCTCCTTTCCAGAGAGAAGTCCAGGGTCTCTTACCTTGCTGCGCCCATCCAGTCAAGTTGCCATGAGAAGGCTGCTGAAAGCCAGGAATATCGTTTGCTAGCTCCTTGTACATGTTCAGAAGGCTGGGTGGAGAATACTGTGTTACACACAAGAATACAACTGTGCCCTAGGAAAGAAATGGAAGAGTGAAACAGAATGCATGCCCTAGGACAGGAGGGAAAGAGACCAGAAAATGGAAACCAGACACAACACCAAAGAACAAGCCCTAATGTAAAAGTGATAAAAATCACACTGCTTTACCTCATAGGAATGGCAACTCCTTTGGGGACGCTGAAAGCCAGGCCTATGAAGAAACAAGTGAGTACCATGTCATAATAATGCAACAAAATATATCCAACTTTTCCTACACAATCAATGACATCCAACTAACTCTACCGAAAGAACACAAGTATTTTGGGTTAATGATACCAGAAGGCTGATAAGAGGCACAGGTAAAGCATGAAATATCTGCATTAAAAAACCTTTCTTATTAAAAACTGTCTCTGTTCAGTAGCACATAAAACAAAACACCTTGGCTTTAGCACCTTTGTCAGACCAATATTTGAATATGCTAACACTATTTGCCTACAAATAAACTGACTAACTAGAAGGCATGCAAAGAAAAGCTGTTAAGTTTATCTTTAACAAATACCATTTATCTCATTTCCCCTTTGAATTAAGTGGATAAGCTGGAATTAAATTATGTTTCCACTAATCTATAACAAGCTTAGTATTGCTAGCTCCAGGAACCTATCTAATCTGGAAACTAGACACTCGCACCGTAAATATCCCTGAACTCCACAGGAAGACAGATTAAAAATTGATTGGTTTAAATTCTCATTTCTTCCATAGGCAATTATGAAATGGAATAGCCTGCATTTATGACTACTTGCAATAATAAGGATTATTTCCTGTCAATACTTGAATCCCACATGCATGCTTCGTAAAGATGAGCTCAAAACAATGCTATAACTGCTGCTTGCACTTTAAGACAATGATTAAATCCCATATTAGTATTTATTTCTGTACATGTTAAGATGCTCCTCAAGATGCTGTATACTTTAGATGCTGCTCCACATAGATGTATCATTCCTTTTAGTGCCCTTACCATAATACCATATGCTTCTCGCTTCATGTAATTTTCAAATCGTAGCACACACAACTTAATTCTTTCTTAACCACTTGCAGTTTCTTGTGACCCATTATTTCTAAGAACTTAATGACATTGCTTTGAATACTGCAGTACATAGCTTAGTGCTTTTGTACCTATCATATTTCTTGAATATGTTCATTATGCATGTGCCCTTCATGCTAAGTCCTCATTGGGAGTGGCAGTACATGTGAAATACAACATAAATAAATGAAACAAATAAGTTGCAAATAAGTTGCAATGGTTTCCGCATGTTTAGCCAAGAAAATATGTCCTAGAACAGGCAAACGATACCATTCATTAAAGCCAGAAGGCATTTGGCTTGAGCTTTCAATAGGCAACCCCCTCCCATCAAAATATTATGGAGACTTGACTGCATCTTTGCTTCAATGTTTTGCATGTGCGGGGAAAGAACGGCACACTGTCTTGACGAGAAGTGCAGCCTGAGAAGTGAGAGTCAAAGAAGTGCAGCCTGGACACACAAATGAAGCACGTGAGAGCGGCTGTACAGCCCGATGACAGCATAACTCAATGTGGAAAGCTGTGACTCGTACTACCCAGCCAACTTCGGCACTCACCACCACGTCCCAGCATGGTGCGTACAAAGGTGCAGCATGTCCAGCCTATACGCAAGGCAGGGTCCCGCAATGTACTGCAAGTCCGCCAAATATGCAAGACCTGCAGTACAACGTCTGTGTACTGAGAAACCACAAACTGTTAAATGACAGGAAGGTGACGGCCGAGACTCTCCTAAACCACCCAAACTGAGTTCGTTTTGGCTTCCATGAGCTTCTTAAAAGAGAATTTCAACGAAGACAAAACAATGAGACGCCAAAATAGCACCTGGATATGCTATGATGTTACTGACGTGCTTGCAGTCATACACACCCGAATTCCTGCCACTATGACGACGTTGCACCATCTCAATGATGTCATGATGTCATTGAGAATGGTCTGAAGTGATGGCATGTTGTGAAGCCCTGGAAGAACAAGGTGGCTGGCAGGGTGGTAGTACGTGTTCCAGCTAGGGTTGCCAACCATCCTGAATTTCGTGGGACAGTCGCAACTCGTCAAGTCCAGAGTCACAACTCAACATAGTTGGGATGCCCAAATGTCCTCACTTTTCATCTCCTTCCACTCATGAACACCCACTGATCATATTGCAAACAGCAGGAACCAAAATAGGACTGTTACCATACCAAAAGCAACACAGCCTGCGGTGGACTCCACCATCCAGCTGCAAGAAGCGATGAGCGAACTATGTCAAAGGCACACCACTCCCTTAACCCCAAGAAGAGCCTTCACAGTGGCTTCCATGTTCCATCTGCCGTCATGCCACTCATGCACAGCTTTCCAAGGCAGATGGGTGGGTAATTTGATGGGTGGAGCCTTTCAAGTTGCACAGAATGATCAAGAAGTGCACAAGTATTAAAACTGGCCACTAGAACAATCTTTAAAAGGTTGGAACCACAGGCCCGCAGACGAGATGAAGGGAAAAAGATCGGCTTATTTAGCCAGCTCAAAGCCTTCACAGTGGCACCACAGTGGCGTTAAAAGGTGACGCTCCTACATCTACCAGTTAACACCACATATGTACATTGAGGTCTGCTGCTTGAAGAGCAAAAAGCAACTTCCTTTATCCTCAAATGCTGCGCACTGTGGTCCTTTTTGCACTGGCTGTGCTCATCTGTTCAATCATTCAGCACACAACTGGCTGTAGTAGAGTTTTGTCAAATTTTTGCTTTTGCAGCGCAAGCTGTTACGAGCTCACAACAGCAACCGATTTTGGTGGTGATGTCTGCCACCGCCACTGTCACAGCCATCGTGCACAATGAGGAAAAAAAAAAGCTGTGTTCAAGCCGAAATCAAATCCAGGCATCTTCAGTGGTAGTCAAGTATTCTACCACAGAGCTACGCCAGTGCTTGAAACTGCTTCGGAAAAAGACCATGGCAGAAGCGTAGTATCACACCGGGCATCAAACTGTGTGAATTGCGTAACGAGCAAGTGGTTCAAAGCTACTCACTCACTACAAAGTAAGATGCCATAATTCATCATCATCAGCCATAGGATCATTACAGTGCTCAGCTGCATAAGTGCACATAATGCCTTACATAAGCGTGGTGGGTGCAACGCTTCTACGCAAAATGATGGTGAACTATGGCGTAGCAACTGTACTTACAGAAGGAACCCTAAAAGAATTTACAACAGGCTCTAAGAAGGCTGCTCTTCAAGTTTACGCTGTGACTGTGCTGTATGTTCTGCGCAGGCCTGGCATTCTTTTTTTTTTTCTTACTTCATAAAAATAAATAAACCAGATTTCCTCAATATATGTGACAGCATTCTTGCACATTCTTTTACTTCAGCACACCCTACTCTCCTTTCCCTCGTCCCTACTTCAACTGCACAAGCATTGGTAACCTTAGTTCCAGTAGGGCTTGGTTTCAATGCACAAAAAGTAAGGAAGACATAACTGTGAATTTGTGAAATTGCACCACACCACAACCCATCTCTTCAGCCCTGCCTGCAACCAGCTCGACTACCTAATATATGTGGAGTGTCAGTCAACACAAAAACACCACAACACCAAGAATGCCCTGAAGGCATCCGTAATGTAGATGAAGAACCTGGATACACATATGGGTGAAGTATGCTTGCAGCCGTTTCAGCTCTAGGTTTGAGGTCATAGAAGCTGATGGAGAAAGTACTGAATAGATTCATTTCAATATGTTTTTGTTTACTGTCTATAAAGTTTCGTACAATTACATTAATTTTTTTGCTTTAATTTGGACAGTTCCTGACAGTACCCTATTTTCCCTGACAACTACGCTCTGACGCCAAGCTACCTTGTACAGTAAAATGTGCTGTATATTGCACACAGCAATGAGTCATACGTAAAAAACCTGGAGGACACTTGAGCTTCGTCTTAAAAAGTGGAATGCAATAGTGTAATTGGGCCTCATTCGCATCGTCTTGTCATTTGCTTTCATGCTTTGCTTCTCGGTGGACACCTCAACTGTGCCGCGAGGAAAGGAACGTCTGTGCGTAACATTGGCAGTTCTAAACTCTCCTAATGCCGACTGCAAGTACAGTTGCAAAGTGCCCACTATGCCATAATTGATTTTGCAAAGTAGCAAATAGTCACTACATGTCCGTGAGGCCGTATGAGCACCCGTGCAGCTGCACACTTTGTTGACGCTGTGGCTGATAATGATCAATGATGCCCGAGCACTTTGTAATGGGTGCACCTTTGAACCACCCACTCATTGGCGTACTCAGATTATTGTGACTCCTGGTGCAATTCTTCACTTCTGCCACCCAATATAACACGTGTCCTCGCACTACATGACACATGTATAGGGTTCTTTTTTTCTGAAACAGCTCAAGCACTGCGATGGCTACGTGGTAGAACACCTGACTGCTACAGAGTATGCCTAAGTTCGATTCTTGCTGGAATTCCTTACTTTTATTCTTTATATTCATCGCGATTTTTCACTCACTGACAATGCCAATTTTTCGCTCACAACTAACACTGCCGACACCAACAATGGAATTTCTGCAACAAGGGCTCTTTAACACTATCACATTATTAAGTAGACAAGTAATTTTCTCCCAGTTGTATTCACAACTGGGCCAAAAGTGCAAGGATACAGCCGCACAGTCAGACATGCATGTCTGGGAGACAAAAAAAGAAATCTAAAGAAAAATAACAACCTACAATTCAAAACTGCTTTTGTATAAACATAACGTAGTGGCTACACCAATGAATAGTAAATTAGGCTCATGCAAATATATGCCTAAATGAAACACTAAAAAAATTTATTTGCGTGCTTGATACTTCCCATTCCTAAACCAAAATTTGAACTTTAGAACAATTCCACCCACACACCATATTTTGTGAAATGGGGGGCGGGGGGGAGACAGCGCTACAAAAAGTAGTAATATTCGTATTCACTGACTAGGAGATAAAGTATTAAATTTATTTCCATTTAGAGCACAAAGCCTGGCAAGTTCAAGTTTTAAAGAAAAAGCTGAAATATAGAAAAAAGAATTCAACGGCACCATAAGTAAGTGGCCTGCATTCAGAATATAATTGTCCATGTAGAAACTCAGGCCAGAAAGTGATCTCAGCCACCGCCTGCCACCCTAGCCCACTTCCCAACATGCACTTCTTATGTACTATCATGAGTAACATGAGCGAGAACATGCGAGCATGTAGCAAAAAGCCCCAAACCCCAATGACACCAATACTTGTATGGTGCTGTCCAAAATTAAGTGGAAAGGATGATGCTTTTTTGCAAACTGTTGTCATTCCCACTATGCATCTGTTTTTAAACATGCAGAACATATGACACAGATAACACCTTAATATTGTAGTACCTGCTGCAGCGCTCACACGCAGCAAGGAGCAGTACTCTTTTTCATTCCTATTTTAAAGGGGTACTGACACACAAATTTTGGCCTCGCATTTTTTTTGCTGCAATGTGTTGCTGGGGGCCTGTTAGTCATAACATGGCACATCGTTTGCTGCAGCGCACAACAGATAATTAATTACGGGCCCCTTATTACTGACCAGTGTCAGTTTCGGTTTCAAAAACGACAAGCCTCCGAGTGCAACTATCACCGCCTAGCAGGTGCAGCGCTCAATCACGTCAGCACACAGAACTCTGACGCACTCCACGCGGTTCGCGAGCAGCCGCCGAGAAGTAGGCTGCTGGAGCAAACACGGCAAAAAAACATGGCGGCTATGACGTCATAATAACTTGTTGCAGCGTGGTCACGTGAGGGAAGTAGGGGGTCCCCAAGGGTCCCCAAGGGTCCCCTCAGTAGCGTGAGGATGTCGATCGCTCACGCAAACTTCAAAATTCATTTAAAATAACTTTCAAGCTATATTCGCTGTTGTCATTTTGCAGATGATGTACGCATGTTCACCGGAATTGATCCTGGAAGCTATCTTGGCCACGAAATATTGTGTCAGTACCCCTTTAACACCATAGCGCTAAAGAGCTCGTTTCACAGAAATTCCGGTGTATGCAGTGGCAGCATTGGTTGTGAGTGAAAAATCGCCATTGTCCGTGAGCAAAAATAAATAAATAATGCAAATAAACAAATAAAAAATGTTAAGTCCGAGTGAGAATTGAACCCAGGCCTTCTGCGTGGCAAGCAGGTGTTCTACCATGGAGTGATACCAGTGCTTGAAACTGCTTCGAATATATATATAAAAAAATAAACGCTACAAGAATGTCATGTAGGGGGACCAGTCTCCTCAACGCATGTACTATTGCGTGGCAGAATCATAGAATCGCACCAGGTGCCAGAACATGTGAATTACACAACGAGTGGGTGGTTTGAAGCTGCCCACCCATTACAAAGTGTGCAGCTGCACAGATGCGCGTGGCACCTTACGGATGCGTAGTGGGCACTTCGCACCTGTACTTGCAGTAGACATTCTAGGTTAGTTTGAAACGGCCAACGTTACGCACACAAACGTTCCTTTCCTTGCAGCACGGTTGAAGGCAATGTGTACGGGGCCCAAGTACGCTATCACGTTCTACTCTTGAAGGCGAAGCTCAAGCGTCCTCCAAGTTTTTGCTGTATCTCGATGTCGTATTGTATCAGCACTAGCGAGGCGGGAGTGCATACAGGCATGAGGACTGCGGTGCCCTTTCCAGTTTGTCTCTGACAGCAGCCGCCTCGAATCACCCCATGTCGGGTTCGAGGCTATTCGCCACACACTCACGTGTTCCCACTCATATTGCTCACGATAGTATTTGATATGTGTAATTTTATTTTGTGCATCTCCCCATTTGCCACATTCAGAGGAGACACTATGAAATTGACACTTCTGCAGACCATTAAATGTATTGAGCTTACCATGAGCTTGGCCTGGGTTATGGTAAGGGTCTTGTCCAAGGATGACAACTTTAACCTAGAGCAAATCAGTAAATAATACATAGATGGTCAGAGGAACTGCTGAAGCACACAACAGAATAGAATGAACCAGCAGTGTGATTGATTGAAGCCACTTTGGCACAGCTTCTGGAGCAGCTGAAACCCCACTTTGGAGCAGCAAATCAACATATTGGAGCTGTTACCAAACGCATTTTCAAACGTAAAGTGTCTCTAAGCTGGAGCAGTTGTACAATGTTTAACGAAATCAATATATGCACACATGCATGCATGTTTAATATACAGGATGCCCCAACTAACTCTAGCCAGAGGTTAAAAATATGCCGATTGACTCTATTGACGACGCGACCAAATGCATGTTGCTGACAACTACATGGAGTAAGTCAAACTATTTTTTGTGTTCTGCTTGATTGCTTAATTAGACAAGATTATTTAACAAACTTTTGAAGCAACGATGCTGGGCAAAAAATTCCGATGAGAAAGTTGTAGATCGGTTTACAAAACGACCGATTAGACAGTTTTTAACTTTCTATCTATTATGCATTATTAGTGTTTTTCTGCTTACTACAGATGGCTGCGAAACCTGTCAAGCATTTGACAAGCAGTACAAAAACGGTGCCATTTTGTAAGCACAAATATTTTCAGTTAGGTATGAAGTGGTCTCAGCCACTTATATGGAGCCCACTGGCAGGGGTGTCATGCAACATTTAATATAGCGAATGTGGAGGTGAACAGAACAAACACACAGTACAGTGACATACTTTTGTACAGAATTTTTCAAGCGGTCCTTACAACTGTTCAATATAGAGATTATTAATTTCATATATCCAGCTTAGGACTCTCACTACTTGCAGAAAACAGCCATCAAGAAAAGCAAGACTAATTTGTGTCCTGAATGTAATGTGGATTGCGAAGAACCAGTCGGGAGACTACTAGTATTGGAATCCATAGTGGGGCTGCCAGTGGGTGTAAATGGACCTATCCAGCAGATTATTTTTAAACCAACTCAATCAGAAATACCTATACAACTCTTCGAAGCAGGAGTGCTTTGCAGAAGTTAGCTTTTGTTGCAGAAACTAGGCACTACGTGAGCATGTCACACAGCAAGCATATTTGCATAATCCCAATTAAGAACACACCATCCTCAGAATGTCTGCAGGTATACTCTGATATGAGCTCTTTGAGAAACATGGCAAGTTTTAAAAACTAATGTGTTGAGATAGAACATTACATTTGGTCCAATTTATAAATACCTAATATTATGAGTCATTTTCCATCTGGCATCAACATACAATAATAAGAGCTTCCAACACCTAGTCAATTCTTCATTCAGTTTTGTCTGTAATGTTGCAGAGATGACAGTAATTAATGAACTTGTCCTTAACAAGCTACCTAAATGTTTGACCATGCAAACAGCACTACATTAAAAAAAATATATAGGCAGCTTTACTCTCAAGCTTTGTCTTTCATATTGAGACAACTCGGCTAAATATTTTGAACTAAGACATTCAGAGGTGACGGTTTCTCAGATATTTGAATTCAACTTTAAAATGTTTCTATTTCATACACTCGCATACAATAGACCAAGTGGCAAGACAAGCCCAGTCTCTCTAGCTCACCTTGTTCACTTCACAAGACTTTGTCCAGCTGAAGACATCTTCATGTGGAGGATACACAGTATATCTTCTTCGCTCTTCTTGCACAAAACTGTTAAGCTGAAATATTTAGTGCCATGTGTCAGTGAACACCATACAGTGCAATGCTATGCTGATGATTTTAGGTACATTTAGCATTTACCACATTGCACTAATTGTCTAAAGATCCTGAAAACCTATTTTTTCATAACATAACGCCAAGTCCTTAGGAAAATAAAATTTATTTGAGTTATTCATTTTTTTGTACAATACAAGGCAATGCCTATGGGCACCTTGTATCACCATCTCACAAAAGGAGATGGTGAACATCCTGACGGGGTCCTGCTTCTGCTCAGCATAACAGCGGCAGTGTTCATTTGAGTATGCATAATCAAAATACACACTGTGGTACTTCTGACAGCCAGTTGGCCCTGTGAGTCCATGCATTCATTAGAAAAATTTATTGACGCTGCCACCACTGCCTTAACAGCAAATCATGTAAATAAAGTTTCAATTACTTAACAGTTTCAAATTTAACAACAAATGCTGCATAACAGAAATGTAAGCCAGTTAATGGTGGCATCAATGTACTAGGAACCCTATTATGTGTCAGACACTCTCTTGAAGTTGGTCAGATATACTTATACGCTCATAATACATACACTCTAAGAAAAAAAATCGAGTATTTGAGGAGTATTTCTGCCACACAACTATAATTGTCATCCACCTCGTGTACTTTCCTTGCGTTATCACGGCGGTCCCGGCACTTCGTGGTCACGAACGGTGGGCGCGTTATCAGCATGACACAGCATACTGGATAGGAAAGTGACCAGAGCCGGGTTTTCAAGAAAGGAAACGCGAGCAAGCCAGATGACGATTATTGTTGTGTGGCAGAAATATTCCCTAATTACTCTTATTTTTTTCTGGTTGCATGTGACATCACTTCGCTTTGCACTCATGCACCCACCATTACAGAGCCCACATGCATCATGGTGATAGATGCGCCTTTGCTCTTTTTACAGCTGTGTGGTAAATTGTGTGTTGTTTATATTGCTTTGTGGTTAGCATATGTCATTCAGCATTGTGTCCGACCAGAGGTGTAGATTTCCTACTTGCCCGAAGAAGAGCGGGGCGGGCATCGCATATTAAGCAATCAAAGCATGCCTGCACCATGTCAACACCTCAGCACTCGTTTCTAATGTTGCCTTATGTCTGTACCACAACAGCCAAACAAGGCGATTTCTCAACTTCTCATGCCCCAGTACTCTTTTTCGGCATCGTGCAGGGAAACAAACAGACCTCATATGAATGCACAATTCTGCAATTACAGAACTGAAACCAGAGACATTACACTGAACACGCTAAGAAAAAAAAAAACCTGAGGAGCAAAAAAAGAACCTAAAACATCTCTAGCACTTCTTCGACAACAGTTTCCAATAATAAAAATTATCCTAAAAAGAACAAGGCAATATAACAACTAACCCTTTAATTTTAGCGCAACCGAAAATGCACACTGACAACGTCATTAGCAACCTGTCGGGATAAATACATACACTGCGATTACCATAACAAAACAGAGAAGATTAAGGAAAGCTTTAAACATTGCCAACAATTAAGTGGAAATTTACTGTTTGTCTAATTGTTCTAACATTAATTCAGCCCAGGGCAAAACTACTATCTTTGTCTCTTTGGACAATAAATATTACCCAGGCTGCATTCGCATAACACAAGCGCTGCTGTGCTGTAAGATCAACCGAAACCTAATTAAGCATGGAATTTTAGTGCCGAAAATGTTTGCAGCAAGATTGCTGCAGCCCGGCTTCATCGAAATTGGCCGGCAATGCTGATAAATGCTCGCAGCGAGGCGTACTCACCTTAAGAAAATATTCTTTCGAAAACTCTTGCTCGAGGGCGCCAAACCACGACAAACCTATGTCAGGAGGAACAATAGGAGTGGCGCGAGACTGGAGCTTGACTTTGGCGATCAGTCGCTTCTTTTCTATATCAATGGCAGGGGAAAATGCATTGTTCTCAGGACTGCCCTCGGACTTTGGTTTTTTCATTGGTTGCTCCTGAAAAAAAAGGAGCGGCAAATATTGCTAAGTGATGCGCAATACCCACTTCGCTGTCAGGACGAACATACGTGGCATACGGAGTTTTCGGAGGAAAGCAGACGCTTGGGCGATGATGTTGCTAGAGGCTTGAAGAACGCCGATATTTGTTTTTGCCCAGGCATAATGCCCGTTTACAAGTGCACAACGAAGAACGCACAGAATTTCTCAGGAAATTATCGCGTGACTGCAGCGCTTATGCGCTGTCCGCGTAGCTTTGGGAAAAGTTGACTAACAGAATGATCGCTTACTGGCAGCCGGCTACCGCTATCACACGAAACACACGTGCGCTCCGAAGCAGAAGCGCAGAAGCAGTAGCCCGCGCGCCCGCGCTTTCTCAGACTGACTGCTGATGATGATGATGCGAGGCCATTTTCATTTCATTGCGCGCGTTTAAACATTTCATTCCAATTTTTTTTCCTGTCTAAAACTGACACACGCTTTGAAAGTTCAAAAAAACCTTCAGCAGAGAGATGAATGTCAGCAGGATGCCAGAACTCACGATGCTTATGTTTGTTACAGTTTAGATTGTTGTGTACGAATGATTCTGTAGGTGGTACAGCATGTATGACAACATTTGGGCTCTGCAATTGCTTCTGGCGTATAGTCAGCAAATGCAGCGCCTTCAAGAACAGCTCCTGTGACCCCGAGCAGCGCCTCCTCTTTGCCCCGAGCGAGCAGTCCCTGGGGCATTGATATGGACATGTAATCTACATAGATCTACATAGCCTCTATTGTGCAATATGGAGCAAAACCATCATACAACATGACTGATGACTGCACACTAAATCAAGATTCAAAGAGGCAGGATAACCCAAAAAGGAATACCATACTACATATCCCTTCAATGCAGTCTGCAGCACCCTGGAATAAAATTATATGGCTTGGACACATCCCCTTAACAGTTACTTATTCATGGTACATTTTGGCAGCAGATCTCAATCAACTAGCAACTCATGTGTGCATGATTTGTGCCGAATATATGACTTGCCTATTTTTTGGATTAAACTCCACGTCTTCAACCTGTGTTGTAAAGTGAATATAAGTTCTTAGTGCAACACTTTTAACTGATGAAGAGGGAATTTTTCGTTCAATTAGTGTCCACCTCATCCAAGTATAGCGCACTTACAAAATGAGCAATGAGGGTTGCCCTAGTGCAGGGCTTTGTACTAATTCTGACCACCTGGGCTTTTTCATCATGCATCTACATCCAAGCAGTACGTGAGCACTCTGTAATTCCACTGCCATTGGAATGTGCCTACCACAGTGGAGCATGAAGCTTGCAAATTCTTGCTCAGCAGCAGGCTGCTATATCCAGCAGGATTTTACATAACAAATTACATGAAACTGATTGTACTTGTAATCAGGAAAAATTTTCTATTGTTCTTATAATCAACGAATTTTTTTGGTTTCCGATACTGTAATTCAACTGTTAGCAATCGATCACATGTAGCCAGTTAATGGACAAGCTATAACAGAGAATAACAGACCTTCGAGCACTTGAATTTGTTGGGAATCAACGTAGAACGCACACAGTTGTACCATGCAGCAGCCTCGCGGATGTGCATGTTCATAGATATATAAACCTGTGCACTCATTAGTATTTAGCATCTTGATTTTTGCGCTAAGAAAGACAAACAGGAGAGAAGACAAGACAGGCACTTCCCGTCTTCTCTCATGCGTTCGTCTTTCTTAGCGCAAAAATCAAGATGTTATGTACTCACCAACACGCCCAGCAAGAAGTACTCATTAGTATTTGTTTCATCTGGGTTTCATAAAACCTATACACAAGGACCAGGTGTCGACAAATCTAAAAAAAGTTGATTCTTGCTTGTCAAAACAAAAAGAGGTTCATATCTGGAATCTGTTTATTTTTATAGTCCTGTTATTCAAATATCCTTATGCACTGGAAGCTCAACATTTCATAAAACTCCAGCAGCACATATCATTTATTTGCAGGCTTTTGCTCACTGCTGTTGTTCAGTCTGAACTTAAAATTTTGTAGCGGTTGAAGTTGCAAGTGCTTTGCGTTTACCTGTAGCGAGTCGGCACGATGCTGTGAAGTGAAACCTCAAGCGCTAGTGGTTATGTTCTTGGTTCCTCATTCTTTATGAGTTGCACTAATTCATGGAAATTACATGCAACAACAATTCGCCCAAAGTGCCATCCTTCTGAACCAATTTCGTTGTGTAAGTGCACAAACGAACTTAGTAGCCCTGCTTGTCACTTTTGCAGTCCTGTCTCTAGCCCCTGTGCATGACCTTTGGCACAATCACTGGTGGCTGGCACACATCCTTTAATGATATGCCATCTACCAATGCACCTATTGGGGTAGGCCTGTTAAACATGACCAACACTGTGATGATGCAAATCTATTCACAGTGGTTGCACAACTATGAAACCACCTCGCGAGCGGAGGCAAGAGTATGGTGTACAACCTAGCTGGATAGTGTGCCATCTTCACGGTTGCCATTTTTAATGATGTTGCACACGGATGTGTCAGAAAAATTGAGCTATATATAGTATTCTAAAACATAACTGCATGCAGTTATTTCTATAGGTTGTGTGCACGCATTTCTTTCCAGTTTGTTGTAACTGGGGATGCAAGTTGTGAGCGATAAAAAGTATTAGGCTTTAAAATTTACCATATTTGGCCCATATAATCCGCTCTAAAACCCCATGAAAAGGGTGGTTTCACAGCATAGCGGCCCCGCGCTGCAGTGAAACCACCTTTGCAGGCTGGTTCCGTGTGGAAAGATGCATCTACAGTAGACTCTCAGTAAACGGAAATCTCTTAACGGAACTGCTGCTTAAATGGAACAAGTGCGTCTAACAAGATTGGTTTCGTACTTGTATTCTGCACCCTTGTTCACCTCTCAGTAAATGGAACTCCTGTTAAATGGAACACATCTTCCTGGTCCCTTCAGGTTCCTTTTAATGAGAGTCTACTTATATTTGTACGTTTCGAATACTTCAACTTCGGAAAATTTCAGAAACTTTAAATTTGGGACGAAGCGAATTCGAATACTGTAATACTCATTAGATTATTTGAAGCACTAGAATATTTGGACATGCCTGGTTTTAACAAAGTTCAACCACGCAGCAGTCCCAGCTGCCCAGCGTTTCATGTCTGTGCTATGTCCAACCCCTTTCTCCATTTATGGTCTCTGCATTTTGTTACCCAATCCAAATGACCTGCTAATTAAAAAAAATGTCTGTACTAACATGTTTTTGCTGGCTAAAATGCATTAATTCACCTGAATAATTCCGCCTTGCAGTGAATTAAAACATCCGGGTCAATGTTGACATGTACCCTACACCCTATACCAGGGGTCTCAAACACACGGCCCGAGGACCTCTCACAAGCGGCCCGGTACGCACATGCAGGGGCGTAGCCACGTTAGGGCACACCGGGCCCGTGCCCCCCCCCCGAAATTTTTTTTTGCTATAGCATACAGAGCAGAAAATGACACTCGACCACATCTGCCTGCTCGTCCCCACTACAGATCAAGGAGGTGCCCCCCCCGAAAAAAATTTCTGCCTACGCCCCTGCGCACATGACTTTCTTCGTCCCACATATTTTCTTAGTAAGTATGTTCATGAGCTTCACAGACGTGACTGGTCTCAAGCATATTTCTTTTCTTGAGGCATCCCATGAGGTCACCACCTGTTCAAACATAACTGTGGAACAAAAGCTCTATATTTCAGAATTAGCACCCAGATTTCAGTTCTGGGCCTCAGTATCAATATCTCTCTCTCTAAACTCTACGTCAAATCCACTTAAAAAATGACCCATATATGAGATATCGAAAAGGTCTTCTTTCAAAGAGAAACCACTGACATTTCGTTCTGACATTTCGAGCTGAAATTTCGTTCAACCACCCCCCCTCCCCCCTCCTACCTTTTTCACTGTTGTGAATGGCATTTGTGCAAAAAAAAAAAAAAAAAAGGACACGATAGAAAGAAATGACGAGACGAGCACAGACTATCAACTGAATGTTTATTGTCGGAAATACGCACATATATATATATATATATATATATATATATATATATATAAAAAAAACTGAAGACACGTGGTTAAGATGACAGGTTGGCAGTTAGTCAATCTCGAGTTTATGCAGTTCACCGATGGCCTATCTAACCTATCTATCTATCTAAGATTGACTATCTAACCGCCATCCTGTAATTTTAACCACGTGTCTTCACTTTTTACATATATACGCGTGTATTTCCAACAATAAACTTTCAGTTGATAGTCTGTGCTTGTCTCGTCGTTTCTTTCTATCGTGTCTTGTGTTTTTTTTGTGCAAATGCCATTCATAATGAAATACCAACTCACCCAATGCTCTGTTTTTCTTCACTGTCCCAGCCCTTGCGAGAGACAATTTCGTGACCGTGGCCCGCTAGCTCAGGTGAGTTTGAGAGCCCTGCCCTATACCATGTTCACCCCTGCCACTTTAATGCAACATACAAGGTGCTTCATGTGCAGCAAGCTTTGCATGCAAATGACTGTACTATGGGCTGCGGTCCCACTGTCTTACAAGTGCAGGCAGGGGTCAAGAGTGCATTCATGTTGGGCCAGAACCCGGCGGCACACATAATTTATGACTCAATCCCTTTTTAATGGTGAGTGAGAAGAGAACAACATGAAACCATTGGATGGTTGTTTGTTCACAGTAGGATGGGAACAGGGATAAGAGCACGGACGAAGATAAAGGCACAAAGAACTGGTCGATGTTTTCACATTATTACAACACATCGAGTCACTTTCCTTGCGCCGTTGCCTTCATCCATGTTCTTGGTACTCTTTCAGTCTAGCTAATAAAATAGTATTGTGTAGAAAAGCTGACTTAAGATGCTCCTAATAGGTAGCTTTGTGGCTGCTGTAAATTACCCACTCAAATTTGCAAAATAGGCAGTTTATAATCTGTCACTTTCCCAAACTTCGCTCATTAACTAAAAAAAAGTTACTTCACTATCCCATATTTTTTCAGGCTTTCAGGTTCACTGGTCACCCCAGTTAATGACTGTGATGCTGACCATAGTAATCTTCTCAGCGACCATAATGGGTGTCTGGGATTTAAAGAAATTTAACAGTTGAGCATATTGGCACGTATGTGCAAACTAACGTCATCACAAAACATATTACTTGTGACACTGAGGGACGCATACACAAGCAATTAGTAAACAGACATTCACACAGTATCTCTTTTGTGGCAATGCTCATTATGAGGCATTGCACTTTGTCATGATTGTGAGCATCTACTTAATGAATACAACCACACGAGTGCTTCTTGGTAAACAAAACCTATCATACATACTTTCATTAGAAATTTAACATCTTAAAACTACTTGTGCAATCAACTTACAAAAGCTTTGAAAAACTTGACTTTTTACTGAAAAGGTACTACATGCTTGGTCCAAGAAGCAGCAAAAAAAATGGAGTCATTAAAAATACAAACAAACAAACAAGACTATTAAGGGTATCCAGAACTGAAAAAAGTGCAAAATGATAGCTTCACAATGAACGAATTGCAGTATTATTTATTATGAATGGCAATATCTATTAGTCTATTTCCCTCCTTATTCTGTACAGATGACATGCCAAGATTGTTAATACTTTGTATTTCATAAACACTGACAAAAAAGAAATCTTGTTCCATATCAATGTGAGAACTCTGGGATCATGCACAATTCATAGTTCTTGTTTATAAAATAAGTATTCATGTATAATATAACTTCAGTAATGTGCCAAACATTGTGAGCTTCAATCAACTGCATAGTTATCTGCAGAGTCCAAGACCAAATTGGAATTTGCAAATGTTTTTAACATGTGTATATATTTGTGAACAATACACATCACTTTGCATATTGTAGCTCCATGAGGTACACTCTATATTTATGGCCTATGCCCCTTCTACAATGTCATTTCTTGCTTTACAAAAAAGCACAAGTATAAAAGAAAAAAAATACATTGTCAGGGTTACTGAGGTTAAAGCAAGCTAGTTTCCAAAGTGGGAGTATAAATACTTTAGTTAATATGCATTAACATGTTGCCGTTCCTGTAAAGACATAATAATAAAATAAAGTAAAAGTAATAGCACTGCTATAGCAGGTGACACAAAATGACATTACTAAAGAAGAAACGCAAGATCACAGTTTACAACATCAACCTAATGGGCTTTGCAACAAGCAGCATTCATGCCGGCTGCCATGTTCTAGAAGTAATATCAACTAAGCAAGGCATTACTTGCAAAACTGTGCAGCCAGTAAGATCAAGCTCCCATGTGATGACATGGGAGCTAGCTCCCAATGTCATTCCAATGTTCCAAGGTTTTTACGTAAAAAAAAGATCAATGTCTCCCACAAAGATGATTGTAATAAAAGGTTCATCAGTTCATTAAGATGGTCTTAGCTCAACTTTATGCTTGTGACATGACTTCTACATCGCCCCTAAATAGGATGCTGTGATGGTCATGCTGTCCCCAAGTTCTGCTATGCATGAGCACTCATTTATTTCCCCTATTTTTCTTGCCAAAGTAGATTTCTCACATTCCCCGCCTCCCCCCCCCCCCAAAAATCTCAATGCCAACTAACATTCTGCATAACAAATACTCTAACATCCAGCAAATTATTATTCTTCTAGTTCTTCCTTGGCACTGCTAAAAATGTAAGCTCCCGAAAATGCACTACACAAATTATTATCAGCGCACTGACCTAGACAGGTTTTTAAAAAAACTAAACGTGACATAATACCACTGCAAACAAAACTGCGACACAACAGACCTTATTTGCAGCATAACATTCTTATAAAACAAGAAAATATGTGCTGAAACAGCAAGCAGTCACAAATCTTAAGGCACATGAGTGGCTATTATCTCATCATCTTCTAAATAGCAAGATTAATTCATGATACTGTGTCTACAATCAGATGCTGACAACAAATAGAGCAACTTGTGACCTCAGTTTTCAACAACAAAAGAAAAAAGGTGCACCAAAAACACAACCACACATTAAATAACATATTTCATCTAGAATTAACAAAAATGTCACTGAAAAAGATGGGTCAGTTAAGGTACAATATACAGTGTAAAAAAGTGCAAAGCCTTTCAGTTACTAGGGCCCCTTATATGAAGCATTTCATGAGTGGTCAAATGTACCTGTGGTTCACAAGTTTTGCATCTCATACCTGACAGTAAGCTGCTGCACAGTAAGTTGTCAGATGACATGACAATGGTGAAAAAGTTTCATATAACAGCCACTCCTTTGTCGGTCGACAGCATATAACGCATAGCAGCTCAATACATGCACAAAGGCTTCTTTATCCAGTAAGGTAAAAAGCTTCATACAAGAGGCCCGAGGTGCATAAATACAGGCACAAGCCAATAATGGCACGCAAATTTCTAGAAAGTGCATACATAACCATGTCCCCTTCTACATACACACACACACTCAAGCACCATACACAGAAGAATTGGGATGACACAATGCTCTCACCCAGTTCACGCACACTGCTGCAAGTGTTCTCACTGGGCAGCTCCGGCTTATGTCACCGTAGCACATGTGATGACACAGATGGCAGGGGAGGAACCATGACTGTAGGTGAGTCAGAGATGTTTCCAGCATACATATGGCCAGTGTCATTACACCTAAGAAACAGCAGAAGCATGATCGCTCCTGTTTTTATGATTGCATCACCAGTCACATGACTCGCACAGTAACCATCTGCTGCAGGCAAACCTTTCAGAGTTGGGGGGCTAAATGGCCACGGCCACTTCATTGAGAATGTCTCTAAGCCGAGAAAGCAAAGCATCTAGACTGTCTGGGTCCCGGTCACTGCTAGGAAGACTTCGATGAAGAAGAAGCAAGACATTCTTGTACTCCATTTCTTGAAACTGGGCACCGTGCTCCACTATCAGATTTAATATGTCCTGTAAAAGAACATATGTATACATGTAAACTGAAGATGACTGAAAACCTCTGAAGCTATGGTTCAGCAACTCCAGCATATAAATTTACTGGCACAGCTGACGTAAACAGAAAACCATATAGCATATCCAGTAGAGCTTGTTGGTTATTCATCACACAGGAGAACGGCGGAAAAATCCAACGGGGATAAAGTGGGGCATAAAGAAGATGCACAGTTTTGTAAGTTAATTTAACATCGTGTGTATCTTCTTTGTGAGTCTTTTAGTCTTTGTTCTATTTCTGTGCTGTTCCCCTGTACAATATACACAGTGTCAAGAAAAACATGGAAAAGGCGCAACTTTTGTGGAATGTAAAATGGTTCGGGTGCATTAGAGTTGCTGTGACCATCACCAGTGCATCACCTGCAGAGCAATTGCCTGCATACCTTGGAACATCCTCCTCCTACTCTTCACAAGAGTGCAAAGCAAGAGTATCTATGATGTACCCTTGAAGTGCAATATGCTTGCCTTTGAAAGCCACTTTGAGTTCTAGCTAGGACCACAATATAATTTCATACACTAATTGCTTAAAAAATAGGCTCAATTTCGATGCCACTACGAAACACCTGGTTAAATTTCTCACTATGCTGTTCCACAAATGGGCACATCGAAGCAAAAAAACCTCAAAACTGCCCAGCATAAGCAGTAGAACTAGGTATTAGCCACTATAAAGATTAAACTGATTTGTTGTATTTGTGGATTTACGTATGCTAGCTAAAGAAACAAAAATTCTAGAAAAAAACAAACTGTGCTATTTGAAATGACAGTTGCCTATCACACAGCTATATGTATCAGCATGTCAGGCGCTGTCAGATGCAATGAAATGTCCAGCTGCAGCGGCAAAAAGCTTGTTAACAGTCTCAGTAGCAGTGAGTTCCTCTGCTTAATGACAGCTGCTCCAAAAAATTACACCGTCTCCCGCTAAAGGGGACCATGAGGCGATGCGAAGCCGGAGCACTTGCACGATCACGTTCCGTTGGCGTTCACTGGGCATGCTACAGACCTCGCGTCGTTGAACGCGATAAAGAACGCTACGTGCATCGTGCCTTCCCTCTAGCCTGGCCGTTAATTCTCACAGGGCGAGCGGGGAACGCGGTCGACAGGTGCGCGAGGGAGAGAGCGTAGGAGAGGAGAGAGAGGGAGAGAAGACGCGCATGCGCTGGCACTCATCGCAGCGTTGCGCAGGAGAGGGGTAGTGGAGAGGAGGTGTGTGGAGAGGGTTTGCGCATGCGCAGTAAGGGTGGTCACGCCGCACACCACCACCACCGGATTGAACTCCACCATAAGATGCTTCGCATCTAAAAGGCACTCTCATGGTGTCTTATCTATCCTACACTTGCTTAAAGTGCAGAATGCATGCATGGTTCCTTTCCTCCTGCCAATGGTGGCAAGTTCATTCTTTTTTTTCTTTCAATTCAACTTCCGTTGTCATTATTTTTTGTGCATTTCAATTAAGAGGCACGCTTAATTTCCCTTATGCTTTCCTCGCCTCATTGTGCATTGTCTTCATACGGCTGTTACCAACAATAAATCAAGCCCCCCCTTCTTTTTCCAACAATGTTATGTCCTGAGGGATACACAAGCATCATCTTGGTCAGAACATTGACACTAAGTCCATCATTTCCCAAAGTGGGGACATTGGTGCCAATACTTATCTGTTGATGTATTGCTAATAAAGAATTAACTGCAATGCTCTGTGTAGTTTTAGTTCAAGCACCATACACGAGACACAGGAAATAGCACAGGACAAGTAGAGTCTTGTCTTCTATTCTGGTGTCTAGTCCTCAGCACAGTTTTAGTTTCCTAAAATGTTTCGCGAACCAGTTGCAACAGTCAACTGGTTTGCCACAGCCAACTTTACCTTCAAACCGTTTCACAGTGCTATTGACTCAAATGTGCTAAACTGAAACACTTTAGGCAGCACTGCTCAAGTGGCTGCACTTGTAAGTTCACCAAGGCTTGTATTTTGTAATTTTCAATTTAATTTCATTTTTTTGCTACCAATCGTGCTGTGCCGAGTGCATGGCGCACCTACAAGTTTGGTCAGGAGGTGGAAGTAATCAGATTAGCCCACTGGCAGTTTGTAAAGACCGGTTGATGTTTTTAGATAAATATCAGTGAAGTAGTGAAAATAGCTACAGCAGGCCTATTCAAAAACAAGGCCAAGAAGGGATACAAAGAATGAAGGAAAATAGCATGCTTGTCAAGAGAAATAAGCTGCAATAATCAATCCTGATAGCTTATTCGGAAACAAAAGTTAAGGGACACTAAAGAGCACTAAGTTAGCTTAGTCCATTGAAGTATCTATATTTCGAGAATAAAATTGCATCCATTTGACATAAAAAGGACACTTATTGGCAGAAAAGTGAAGGACACAGTTTTCCTTTTTCAATTTCATGCATGCTGAAGAGAAACAGTACAGTACTGTAATGGTGAAGATGTCGAAGTACTATCGCGTTGGAGCTATTTGGAATGAAACGCGAACAGTGCGGCATCGATATTCTCTGCTGTTTCGCATTTCTCTTCAAGCGGTTCTAGCCTGGATGGTAGTAAAAAGCCACTAGACTCATCCATGATACAATCAAGAACCACTCTAGCATCTTTTTATTGCCATCGAGGTCAGAGCATGATGGAAACAGTGCGCCTTGTTGTTCGTGTTTCTTTCCATCCCCCCTGTATTTACTATGAGACATTTCTGTCAAAAATTTTCAGAAACTACAGAGTTTGTCTTCAGCTTCTATAGAATGCAACGTACTGCTTGTTTGTCAATGCTGCCCAATTCTTACATCATGTGGAGCTGCAAGCCCATTTAATCTCTGCATTTTTCTATCCAACTTGCTAAGACTGCATTTACAGCTCCTGGTACTCTAAGAGAGTAATTTACAAGATCAGCTCATCAGTCTTTAGTGTCCCTTCAAAACTTGTGAAAATGAAGAAATCCAGTCAACTAACCTCAGGTGTGAAGTAAAATAGCTCAAAGTACTGCCTTGCATAATCCAGGGCCACTTCGCGGTTCATTGTGATGCTCGTCAATGTTTGCTGCATTGCAAAGATGTTCCTGCAACTAGATACAACATCGCCATAACGTGAGAACCTTCACCATGACCAATTTCTGCAGAATGAATGTTAAAATGAAAATGAAACATGTATTAAGCCATTACACAAACACAGACACGTTGTCACAAAGGAAAATATGAACCCATCAATAAATGCCTTTCAACATGCATTTACTAATTATTTTAGCATATTGTGCCATGACGGCAGGACTATGGCGCTGTGAAGCGCATGAAGTTAATAGATTAAAAGGTGCTTTTCTGTATTAAAAAAATAACAAGAAGCTTGACACAGATTATGTCATTAAAACGAGCACACATATTATTATTCAATGAGACACAAGATAAATGTTTCTTGAAGCTAATGATATGGGCAACCAATTCATCCAGTAATTAACAGAAATGATAAACCTGTACTCGACAGCTATTTTTGTGGCTACCAGGGTGTGCTATGTGGCACAAACGTATCCGTCAAAACAGCTTACATAATGAAGTGAAAACCCAATGGCCTTACACTTTTTTTATGCCATTCTCATTGACCTTCTGTATGCTGGATGTGCTGTTGATCAGGATGGAGGCAATGAGGTGCCCTAGCCCTTCGAATATGTACCTGCAGTGGTAAAAAAAAATGGTTAGCTTGGTGAATGCAAAAACCTACAATGCCAGCTTGCACAGTAGCTCATTCGCAACCCCTGTTGCGTGACAGCAGCTTCGCGGACTCTCCGTTCAAGATATATCGGTGTTGCAGCCCGAGATGCCTTCACGCCGTTTCCACGCACCCCGCGAGCCTGAGACCGCCGCGTCTGTCGTTAAACTGACAGTGAACAGACCACGGCTCTTCCCTGGAACGGTTACGGGGGGGGGGCGAGAGGTGTTTGCCTGTCATCGCGCCCCTTGCTTTGGAACCAAGCGTCGATGTGTTCGACCTTCGACCCCAGGAGCTGGCGCCTGGAAGCCGCGGCCGGGTCACGGTCACGTGATCGTCGTGGAAGGGAGAGAGCGTCGACGAGGCGACAGGGAGTCCACCTCCGGCAGCCAACGAGTCAAGCTGCTCGGAAAACCGCTGTATACTCAATCGGGCCTGGGGCCCTTTGTTTTCTGGTCGCGTAGTTTATTAAAGACCCTTCAATAACCATCTCTGAGTCCGCAGTCTCCTACATCCCCAACAAACTGGTTGGCAGCGGCGGGATGAGAAGAAGGCTGGCGGACACCTGCTGAAGGGAAGGAACTTCGACGATCCGGGATCATCGGGTTCCACTACGCAGACGAGGCAAGCGGCGAAGGCTCCACAACGAGCAAGTCGTCGATCTGGGATCGGCAGATGAGGCAACGTCTCCGGGAGACAAGGCCATCGCACGCTCGTGGTATCGGTGAGTGCTTGAGCGACCACTGTTTGCCAGACGATTAGAACCGGGTTCAATCGGGCACATTAATTTTCGTTTGCCACCACAGGGTGTGTGGTTATTTCGAAAGTTGGTGTAGTCGGCTCTTGCTTACCATGGATATAAGGAAGCTAACAAAAGACGAATTGCTGCTTTTGGCGGAAGAGCTCAGGGTGGAAGTGAGTCAGAAAATGAGGAAACCCGAGATCCGCTGCGCAATTCAGGAAGTTGATTTCGAAGAGGACGAAATCGCAGAGGCATGGGAAAAGATATGCCGCATTGAGAAAGAACGGGCAGAAGCTAGAGAAAGGAAAGAACAGAGGGAACAAAGGCAAGCTGAGTTAGAGCTTGAGAGAGAACAGAGGGAAATTGAGCTTGAACTCGAAAGGATAAGGCTCGAGCAAGCGAGATTGGCGTCGGGAGCGAGTGTGGCAGCCGCTTCGTCCGACCATGTAAAGATGACTAGTTTGCTTCAGCCGTTCAGTGTGGGGAATGACATCGGTCTTTACCTTGTGAATTTCGAACGCATGTGCGAGAGACATTCATTCCCCCGCGACACTTGGCCACAAAGGTTGCTTGCGTTGCTTCCGGGGGAGGCGTCACAAGTTGTTGCTCGTCTTAGCGCTGGTGAAGCAGGCGACTATGATTTGGTGAAGTCAAGCCTGCTCTCCAAGTATAAGCTCTCCACCGAAGAGTTTAGGAGAAGGTTTAGAACAGGGAGGAAAAAAGCGAATGAAAGCTTTGTTGAATTTGCTTGCAGCCTTACTGATAACTTGGTCGAATGGATAAAGGGCTCTAGTGCAGAGGGCGACTTCGGCAAGCTTCAGAATTTAATCTGTCTCGAGCAGTTCTATGAGTGCTTGCCGGACAACATACGCCTTTGGGTGAGAGACAGACAAGTCGGCGTCTGTGTGAAGAAGGCAGGGCAACTTGCGGATGAGTATGTGGCGAGTCGTGGCTTCAAAGAGACTAACCTAAGCAGTCAGGGCTATCGAAAGGCTCACCCTGGGCAGCAGCCTTACTATAAAGGACCGCGAGATATGCGGGAAAGAGAGGGCAAAGGGCAGCTAAATTCATCGCAACCGACTGCTAGCGTGAACAAAGAACAGGAAGTCCGAGGAAAGGGGCCAGAGCGTCAGTCAGAGGAATTGGAAAAGAGACGGCCAACCATTTGTTACATTTGCAAAGAAGCGGGTCACTTTGCCAGAAATTGCCGAAAGGAAAAGCGTGTATTCGCGACCATAATAAGCAGTGATCCCACTAACAACGAGCTACTAAAACCGTACACCAAAGATCTAGTTGTAAATGGCCAGAAGTGTAGAGTACTTAGGGACTCAGCGGCCACCATGGACGTGGTCCACCCAAAGTACGTATCAAGTAAGGACTATGTTTCTGAATGCGCTTGGATACGTCAAGCAGTCAGTGAGGACTCCGTGTGCCTGCCAATGGCAAAAGTTCACATTGAGGGGCCATTCGGTACTTTAGAAACTGTGGCAGCGGTATCAAAAGCGTTGCCCGAGGGGTATCCATACCTTTTTTCAAATAAATCCGAGTCGCTTTTGAATGAGCAGGGAAAAAAGTTTGCTGACGTGGATGCACAGGTGCTTGCGCTGACGCGATCGAAAGCCAGACAGCTTTCAGTGCAGTTGCGTTATTCAGACGGGAAAGAGGAACCTGAACTGGAAGAACCAGTAATTGGGGGAAACGTAGCGGAGCAGACGGAGGTCAAGGTACCTGTGAGTGCCGGAAAAGATCAAATTGATGCAGAAGCGGAGCGCCCGCAGAAAGGCGCTGGGCGTAAAAGGCTCACCGAAACCGAGGACGAAGGCTCCTTGGTAAGACCAACTGCGCCTTCTCTACATAAACTGCTGAATGTTGGTCGGGATACACTAAGGGCCGCACAGAAAAACGACCCTACGCTTAAGGTCGTGTGCAGTAGCCTAGGCGAAGGCGTCTCATCGAGTAACATTAAGTTCAGGGAAAGGGATGGTATCCTTTATCGACATTACAAAGACAAACGAGGCAGAAGCTTTGATCAGGTAGTAATTCCAGCCGATTATCGGAAGGATCTGCTGAGTCTTTGCCACGATCACCCGTGGGCAGGGCACCTCGGAGTGAACAAAACTAAAAAGAGGCTACTCCAGGAATTCTACTGGCCAGGTTGTTTTAGAGATGCACAGGAGTTCGTACGAACATGTCAGACGTGTCAGAAGGTGGGTAAATCCAACGACAAAAGGAAGGCCCCAATGGTGAAGGTGCCTATAATTTCGGAACCGTTCTCAAGGGTTGTTATTGATATTGTTGGACCCCTACCTAAGACCAAGGCTGGTTACAAGTACATATTGACTATGTTGTGTCCAGCAACAAAATTCCCTGAAGCCATACCGCTAAGAGAGGCTACTTCAGTGCAGGTAGTAGATGCCCTATTGACAGTGTTCTCTCGCCTTGGTTTCCCAGCGGAGATACAATCAGACCAAGGGACGACTTTCACAAGTGCACTTACGACCACATTTCTTGAGAAATGCGGAATCAAAATTTTACACAGCTCCGTGTATCACCCACAAAGCAACAGTGTCGAAAGATGGCACGCTGTGCTTAAGAAAGTGCTGAGAGCGTTGTGCCATGAGCGAAAAGTAGACTGGGACTGTTGTCTTCCAGGCGCGCTTTTCGCTTTGCGCACTGTGCCGCACGAAGGGACTGGGTTTGCACCCGCAGAACTCGTGTATGGGAGAAACCTTAGGGGCCCATTGCAGCTAGTTCGGGAACTTTGGGAAGACAAACGGGTTGATAAGAGTGTGGTAGAATATGTGGTTGAACTAATGGGAAGATTAAATGAGACTCGACAAATTGTAAAGGCCAACTTGGAGGAAGCGCAGAAAGCGGCGAAGCGCTACTACGATAAGACTGCGAGAAAGAGGACATTCAAAGTTGGCGACAAGGTGATGATATTGCGCCCGAGTAGGCAGAACAAGCTCGAGGTCCTCTGGGACGGACCGGCTGAGATAATAGAATGCGTCTCTGAGGTAAATTACTTGGTAAGGTTACCTGGACGGAGGCAGGAAGAGCGAGTTTATCATGTGAACTTGTTAAAGCCATACTTTGAAAGGAGGGAGATGGTGAGCATTGCCTTGAATCACTCTCAGGACGTTACTACGGAGGTGCCTTCCTTTCTCAGCGAAATGGCTCCGACTGTAGAACAAATCATCGCGCACTCTGTGGATAAGAGTGAGCTGAACAATGAGCAGATTGAGGATTTAAGGAGAGTCATAGAGGAGTCCCTCGAATGCTTCACGGAGAAGCTGGGACGGACACACTTGGTGACACACGACATTGAACTAACATCAGAAGTTCCATTTACATCTAAAGCCTATCGCATGTCACCAAGGAATCAAGAGATTATGAAAAGTGAGATTAGCCGCATGCTTGAACTAGGAGTGATCAAGCCAGGAAGCAGCGATTACTGCTCTCCGTTGATGTTGGTAGAAGTACCGGGAAAGGATCCACGACCTTGTGTGGATTACAGAAAGTTAAATGCGATCACTAAGGACGAGGTTTACCCTTTGCCGAACATTGAAGAAAGAGTGGAGCTGGTTAGCAAGGCAAGGTTTATATCTACTTTTGATTTAGTGAGAGGCTACTGGCAAGTACCTTTAACCGAAAGAGCCAGTCGCTATGCAGCTTTTATAACGCCTTTCGGTACTTTTCAACCTGTGACAATGAGTTTTGGCCTCAAGAACGCACCATTTTGTTTCTCAAGATTGATGGACCGGGTACTGGAGGGACTTAGTGAATTCGCATTGCCCTACCTGGACGATGTAGCTGTGTTTTCGAATGACTGGAGTTCCCACATGGAACACGTGAGGGAAGTACTTGATAGATTCAGAGCAGCAGGCTTGACAGTAAAGGCAGAGAAGTGCCAGTTGGGGCGAACCAGTGTCACTTACCTGGGTCACGAGATAGGACGCGGAAAGCGCGAGCCGATGAAAGCGAAAGTAGCAGCAATACTAAACTTTCCGAAGCCCGTGACGAAGAAAGATGTTCGATCATTTCTGGGAATGGCCGGATATTATCAACATTATATACCGAGCTACTCCCAACTCGCGAGTCCTCTAACGGATAGTTTGAGGAAGATGGAACCGGAAAAGGTCACTTGGACTAATGCAAAAGAGGAAGCATTCTTGAAATTGAAGAACGCTCTATCTCTAGGACCAGTCTTGGCTTCACCTGATTTCTGTCGCCAATTCATTCTCCAGTGCGACGCTAGTAATCGTGGTCTTGGTGTCGTTCTTTCCCAGATAAACGAGCAGGGTGAGGAACACCCCGT
Organism: Rhipicephalus sanguineus; assembly: GCF_013339695.2. Lineage (NCBI taxonomy): Eukaryota > Metazoa > Arthropoda > Arachnida > Ixodida > Ixodidae > Rhipicephalus > Rhipicephalus sanguineus. The sequence continues at coordinate 291,325,853 of NC_051176.1, read as the reverse complement.
GCTGTACCTCAGTCGGAAATTGACCCCGCGGGAAGAGGCTTACAGCACGTCGGAAAAAGAGTGCCAGTGTATTGTTTGGGCGATTCAAAAACTGCGCTGCTATCTCGAGGGGACCAAATTTGTGGTAGAGACTGATCATTGCCCCCTGTCATGGCTTAAAGAAATGTCGGGAAAAAGCGGCCGGCTACTGAGATGGAGCCTTATTCTGCAAGAGTTCAACTTCGAAGTTAAATACAGAAAGGGAAGTGCGAACAAAAACGCAGATGGTTTGAGTCGAGGGTTCTAAGTGGCTTGAGGGCAATTCGGTGGAACGGCCACCTGTTTTTTGTGTAACCTTGCACTATGGTATGTCTTCTTAGTCGAGAGCCGAATACACCAAAGAAAAATAAGAAAAAAAAACGACCAAGAGGTCTCAGTAAACTGTCTGGCAGCCAGGTCGTTTGTGCGCTGCCGGTCCCGAGCGTTTGCGAATGTGTGTGTTGGTGCTCGTGCGGGTGTGTGAAGAGCAGTGTTTCTGCAACATACACTCGTGTTTCCTTCTTTCGACCCTGCATCGGCGGAAGCAGCCTCGACGAAGGACTTCATCGGGGGGAGGAGTTTGTTGCGTGACAGCAGCTTCGCGGACTCTCCGTTCAAGATATATCGGTGTTGCAGCCCGAGATGCCTTCACGCCGTTTCCACGCACCCCGCGAGCCTGAGACCGCCGCGTCTGTCGTTAAACTGACAGTGAACAGACCACGGCTCTTCCCTGGAACGGTTACGGGGGGGGGGGGCGAGAGGTGTTTGCCTGTCATCGCGCCCCTTGCTTTGGAACCAAGCGTCGATGTGTTCGACCTTCGACCCCAGGAGCTGGCGCCTGGAAGCCGCGGCCGGGTCACGGTCACGTGATCGTCGTGGAAGGGAGAGAGCGTCGACGAGGCGACAGGGAGTCCACCTCCGGCAGCCAACGAGTCAAGCTGCTCGGAAAACCGCTTGTTACTCAATCGGGCCTGGGGCCCTTTGTTTTCGGGTCGCGTAGTTTAATAAAGACCCTTCAATAACCATCCCCGAGTCCGCAGTCTCCTACATCCCCAACACCCCCCAAACATTCTTAACTACGACTGGCTGTATTTCACTGAAACAGACACACTGCCCACAGGTCTTTCGTACACAGTTGCAGTTGTTTTGCAGCTATTTTGTATCTTTTGGTACCTGACCATCATAACAACGAACCATACTGGGGTACAGCTGACATCCTAAAATATGCAACCTGGCATGGCGTGCGTCACAGCTTTGGCAAAGAATCAATTTTGCAGTACAGATGCGTACATGACAAGTCACTAAGTATTCCTCATTCAAGTCTGAAGTGTAAATGTGAGTTGACATTTACATATGTGTTGCCAAAGCCATGCACTGAACAGCGGTGCCAAAATAGTACAGCACAGGCACTATCACATCTTAGACAACTGTGATTATTTAATGCGAAACACTATGTAGTATCTAGATTTCACTGGAGTGTAAACCGTCAAAGCTGAAATATCAGCCTGAGGTGCACCTGTGTTTTCTTTGTTGTAGGCAGGCTGTCATTGCTTCATCGATGCTTGAGAGGTCTTTGTTCAGCTTCATTACTTCAGGGTCAGGCTCCTGGCTGTCCACACCACCCGCAAAGTTGCCCTGTTGTCCAAACATGCCCTCCCATCAAAGCTCAAGAACTGCCATGGGCTAAACAATGCAACAGTGTAATGAATACAGAGGTAATATGCAATTAAAGCTGAAAGTGGGCCTAGTTGGTTTTGACTTAAAAACATTTTACCAGCGAGAATAAGAAAGGGGCAAAGAAAAAAGCACACAGGATGATCACTAGCAATCGTCATGTGTGCTTCTTTCTTTGCCTCTGTCTTATTCTCAATGGTAAAATGTTTTCAAGTAATATACATAATTTAATGATAAAACAAGATAGAACAAGTCAGTCATCTTCCTCTGATTATTCCAGTCTGTCATGAACTTGCTCTATGCATTGTAAGGCTTATGGGCTACAGCTAACTATACTTTTTTAGTGCCAATTACTCGGGGCCCTTGAGACATTACACATGAACAAGATGTAAGTCGAACAGCACTCACTTGTATAGTCACAGGTAAGAGATAAAAGAAACAGTGCACTCGCACTTCCAAGTGCAACACCAAAAGGCAAGTATCAGCTATTTCTTGAAAGTCCTTTGCCAGCTCCTCCAATGTCCTGAAGGAGAATAAGGAAGCAGAATATGAAACTTCAACAAAAAAATTTTTTTTTTTCTGTTAAAAAAAAAAGACAAGCACTTACTGGACAGTTGCATCAGGAACTGGTGGTAGATCTTGAACCTGCAAAAAGAAAAACAGTGTTTCCGCAGCTGCCTCAAGGAATGTCCACACACAGTGAACTTGAACATGTTCTCACCACAGTGCTGACAGTTACTCCCTTTATGATAACTGCGTAAGTGATAAATGGTTTAATACAGCAAGATATCCAATGCAGCACGATATACACAAGGTCATAGAGAGGGCATAAGGGGTTTGGCAAAGAATCATTCTTGCAGTACAGATGTGAACATTACAGGTCACTAATATTCCTCATTCAAGTCTGAAGTGTAAATGTGAGTTGACATTTATATATGTGTTGCCAAAGCCATGCACTGAACAGCAGTGCCAAAATACAACACAGGCAGTATCACACCTTAGACAACTACACACCCCTACACTACACACCAGCATACACAATATATTGCTTGAAACTGCTTTCAATGGTGCAGTAATCGAAGGTGTGGAGCATATTTTTATTTTCATCTCCTCATCTTCTCCTTAACTCTTTAGCGGGCCTTTCACCAGGCCCCACTGCAAATTTCGGTTACAGACTAGAAAAGGCACCATCTAGTTCCGTTTTAAAGAAAAAAATTTTCAAATTGGTTCATTATTGCAGGAGTCAGAAAAAATCCAACTGCCCTGCTAATATGAGACTAGGAAAGAAGAGCCACTGTCAGCAGATACCCTCCGCCTTATGTCGTGGCTAGCACCCACAAGCAGTGTACTTTCCTTCTTTCATGTGTCATGTTCTACAACGAGCACCGCCTCCGGCTTTGCTTTTATTTTTTTCGCTTCACAGCATATTATTAGTGGTCGCACTGTGCGCCACATATTGGACTACAGTTGAGGCAACCACGAGCAGTGCCTGTTGCATAGGGTACGCAGGTAGGCAACTTTTAAAGTGAAGAATGCCTCCTTCAAAATGAAGGGTGCGCATCATTTTGTTTGAAATCTTGACCATTTTCATGCATGCAGCTATTTCATAACTTTAAAACAAGATTGCCATTCTACATGCCATGCTTGTTTGTTTATAATGCCCAAACCTGGTGAACAGCAAGTGAAATGTTTATTTCTCATCTAAATCTTCAAACTACCCCAACAATATTCAATTTTTAAAAATTTATTTAACTTCTTCAGCCCTACGGGGGCAACAGCAGGCAGAACTATGGAAGTGAGCTTCACCCCAGGCCACGTACGGCTTCATTTGAAACTAGTGTAGGCTGAAACAGAAGTGTGCATTGCATTTGCTTTACATTATCTGTGCGAGAGCAATACAAGAGGACATCTCAGATCAGTGTGCCTCCTTTTCAAAAACGAGTCGTACGCTGAACTTCCACTTTCTGTGTTCCTGGTCTATTTCAACGAAGACGCTTGTTGCCAGTCATTCATTAAAACTTTTTTAAACTGAAATTCAACCTCTTATGCAAAGTACAGTTGCCAAAGGCTTCTTTTTTGCATGGTAAGTGCCAGAAGAATGTTTTAATAATACAGCAGCGTAAAAACTAATTTTAATAATGTAAAAAAATAAATTTCCTTTTAAATATGAGATTGGCGACCATGACTTGATGCCATGCTAGCCCTCCTCACAGCTCCTCACAGCTACCGTAGGTAGTCCTCCTCCCAGCTACCGTAGGTAGCGCGCAAAGCTGGAAGAAATGCAGGTCCAAAGCACAATGGTGATGTAGGCTAAGTGAAGCTATCGTGCTGATTCTGCCGCCACGATTTGCCATCAAAATCTTGGGTGTTGTCCAAAGTGGCGCACGCCGATGCTATATTATGTTCAGTGAATCGTACCACTTGCTTTCCACTCGCTCAGAAGAACGCACAACGTCGAAAACCGCTGAAACCAGCCAAACCGAAGGAGCTGCAGTCTAAAAATCACATAAAAGCAATGCGACAACCTAAATTACAGCATCTTCATTTACGGTCGCCACGTTTTCTGCTTTGCGACATTGCACATGCATATGTCTGAAGGATAGAGCAAGACCCGGTAAGGTGTCACGAATTCCGGTCACCGCTATACATTGGTTCAACAAAAGTCTTTTCAGTCGGCTTTATCACTGAACATCCACATAATTTTATAGAGCCTGTAGCGGGGTGGCTTGTAAGTGCAAGCAGCTCAAAAAAAAAATACATATATAGTAGACTCTAAGACTTGTTGGAGCAGTGCTCTTACCAAAAAGAACTTAAATTTGCGGCAAAGGCACCTGGTCCGATCCAGAATGGCTTCTTTCTGAGCTCAGGACCATAAAGAGCAATCTGCGATATCCCGATACAAGCGGCAACGTGCTTTTCCCGGTAATTGATATCATCTGCAAGATACTAGCTGCGTTGGTGACATCCATTTCGTGAAAGATCGCTTGCAAGATAACTGAGAGCTCATTACGTTAAAGGGATACTCAACAAAATTTTCGCCGCCGAGATAAATGACTCAATTGAAAGATTGGGTGCTGAAATTTGTTGAAACAACCTTCATTTCAGCCAGAGACTAGCAGAAAATAATGAATTTAATGCATTTTTCGCGAATTGGCGCGTCTAGCGGCCGCGCCGCGAACTAGAGAGGAAGTGACGCGAAACTCCGCGGATAGTGACTCGCCAACCGTGCTCGCAGCAAAATCGCTTACCAATCGACATCGCAAGCCGCCACCCGCTGCCGCGCGTCTCTCTCAAAACGTGTTTTCACGGTCGGGAAGGTGTTCTCCGTGCGTGTTCTCAACCGGCAGCCAACGACGCCATTGCCGCGCTCTCAGCCGTATATTTGTTTTCTCAAGCGGAGCTTGCGCCCACGTCTACAAATTTGCCGTCTGTGTTGTGTGCTGCTACGTGATGTGAACGGTGAAGCACCTGACACAACGCAGAATGCCTCAACGCTGTTCTGCGCTAGGGTGTGCCCTGTCATACCTTTCCAACAGAGCCGAAGCTTCGAAGGATATGGATTCGCGCTGCGCGCCCATCGCAGCCAACGTGGGTGCCTTCAAAGCGTGACTTTTTGTGCTCCGAACACTTCGAGGATAGTGACTATGAGTTACTGTGTAAATTGCTGGTCCCGGCTGCCGACCCACGTTGGGCTACGGTGGCTCGTCTGGCTCGTCGTCCTTGCTGTCGCTTGACACAGCAGAACGGTCACACGCATATGGTTGTATTTGGCGCATCCGTTTTGGAGGCCTGTCGAACTCGGAGTCGCAATGACCGCTCGTGGAACCACTGTCACTCGCACCTTGCATCTTTGCGCTCTCGCGACACGCTCGGTAGTTGTAGCGGTTTTTGAGGAATAAGCGCTATTTTGTTTCCTATGTGGGGAAAAGAGGACGAGGCTCAGCGCCACACCAGCCACCCTCGGTGGTGGTGGTAGTGGTTTGAAGAGGAAAAGGCGCCTAATTTCTGCAGCCTGGTCGGGAGCACGGCGCAGCGCCTACCACCCTCGGTTCTTGAGAGGAGAGTTGGAGAAAGGGAAGTGGCAGGGCAGGAGAGAGCGTGCCGGTTGCCCCCATCTTGCTGGAGCACTCGACGTCACGTCCGCCGACAAGCGCAGTGGCATGCAGCCGCCGCGCTCTCACAATCCACTAAAAATATGGCCAACTGCTCGAAATTACGTGAAATAAACGCTGCGTACAGGAACAGTCGTGTCGTCCGAGTCGAATGTAAGTGTTTTCGTAGCTTTTTCAAATTTTTGTTCAGTATCCCTTTAACTGCTACCGCATCTACGACTGCTCATGCTTGTTGCTTCACACGCAGCGATAATAAATAAACTAAATCGGGCCCTGACACATGGCATATGCGGCGCAGTATACATAACTGCGCAGTGCGAAGAGACGATAGAGTGGAGAGAGAGGTGCACGATATAATGCACCAGGGTTTCCACATGCCATGCATCAGCCACATGCTTTCCATCTCTGCGGCATTGATGGCGAGGAGAGAATTAAGGTGTACCCTTTCCCCATAGCTGCTGCCAGAAAACGCACTGCACAGCTTTGGCAACCATTTTCCATGACACGATGCGGGATTTGAAAAATGCATTTGCCAAAACCACATGCAACTCAAGGGACGTAATTTTTTTTCTTGATCGATTTTTATTAAACTTGGTCCGTTTACACATATTTGTGCGCTAAGTTCAAATATGCAATTATTTTTCTAGCATAATGCGTAGTTTTTAAAATACAAAACATTTCATGCACCTTTTGTGGGAGCAAGATCTTTTCTAAACTGAGAAAGTTGCAAAGTAAATCAGCATTTCACAATAATTCGGAATCAGAACTGTGCGCAGTGCAACAAAAATGGATGTTGTAAACCCATTTGAACAAAAGTTATGGCATGATGAACATTCGCAAGTGAAATCCAGACTGAAATTGACTCTCTCACGAATGTTCACATACAGCGTTAATCCGTGTTGCCTCCCCTTCTGTGACAGGAATAAATGTACTTTTATTCCTTTATTAACAAATTGTATTTTTAATTCGGCAGTGAAACTCATCCAGAAACAACACAGGGCAAGACTCTGGGGTGAAACTTGGTAATTACACCCTTGAAAACCATGTCCAATTCTAAAAAATGTACAGGCTTCTGTTAGTTTTAAATATCTAATATTAGACCACAAAAATGTTTCTTTCCCAACAATGTAAATTATGCCTATTCATCTTTGTATCTCTAATCTGCAAGTAGTTTCACTGAAAAGTGGCACCTGCTTGCTGCTTAACTGGTGACAACTTTCCATGTTGCCTTTGAAAGGGGCAGCAAGAAAGTTTTTACTGCTTTTGACACAAAATTGTGAATTCCCTAGTACATGCAGTGCAATATTACTTGGCTCACACATTTACAAGAGCCTCGACAACAGATTGACAATGTTTCCCAACTACGCTAAAAAAAGTGTTGCAGGTACCCTTTAGAGGCATTTTAGAACTTCCAGTATATAACCAAAATTTGGAATGGGGCTTGGTGGAGGGCCTTTCTACTAGTTGTTATCTAAGTATTTCATGACTGACACTACTCCAGTGTCAAAACATTTAATATTTATGAAGTTGAAACTAGGCATGAGCACAACATAACCTCGAGTTACAGGAATGAAAGAGGCACATCCCACAATAACGGTGCTATTTAGGAAACTGCTGAAAATAAGAGAGGTGTACACACCGATTCCCTTGGAGAAGCAAGAACATAAGTTGATCCACGTTGTTTTTCTATGTGTACTACACAAGTAGCCATGCTCTGGATTCGTGAGCTCAGCCATTCCTAGGTGGGAGAAAAAAAAAAAGATTTTCACTTTTCGTTCCCAATGCAATAGAAAAGGAATCTTTGCTTTATTCGGCTCATCATTCTTGCTTTCTACCTCTTTCCTGCACAAAAATATTGACACCAAGACATTATTTTTTAATGCCTGGCACTACGACCAGTTGAATTCTGGTGGACAAGGAGGTCCAATTTCGTGTGATGTCTGCTTCTGCACACTTAGTAGTTGAAGCTCAAGAGTCGTGTTATTTACCTACTATAACTATTCTGCTATGTCAAAGGAAATTAAGACATTGAAGGAAGAATGCCAAAAATCAGACATCAGCATTAGGCCCAAAGCCTATTAAAGCGATGACTTGTGGATTACACTTCTCAGTTTCAAAAACAGATATGCATCAAAGTCAGCACAGAAATTTGGCCAGGTGAAATGACTCATTACTGTAACATTGCGCAACCAAATTAGTGTTTCATGGATTAAAATCATACACCATATAGCCCACAACACCCCCATACGCAACTGAAGATTCTGATCAACAATTAATTGAAAATGCAAAGCCCAAATTTACTTACAAGTAGGGGTGTGCGAATATTCAAAATTTCGAATATTTTTCGAATAGTGTTTGCTATTCGATTCGATTCGCACTAGAATTTTACTTTTCCAACTTCCCAAAAACAAGTACAGTCAACATCCAATTGAAAGTGACCCCTTCAGATTTTTAATATGCTTCACCACATTACATTTTTGTATTGCGGCAAAGCTGCCTTTCAAGCGCCGTTACGGTCGAACATAGCCAAGGCACAGTCAACGTCCGATTAGAAGTGGTCCCTAGATTTTCAATATGCTTCACCTCATCACACTCCCGAATTGCGGCAAAGCTGCCTTTCAAGCTCCGCTACGGTTGCAAGTGTATTAACTCAAGAAAATGCTGGTTCCAACATGGAGATGAAAGATGTGGCAGAGGTGGGGGGCTCAATTAATGCTGTTTTGGACCTGAAATTTGGGCAGGAAGTCCGAAAAATCGGACGCCGAAGCTTTTTAGCATCCAAAATTTCAGATGTTATTATATAATGATGTCTACGAGGCAGATTTGGAACTCTGGACTTGAAGGGAGGACACCCTTGTCCGCCACATCAGTTGGGCTTCCACAGAAGTTGAAAGAGGAGGAGAGGCTGAGGAAATGGCATCTTTGCCTATCACGTGTAAAGTGTTGTCGGCAACACTTTGGTTGCACCAAATCATGTACATAAATACAATTCGGCCTCTATATTGCACTTCAACCTACCAAAAAATAACACTTTCATTTTGCTATCTCATAAGAATATGCTTAGGAATCCTCTCCAACTTTTTTTTCTGCAATTTCGCTTCGAAGTATTAGAAAAATATTCGAGAAATATTCTAAAAATATTCGAATTCGCTTCGCACCCAAAATTTTGCTATTCGCACAGCTCTACTTACAAGCAAAACCGATCACTTGGTCCAATAACTGGGTCTAATTGAATGAGCAGTGCGTGTGTTGGAAGGAAATTCTGTGGCCTAGTCAAAAGTGACAGCAACCCCCATCACAGGAGACGTCAGTGAGAACTCGTGAAAATAATCAGCACAAGACCAACAGCTTTGCAAACATTTGCTGTACAACAGATCGATCTTAACACAAGTTACACCACAGCAGTGCCACCATTCTCGTTGGTATTTGTAGTATGCTGGCTGTGTTAGCCCAAAAAGAATATATGCAATATGGAATGCACCAAGTCTTTACGATCATTTGAAACGTTTTTTCATCAGTGCACCATGACAGTGTACTAAAGAAATAGAACCTCTGCGCTGTGGCAACTGTGTTCATCACACCAGAAAATTTCTGGTCATGCATTTTTGACAGCCAATATAGCCAAGGAAAATACCTATTTTCTCCAGTAGTTTACAATGTGAACATGTTTTTGATGTGTTCAAACGTTAGGAATGATCCCTATGCATCAAACTCATGTATGCAGCTTTCTTGCTGCATATAGCTCTGAAATTCGTAAGTCCCCACAGAGCTGTACCAGAGGGTTTAACTAGAAAACTTATCTGGCCTCTGTGTGTAAACACAGAAAGAGTCTATAAACTGCTGCATGCCTGTGAGTTGCTATTAAATGCCAAGATAAAAAAAGTTTAACGATACACTAAAGAGAAAAATTACTTCGCATGTATTGATAAATTATCCTTCTACAATACCACAAAACACCACTCGTGCAGTGAGAATGTGCTTGGTAAGCCAGAAGTGGCACAAAAATGAATGACAGGTGGTAACAGTTAGCAACAGCTCACTGTGATGCCATGGGTTTTTATGGCATCTGCTAGGGCCTGGTCAACTACTAAACAGTAAAAATTGACAACTTTGTGTGCTAAAAGGGCTACAGAATGAAGATGACAAAGTTTCAGGAACTTTTATTGGGCCTAAGTTCCCCATAAAAACAAAAAAACGCTGATATCCGTGTGATCGCACAGACATGCCAGAATTGCAGTTATGGCACAAAATTTTAAAAATAGTTTTTATGAAATGAGGTAACGATATAAAAAATTTATTCAGTGGTCTTCAATGTCCCTTCAATTAAGTGTTTATGTCTTTCAAGAAGACAACTGTTTGTAGTGGGAATACAGAAATGAGCTGGACAGAAAGGCAGGTAAGAAATTACCAATTTGTAAGTTTAGTTGATTTCAAGAAAGACTGCTCTAGATCCTAGTGCATTTTGTAAATGTCTAGCAAGGCAAAGACCATGGTATTGCGACATTTGTGCTACAGCAGACATGGCTAACATTGTGAAGGATTTGAAAAGATATATGCAGAAATGACAGGGCAGGAAACAGTGGCTTCAGTGAAACATTAAAGACCTGCAAGTGTTCAATCTGAAGCGCTGCACACAAGGCCCTCGTCTCTTCTAGATCTGCCTAAACAAATAGCACTGCCACCATGTCTGCGTGTCACTTCCTCTTTCAGCATGCTATCTTAAAGGTCACTGCTATTGATGAGCAACGCGCAATCTTGAAATAATGTAGAGAAAAGCTATTTATTTCTCTCGTGCCACTCAAAGCACCGTAACACAGCGGGTGGGAACCATATTGTTGCCAGCTCTAGGTACTGTGCCCCATAAACGGAATTTTCACACAGACAAAAAAGACCGGACGCACACAAATGAAAAATCTTTTTGTTAACACTTCACAGATCACTAACGCTAAAGAATAGTTTTCAATATACAGATTGCAACACTAGGCCTAAAGGCCTAGTGTCGCCTATGTCGAAACCAGCCTATGTCGAAACTGTGCCATGCCAGCAACAACGTACATACCACAAATAACATGTGAATGCACCAATACCATCGTCCATCAGCAACAGCAATTGATATGACAGGAACCACTAAACTGAGAAATGTCTCTTCCCAACTTGAGGAAATTTTTCGAGTTGATTCCTACTCGCATATTTTTTAAGTCAATTCCTACTCGCATGCTATAAACTGAGCTTCACTTGCAAATGCAAATATAAAAACCAAATGCAGCTCCACTATTGTCATTTGTGAAATCTGAGGAAGTGCATAGCACGGTCACGCGGCGATTCCCGTTCGTGGAGTTCCCACTACTCCATTTACCACACCGACGACGTTAATGTTTGTGGTAAGCATGTAGGGTTTCCCCGGCACGAGTAGAATCTTGTTAGGGAGATTCGTAAACTCAGTGTGCAACATGTGCACTACTTTTTGATGCGCTTTATCGGCTTCCTGCTTGTTACGGCAGTTGCGATATCTGTCTGCAGCGAGTTCCGTCAAGTTGTTTCCCCCTTCAGATATAGCGACCAAGCGCCGGCAAAGTGCACGTGGGAGGAGCTCTTGTGCTTTTGGCGAGGCGGTGGCCAAAATCTCTTGTGTGGCACGGGAGTCAGGTGCATGTTTCTGAAGCGTTTTTAGTGATTGTAAGTTATCACGATTACTTCTTGGTTATTTTTGTTATTTATATTATTTTAGACCTTGTTCTTTCATTTCAACCCGGTTTTGAGCATTGCTAGCCTTGTTATGGCCTGTACTGAGCGCTTTACTGTGAGCACGATCACATCACAGAGGTGCATGGATGGATTGTTTTGGGACGTTAAACCCCAACAATTATTATTATGCATGGATGGACGACAAGCCAGGCCCCTAAAGTGCTCAGCACTTAAAACATTTTCAACGCTCTGCATGTCTATCGGGGGCATGCGACTTAGTCTTGTGTACCGCTTTCACAAGCATCTCTCACTGCTCAAGGAATACTGAAGTGCCGATGTAATTTAGAATGATTCAAAATGTAATGCAAAATTTATTCTCTATTTCTCTATGATAAATTCCGGAAAGTGATTGGGGAAAAACAGGATGCAGTCAGATTTGTTCCAACCACTCAGAGAACCCAAAGGTTCTGTTCCAGAGCCCCCGAAGAACTCAGCCTGATAGCCCTTGATGTACAGTACTCACCAATTGAAACGTAATTATTTAGGGCTAAGCAATGCATGTACTTTTGTTTGCACCGTCTTCAGCTTGTGTCATATTGGTGTCATTTTGACTCGTACACTTTACATAAGAGCCAACATAGCTTTTCGTAGCCAGATTCGTAGCAACATGACGTGGTATCTCGAGCAATTGTGTATACCAGTCGTTATACTAAAAGTTTTGATGTCCCGTTTCAATCAGTGAGCACAGTACACTACAGGCTTTCCCATTCAATTTAATCCAAGCGCCAGCCAATTTGGCTGGCACTTGCATTAAATTGAGCAGGAAAACCTGTAGCAGAAAGATCATGCTTACTGGCTGAGTCACTATATGCATGCAAAGAAAAAAAGCAGGTTTGATCATGAAAAAAATGCCTGTTGGCTTTTCCAAATTACATGATTATGATATCCAGCAAAAAGAAGTTTTTCCACAACGTCCTTACAAGGCTTTCCTGTAGCTGAGCAAGCACACGCAGCTGGGCCACATCTGAGAGGATTTCGTGTGGAGGGATGAGTGTGCCGCTTGCCAAGTTCCCGATAAGAATTTCAGACTCCTTCTTGTTGCGCAGCCGCACTTCTTCAGGTGACTCTTCGACATCCACTGCTGCCCTGTTCTCCTTCATCAGCTGCAAGTTCGCCCAGTTGGGAAGGGACCTGGACATCATGAAGACAGCAGCACGTTAGGTCTAGGTTTTGTCTAGGTTAGGTCTAGGTTTGCAGGGCCAGCTTATGCATTTAAAAACAGCTAAAAGCTGTCACTTCATTACATGTTCAATAGTGCTTCAAAATATGTCCCATTTCAAGGAAATCAGTACCATGACTATGTTTCACATTTCTGGCTCCCACAATCAATCAACCATTGATAGACACAGCCACAAATGCACAGTAGCGTGCGCCAATCTCACACAGGTGTCTCTGTTAGTGTACACCTGCCAGCAAAATTTTTAGGCTTTTGGCTGTCTTGGAACACCGCAGTGACCACTGCAGGACAAAAAATGCATTTAGAGAATGCAAGCAAATGGAAGCCAGTGATCTCTTTATGAGTATTTCACTGCAGTTACAGGTTACATAGCCGAGCAGAAATCAAAAATGCCCGTCACAAACACTTTTTCGTCTTTCTTTGCTCCACCACGTTTTTTGCAACGCCAATTATACGCACATATCAAGCCATCTTCAGACAGGCCCGTGGTGGTCCAAACATTCTCGTATTCACAGCAACCCGTGACGCTGTCTCTGCTCTTGGCATGGCTAATGCCATATGACCATAGGCTAATGACCATAGTCATGCCCTCTGACACGAAAATTTTCAGTTCTCGCTTTTTTGCATCAAATTAAAGGCCAAGTCCCTAAGAGCCTAGAAAATGTACTGCTAAACATGAGTGCACCCTGAAAAAGTAATTACAGTATGCTTTTAAAAGCTAGTTTCAGTTCCTACTGTACCCTGATGTCACAACATGGTAAGAGCTTCTCGTCACGTGCTCACGCATGATATTGTGATGTACTCGCGCAAGATATCATGACTCCGCACCGTGGCTCCAATGGTGACGCACAAGTGGCCATTTTGAATGTTTTGGTGACGCACAAGCGGCCATTCTAGAAGTTTTGGTATCTGACGTCATCATAACTAGCCAGACTGCTGCGTGAAGTCACCAGAATTAATACTGTAGCCAAGGGCGTCCGCAGAACTTTTTGCAGGGGGGTGCATACGCAGGGGGGGGGGGGGGGCATTGAGCACTGGCAGCCTTTCTTTCACTGCCGTGACATGACATGCAAGATTAGTGAGTAGATTGTAACGCGCGAAATTGAATGGCAAACCTGAAGGCCAGGACCTGAGTGTGCTAATCAAGCTGTGTAGCTTATCGCGACTGCATAGAAAAATATTATCCGCAATTCCAAGGGGGGGCAGCCGCCCCCCCTTGCACCCCCCTCCGGACGCCCATGACTGTAGCCTGATGTCAAGCTAGTGTCGATGCTGGTAGGTGCACCATGGGAAAATTGACTTTGATATCAAAATAAAATATCTTAGCATTTGCTGAGCTTCACACTTGCTCATGGGCCGTCTCTGTATACAGAAGATTTGTATGGCAGAGCAAACTCACCCTCGAAAAATGGTGTCAGTACCCCTGTCTACCTCTCCTAGATCTTCAAAACCGCTGTTAAACTTCTCGTCGAAACATTCTAAGACTATAAAAAACAGTATAGCCATGTCATGCCTTAAGTCTTCTCTCACCAAGTCGTGAGCACAAAATGAGTGCCAGCTTAACACACAGGTCACGTGTCTTTTAGATGTAGGTTACCCTCGCGTGACAATGGCCACTGTCGCTGAATGTAGAAGTCCATTTTGTTAAGTCCAAGCATGGTTGCAGAAAGCAATAGTAACAAGCGTGTTGTAGATATTCCTTACATTCATTTCATATCTCACAGGCTAAAGTAAGTGGGAGGTAGATACAGCATTAACATTGTGTTTAAAGGAGTACTGACACGATTTTGAAGTGCAGCAAAACGGACGTTTTTGGTTTCCTTGGCATGTAGTGTTAACGCTCTCCCCACACCACATCCGGGAAACACATATAAATATTTAAGTTTGATTTTAAAGTTTTCATCTCCCAGCATCTGCAAGGCAGCTTCACCGCATGACGTTTCAAGTCACCTATGACGTTTCAAGTCGGCTCACTTGGTTTGCGAAATCTGGGTTCTGCATGCAGCCTAAATCACAGAAATCGCTTTCGGAGGCACTGGACGACAGTTCACTCATCATGAACCACGTTCAACTGACAGCAAAGGACAGCAAGTGCATATTTCGTGGGTTGCAGTCTGCCCGTGACGTCACAGGCAGACTTGACACGTCACTATGAAGCCGCCCTCTCGAAACCGAAACCGCAACTGCTGGTTGAAAGAAGCGGTATTAAAAATATATGCAATGCATCTCCAGGCACCACGGCACTTTTTTTAGGGTTCTCGACACCCGTGCTTTCATTTAGAGCAACAACCCAAAAAATTTTAAAATTCATGTCAGTACTCATATGTGCCACCATGCAGAGAAAGGATGAGCGGGTTATAGATAAGGAGCAGACTGACATTTGTTTCATCAAACATACCAACAAATTTACTGACTGCCGTACGAGTGTGGTGTATATGATTTCGTTCAGCTGTGGCTGCTTCTACGTAGGACAGACAGGTCACTGTGTTAACCAGAGATTAATGGAACATAAGAGATTGCTAAATGGAGGCTCACCATGTTATCTATGTTTACATTGTCGAGAGTTTAAGTGCACGCAAAATTCGATGAATGCACAGTTTTGTACAGGCACAGGAATAAGAAACACGTCTAATGGTCGAGGCCTGGCATATCTATAATAGTGGTAGTGCATCTGATTAACTTGCATAAAGAAAAAATCAAGTGCCTGAACAGTTACCTTTCACATAGACCACCATGCGTGCCGGACTGATAGGTATTGCCTCTTGCCTGGGCATGCACATATAAGTTTTTGTGTCTACCTTCTTTTCCGCCGCTGTGCACCTTTTTCAGTTGTTAGTCTGGGTTTGTGGCGTCTTGACTTCTCTCTTGTGTCCGTGTTTGCACGCCCTGTCTTTTTAACATGAATATCCACTTATGTTCTCAGTATTCACTTCTTCATGTCGCCAATATTCTTTCTTCTGGTTCCTCATCTGGCTGAACATCTTGTACCTATTAAATTTTCTTAGCAGCTGCAAGTTTTCCGAACCAAGAGAACTTCAAAAGAAAAAAATTGGTGAAGCTTGCACTAAACCATGCAAGGCTTGAAACAGCGAAACTGGATGATTCTGAACACTAATCTTGTTGCTTCTAGGTTATTTCTAGGCCTTAGCTAGGTGACGCAGATTGTTTCTAGGTTGTTACTAGGCTGCTAGGTGACGCTAGGTTGTTTCTACGTTGATTATCAGCGCAGAGAGGTTCCAGTTAAACCACAGACACGACACGGATGTCTAAACTCCAGAGACAGAAACTAGCGCTGAAACCAATCGTTCGCACCTCTCGTAGATCTATGGGCATGTCGTCGTTGGCATAGGCCTTCCATCGCTTTGGGGTCTTCTCGCAGCCGCCGTTGCCTTTCCCGTTACCTAGCATTCTCTCGTCGTATGTACTCGGCGTCTTTGGCTCGCAGCCATTCGTTGTTGGGCTAACTGTTGCCTTCTTCATTTTTAGTGGACCAGTGGTGAGTAGTGGGATTTACCCAATTTCTGTGGCACATACCCGTTTATGATTATGATAATTTTTGCCTCCTTGATTTTTAGTGGACCAGTGGTGAGTAGTGGAACTTTCTCAATTTCTGGGACACATATCCGTTTATGAATTGTGATATGGCATACAACTTACAGCTAGCTTAAACAGCTTCGCTGTTAAAAAGAAGTGGGGGAGAAAGTTTCTCACATCAAAAAGCGGCTGATGTCTTCATCCTTGGCCCATGTTGCACTGATGATACGCTTGTCTTCAGATTCTGGCTGAACAATGCCTGCAATATGTGACACATAGTTGCATTTAGGATTGATATAGCATTCAGGAAGCACAGTGACAATTTCATATGCAGGGGTGGAACTGACACAGTGTGCCTAGGAAATTAGGTAAGAAGTAGGTAAATGCAGTCTGGGAGCTGGCTGGGAGCAGCTAAATGATCATTTCAGAAGAAGTAGATGGGGTATATAAGTCTTTATTATGCATCATAGAAGCATGCAGTATATATTAAAATGATTAACCTAACACCACTTTTACAAAAAGACGCTTGTTCATCTTAGACCATTTTATTACATTAGGATCACTGGTGTGCTCGATTTCAGCACGCAGAAATGTTATTGCATATCACTTCCCTGTATACTGCATTCAAAAATGGTAAACAAGTATTGCACTTCACTGCCCTGAACCACAAAGGTCAACATATCACTCTACAAACATCACTGCATACTGCTTTTACAGTTTTGCAATGCCTGCATCAGCCTTACAAGTGCACTGTCAATGTTGCGCAGTAGTACAGAAGAAAGAAAAACATACACGCAAGTGCATTCCACAACGGAACGAAAGTTTATTCACGTAGTCGCTGGACTGTCTACTCGTGCTAACTGTAGTCATTGCATAATTATGCTCTTTAAGTCGTGCATTAAGACACCATCAAAACTGTTAACTCATCCTGGTAACTTGGACACACACTATGCTGCGTGCAAATGCAAGCCATCTTTTTGCGCATAAAAGTGTTCAAGCACGCATCTAATCAAATGGAAAGAGAAATTATCTTGGCTTTTCGTATTCATACCAGCAAAGGTTGCATTAGCTCACCATCGATCGTCCTATCTCAAAAAGAAATTGAGCTTTTAAAGGCGGGCATGATAACTTAGACATGATTGCTTTGCAAGTGTTTATTGAGGATGGTGACATGTTTAACTGATATATATACCATTTCTTTTTTGGTCTGTGCTTTTCTTTTCGTTTTTCCTTTCTTTCTCTCTTCTTTTTTCGTGTCGTACATAAGGATGTGTCTGGCACGGAAATAAACCAGTTGTTAGTAGCACATGCGTCACCCTGTGTGTGTCTTTTTTTGAATTGTCCCTTTGTCTAGTTCCTGGCAGCGCGAATAAGCCATGAAGTCGTACCAACTAGCTCCCATAGCAGCTTTATTTATAAGAAGAATAGTACTTCTGGCCATTTTTCAATCCTGGAGCTTCCAGGTGCAAAATGACAGTCGCTACCAACTTCAGCACCACTGTGCTGGGAAAAAGAAAAAGGCTATAACCAAATCGTAGCAAGACTACAGTGAGCAAGCCAAACAGGAGACAAGCTTGGGCTAGTTTCAACTCAAAGTGAAACTAGCCCATGTGCCCTTGTTTGTAGCAAAATTTCCTGCGTGGCGCAGTGCATTGCAGGGTTTTATTTTTGGTGCAAATGGTGGGCAATGGAGCAGGATGGCACAAATGGAGCAGGAATTCCACCCCTGATGAGGCCAATGGTGTGCAAGTCATAATGAAAGTGTGGACGAATGTCATTAGTTTAGCATACGATATACTATCATCTTTACAGAGTCTACCACAGAAATTTCATTTTCATTTGCCCTGGTAAGCAGTCCTGTAAGGGGGCTGCATTTATTTCCGTGTGTTCAACACTTGGATGCAGAATGCTATGGACAAAGAAATTAAGGTGAACTTGGTTAAGCCAACTTCTTGCATATGCCGAACAACATGGGAACATTTGTTTGGTTTCCCATAGACTCAATACAAAAGAAATCCACTCAAGACAAAGTGCCTCACAAGCACTCATCTCTTGAGACTAACTTTCACAGTGAACGCCACTGCTGGCAATTCTGCGTAGTGAATATGGCTGTCTTGACAGTGCATTCATGCGACCAGAGGGAAAACAAAAAAATTAAGAAAGTTCTTCCTGGCACAAAGACGCGAAGCACTTTAGAGACAATGTGTCCTCGTCTGCAATCATTAAGGCATCGGCCTGTTTAACAATGTAAGCAAACTGGCAACGAGTGGCGATCTTGCAGGACACTGCATGTGTTGTGGCAAGGTCGCAATTGTTTAACAGAACAAGAGTGATTGCCAGAAATTCAAATCAGATAACTAGGGAAATTGTTCAGGCGTTCAAAATGAACAGAACCAAAGTTGTGTGAGCTGCCCACCTGTTTTATTTTGTAAAAAAAAAGAGATACTGTTGTTGTCGTGGTAGCAGGGGTGGATGATGCTGTTAAGCAATATGTTGTGCGATGGTGATTTTTGACACCTTTTCTTCTTGTACAGTGGTATTTATGTCGTGCCATGTGGCCATGTGCAATAAACTTTCAGTTGTCACTAGCACTGTGTCATCATGTCTCTTTCACCACACCTACAGATATGCAGTACCAACTAGCCTACTAGTCGGTTTTGTTGAGCTTACGTAGTTCGACCATATGACCACTGGCACATATGCGTGCGCAGGGTTCCCTTTCAGGGGGGGGGGGGAAGGCTCATCGCGGTGGCCCCCCTCCCTATTAAGTCAATGCATGGGGCAGACTTTGCACCCACCTCTTAGGTGACAAGGGTGGAGAAGGGGCCTGCCCTGCCCCCCACCCCCCGGCCCCCCGTGCACATGCCTCTGCACTGGCACCTCCGGTAGCTTCAATTTAGTGCCTCTATCTTCCTTTGTGGAAGCAGTGAAGCAGTGAAAGTTCATTGTATTGAAATCACTGATAAACATACTTCATAATATTGACATTAATAACATATGGTGTTATGTAGTCAAAGTTATAATATCTGGGGTTTTACGTGCTAAAGCCACAATGCGATTATGAGGCATGCCGTAGTGGAGGGCTCCAGAAATTTAGACCATCTGGAGTTCGTTAACATGTACTGACATCGCACAGTACACAGGCCTCAAGCACTTCGCCTCCATCGAAAACGCAGCCGCCGCGGCCGGGATTCGATCCCGTGACCTTCGGGTCAGCAGTCGAGCGCCATAACAACTAGACCACTGCGGCGGGGCACCGGAAATGCATAAACCTTGCCAAGTTCGAGATACCATCTTTTCATAATGAGGGCGACACAGATGGCCAAAATGTTCGTCGCCCATGCACTTCAGTAGCTTTGTTAATGTGTACCGCTTTACTGGTTTTGCTTGGTAGCAAAACTGACTGCAAATGAAAGCAAGAGAAAATGGCATGGTCACGTGATGTCGTTGGCTTGCTTTATGGCTGTGCTTTTACGTTTCAGGCAAGAAACCCTAGTGCCGCCTGTCAGGCAGTGATGGCATGCAACATCACTGATAGCTTGCACGTGAACATGGCTCCAACATGGTGGCTTAGATGACGTCAAGGCAGTATAATCACGCGGCGATTAACCTGCTTCAGTGTGATAACGATGTCGCTGGAACATTATTGGGTCTCTGTGCATAGATAACAAAGGAACCAGCATGCGATGTACTGATAACACTAACGTGAGATCACAAAGTTCGCGTCCCACCATGTTGGTCCTCCAACGTGGCTGTTTCGGTGACGTCAGTGCAAGCCATCCATGCTTTCTTTACGGGTTTGGGAGATTTGGATTGCGACCAGCGTGGCCAGGATTGAACCCGCAACTTTTGGGTCAGCAGCTGGGCAGTGTAACCACTGTACCACCGAAGCAGACTGTCGTCCCAATGTTATAAAACTTCATTATAATAAGAATTGTATTATACTAAAGTATGTTATATTGAGGTTTAACTGCACTGAGTTCTACTAGTTGCAAAGCCACAACCAAGACTTTTCTATGTGGGTAGCTGGGTGACGGCCACTCTTACTATATGATGTTGGTTGAAGAAATCGGGGGACCATCAGATTAAAAACCATACAGCGACGTGAATTCCATCCACAGTTACAATCACGTGACAATGTGTTAACCAAATACACAGTCTTTTGAAGCATGTATCAACCATGGATATGTCGAAACTTGTGGCTACAACGCACCTCTGTAAGCCACCTGGCTGGTCTGCTTGTAGTTCTGTAGGATGGTACAGGCCAAGCTGAGGAAATGCTCGACATACATAGGCAATGCCTGCATCAACTCCTCCAAGCCTTGAAGACTCTGGTCCACACACAATGTGCTCTGAACGCAAGCGGAAGAAAACCAGGACACAAATCAAATGACACTGTAAGGAAGTTAATCACAAGATAAACTTTTTCTGCATGTCATGTGAGCACACAGACATTACTTAAAATTTGCATTTTAGTCTCTTAAGTATTGTAATGTTTAATTACTCGTATTGTTGGAACATAAGCCATTAGAGAGCATGACAAAAGCAGTACGATAAAAAATGCGTGTACAAGTTTTTTTTTCCTCTAAATTTTATAATGTGAAATTTCTGCCTCATATTATATGCGGAACCCAAAGTTTTCAACCCAAAATTTGCAGCCCCAGTTTCGTTGATGCTCAGTGCTATCATCGAAACATGTAGCAGTTTTCAAGGATAAAAACCAGCTGACTTGTTAAATTGCTGAAGCCCATGTGATTTCAGGACTCAAAGTTGTGCAAGTATATTACCAGTGACAGATTGATTTTCTTCAGGCGATATTATAGGTGCATGTCACATGTACCACTGAAAGCTTTATTAGTCACTATTTTTCACGAATAAAAATTGCTGGTAGTTAAGTGTTCTGTTTTGTCCCTTTTTTTGTTTTTTTTCTTCTCACTTGTGCTAAATCTTTACTTACAATTACATACCAATAAGGCCAAACTGCTATAATAAGGTAATCAACCTACACAAATGTGCACCATGGACAAAAAGTTCAGGTAGTCATTTTCCCCTGCTTTACTCATTAGTACAAAAAATTCTTGACTACTGCATGACTTTTCAAAGCGCTAAGGATTTCCCTGACTTTTCCAGGTTTCCAAGGTCGCTAGACACCATGGTTTGGCATCTGTGCTTACTTGATTAAATTGACGCAGCCAAAAAAATGCCATCCCTTGCAAAGCCCAGAAATACAAAAGCAAGCTTAGATACTCAAGTTGACTGGTTTTGTCATTTTAGTAGAGGTGGCCTGTCATTACTGCCTAGATAGTCCTGTTTTTAAACAGATGGTGGCAGTATCAGTCAAATGTACTCGCTAAACCTAACCCATATGAGCACAACTTTTGTGAATGAGAGTATAAAGTTTCCTACAATTACCTTGAGGCAACTCTGGTGCTGCGATCGCTCAGCCACCATGGGTAGTACACGGATTTGCCTAATCTTCGTACTTACGGCTTCGAACGCACTTGTGCTTTATTTATTGCTGTGTTTTGGCATTTGTTTCTGATAAAAGAATGGATTGTTGTGAACTTCGTGAGCCGATTTGAATTGATGAGCCTAAGAAGGTTAAAGTGGTAAAGTGGAACTGCTGACTTTTGCTGAACTTCGTCTTGCGACAAAGCGGATGCAGGCAGACGGAGCCGAAAGAACAAAGTTTAGACAAATCCGTGTACTACCAATCATTCCCATGCTGGCTGAAGCGCCATGCGTTGCAGCTCCTATAGACACTAGCACCAGAGTTCCCTCTAGTGTATCTATAGGAAACTCTATGGATGAGAGTGCTTTCTCACATCTGCAAGAGCAATCAAGCAAGCCCCCAATGGCAGGTACAGTATACTACTTCTACGCAAGATTTGACTTCAATACGTGCCTTAATGTAACTGCCTCAAAATTCACTTGCTATACCCACCACTTTTGTTAACCACAAAAAGCAGATGCTGCTGAGCCATCTGTCAATAGTAAAAGCTACCAAAATACTTGCATTTGCCTCTACAACTAATGCACCAAAATAGAACCAGTTAACTTCTATCTACTCACTGTCACTCACTATCACTCACTATCAACTCACTACCAACTCACTATCAACTCACTATCAACTGGCCAAAAACCAGTTTTCTTTTTTTTTTAGCACAATGTGCTCAGTATTCATGTGAGCCGATATCACTTATACCTCATGTCAATATTGGGATTCGTTTCACTGCATCTGTTCCAACAGAACTACCAGAAATACTTCTGGAAGAACTTCTGGTCATGACATCAGATACTGCAAGTGTGCCAGCACACCAACATAAGATATGTTTTTCAAAAGATAAAAAACAGCAGAACAGACAACTAATGAGAACAACAAGTTAACTCATTATTATTGAAAAATTCTCTCTACGGATTCCATGAGACTACTGTTTACCTGCAATAATGGCCTCACAACTCCATGAGATTTTAAAACTTCCGCATCGGAGGTCACTTTCCAGGTCTCCAAGCCTGCATGCAAAAGAAAGCAAAGGTAGCTCAAACAAATGATAACAAGGGCAACATAAAGGCCACCGCTGTATTACACGCTGGTGCTACCAATGTAGTATATACGGTATGCACCTCATTGAAACATGAAGCACTTACTTTTTGTGGCATTATCAATAGTGTTGTCCAGATCGTTGTTCACATGTCCCAAGAATATTTTCACACATTCAACCAGGTATTCATACAAATGGCAGTGATTTCTGAAAAGGAAAGAGGCACAAGTACATCAATTTCCAAAAACAAGTAATATGCAAGTCCCGTCTGATGCATGCATCCAGAAATTTTCAATGTACATACTGAATTCCCATGGCAATTGCAGCATGCTTGCACTACTCTTGCTCAAAACTTTAACAAGGTCCCTTTATTTGAAATCCAACATCTATGCCCTACACAGAAATCAAGGTTTCTGTGCCAGGGTTTGATAAGAAAACTCACCCATCCTCTAGTTTCAGTGCTGCTTCTATATCCGTAATAAAGTTCATTAGCGGCTTGAAAATATCTGGAAGAAATAACAGGCCAAATGTTGATAGCAGAAAAAGATCTTGATAAAGCAGGACAAGAACAAGAAATGTCATGAGGATGACATTTTATACAACCTACATGTGATGTTCTTGGAAGTAGGCACACAAACCAACTGCTGGTGCGAGTCTGCCACTTCTACGTAATCACACTAAAGGAGGAAAAAAAGTACCATGAAATTTTCAGAAAAGAGTCCACCACAAAAAAGATTGATGAAAATTAACATAAAATTAAAATGTTGACTGCTAAATGCTTTGTTTTGCCTCACAATTATCAGATATCCTTTGTGAGACAAGCAATGTACGAGAGACTGGGCAACAATGTTTACCAAAGATGCACAACAGAGTACAGACTAATACCTGTGTGTTTCTATTAGCATAAATAGCAGCTGCCACAGATGAGAGAAAATGATAAAGAGAACACAGGGGCAAGATTTTTTAAATAACCATGTGACAACAACAGCATTAAAGCTACACTCTAAGAAAAAATACGGTATTTGGGGAGTATTTCTGCCACATAAAAATAATCGTCATCCACCTAATGTACTTTACTCGCGTTATCACCGCAGTCCCGGCACTTCCCGGTCACAAACGGCACAGGCGTTATCAGCGTGACATAGCATTCTTGATAGGAAAGTGGCGAGAGCCAGTTTTTCAAGAAAGGAAACACGAGCAAGCCAGATGATTATTGTTGTGTGGCAGAAAGACTCCCCAAATACTCGATTTTTTCTTGTGTAAGGAAAGCACTGAAGCTAAGTAAAGGATAGAAAAAATTAACTGTGACTTTAATTTAACTGTATAAATATTAACACAAAGTGAAATGAACAAGAAAAGACAACTTGCTGCCAGTGGGACTCGGATCCACAGTTTCAACGTGGTGTGTGTGCGGCATTCTATCAATTCAACACCAGCAGAAGCTGTTCCATTTGTTCACGTTCTTTGAATATTTGAACTGTGTACTAAAAGTACACAGTTAAACCAAGCCCTTGAAGTGTTTGCTATGTGTCACCAGCAATCACAGGAACACCCAGGACTGGGCTCAGAATGCTACCAGGGCTAAATTTAGTACACATACACTCCAAGAAAGCAGACAAGAGACAGTTTATGCTGGAGTTAAATTAGATAAGTATCACATGTCGTACGTAGAAGTTGTAGGGCCGGCTCCCACTAGCAGCAATTTGTATTTTCTTCTGCTTTCATTTTCCCTTTCCTTTAATTTCAAAATTTTAAAAACTTTAAAAAACTTTTATTCTCCCCTATGCTTTCTTCATCTTCCCTGACAGTTAACTGTACATGGTAGCTGCTACTGATGCTTGAGATAGGCAATCTCAATAAATAAGGCAACCTTAACGGGCCCCTAATCCAACGTGGTGTAAAGAAATTGTTATATAGCAGCAATTGTGTACGAGTCCACAAAAAACATGCCACCACAAGAATATGTCAATATGATGCCGTAATAGCAGGGCTACAAGTGTCTGCTGATCAACAATACGTCCACCACTTGTTTCTCTTTTTGTTCTGTATCTCGCACCTCAGCCAGTACTATCTCCTCCTCGCACTGTATGCCTGTTCACATTTTGTGGGCACTACATCACTACCAATGTCTTTCCACCCTTATATTGTGCTTCAAGTATGCTGTGGCAGCGCATCAGCCTGTGAAGTAGCAAAAGTTTTGCCAAAATGTTACCCTTTCCTCCTCCTCCCCACCGCTGGTCCACTAAGCATCCACTAGCTCGAAACCTTAACATCCATCCACCAATTGCTGGATGAATTTATTCTGGACATGCTGTATACTGTTGGAATGAACCTTGCACAAATAAGCTTTTAATCTGGATCACAACAATGGATGATTTACTTTGTGAGCATTCTTCAATGCTTAGCTGGTCTGGCTACCAAACTGACAACCGGCTACTGACAGTTCACATGCGGTGTTTGCCCCTGATGACAAATGAGTGTATTGATCAAATAACAAATTTTGTATAGTTAACTGCGATGAAGACAAAATTTTAGTTATTCACCTAAGAGCCAGCGCTTGATTTAAAACAGTCCACAATGACCTTTCCGTTTTTCCAATACAATAATGCTTAAGAATGAGAATGCCATACCTTGTCCTTCATTTCTTCCTTCTTCTCTTTTAAGTATGTATTCATGCTGATTGCATGTGAAGAGCAATCAAACCTAAACAGGGCAAACTGGAAAATAAAAGAAATTAAACATACCACTTTTAGAGACACTGAAACTAAATAAGTACATACTTCACAGTGTGTTTATGTGTGTGTACTAATATATGTAAGTAGAACCTCAGTAATACACATACCCGCTTTAAACACACTAATAGTTAAAACGCAGTTGTGACGAATCCCTGACCAAGTCTCGTAGAGCCTAATGTATTCGCAGACCGCTTAAGCTGGTAGGCATAGAACAAGCTGTAGCTCGTTCTATGCCTACCAGTTAGTTCATGCCGCGATAACTTTTTGTTGCATAAAAGCTAACTGCACCCCCCAACTCATCGACGCCCCAATGTGCTACAAAAGGTCGCCAGAATGTGCCGCAAAAGCTCGTGTTTACAACATCAGCTTCAAACACAGCTGCTCGGTACTAATGCTTCATTCATGTACAGAATGGTAAAGACAATTTGGGCAAGATTTCTGCACAGTCAAACGTGAATATACATTACAGTCGATGCGATACATTTACAGTGCTTATATATATCTGAACATATTTTGCAGTAAACCTGTGATGACTCTGCATAGATGTAACGTGGACCTTGTAGATGCTACGAGATTTCTGAAAAACACTACACTATCTGCAGATCAACATAGGCAGCTACATTACAATAATTCAAGCAAGGAAGAAGCCTTCAACAGCTACCACTGTAAAAAGACTAGTACGGTATGTGAGAACATGGGACTACAACACCACACACTGAAGGAAAGGGGGGGGGGGGTAGGCAGTTTGAGAACAAAAAAATGCACAGGGGAATTGTAATAAAATGCGAGGTTACAGCCACATGTGCACCAGTTAATGCATGTTTTTACGTGTGAGCTTCTTTGACAGGCCTGTGTACTGTAACACCTTCCAGTAGCACCAATAATAGACTGAGTAAGATCTAGCAGTAAAGTCAAAGTTTGAAGTAGAATGCATTTTGAAGTCTATACCAACATTTCTGTTCAGTTTCTAAAATTGAATTATGGTGCCTTGTAGCATGGAAACACAAAAACTTATAAATATGAATGCAACCATGCAGCATACATGAAGTCTGGTAATGCTCTGCAATTACAATTACCTTCTCACGACATTGAAAGGGGGGGGGGGGGCGTCATGTGTGTCATGGCTGAGGAAATTTTGGGGTGCTAAGAAAGTGGAGAAATGAGTGGCAAAAGTGGTGTCAGTGTAGAGTACTTTTTGCTTTGTGTGCTTTACTATCTATCATGGCACAGAAAGGGTTAGTCCTGTGTCCCTCACAGTGAAGGTGAACATTGAAAAGAGAGTTAATGTGAACGCTATGTATCTTCTGACAAAGTAATGTGACTTTACTGACTCACTTTATCTGCTTAGTGGGACTCAAGCGATCAGTGTATATAAGTACCTAGGTGATGTCCAATAACAATGAGGCAGCCTCAGCGGCATCATGCATGGCCTGGAGTTCAAATAGAGTAGAGTCATAGATATCTACACTCCAACGTATACATGTGTTTTTCATTCTAATCAACATTGGTTTACTCAACAACGGTTTACTCAACGACGAATCAAACAAAATGTGGACATTTTGTCACCTACGAAGGTAGCATCATCAGTACCTTCACATACAGATGATACCACCCACATAGGAGGCATAACCTCTAGGTTTTTGTTTGTTTCTTTTTTTTAGTATACAAAGTGCAAAGAAATTTACTAGCAGCATGTGTTCCATGGCTTCTGAAACATTCTTTTCACAATACCATCTTGTTACAAATCCTACACCATATTGCACTATGTTCACATGATCAGAATGAAGAAACCTGCACACCTTTTTCTGCTTAACATTTCTTCTCCGAGTGAAGTAGGAAGCAATGTCATTTGTTGCTGTCATTTCAGTGAATACAGGTGGCGGGACTTGTTGTGCTGAACCAGTGTTGTGAATGTCCAGGTACTTTCCCACAACATATTCCATCTGCAAAAATTACAAGCACATCATAAGCCTGCCACTTAAACAGAAGTTCACATAACTAAGCATCGCAAAACAACCTGAAATATGAGGTGCTCTCTAATCGTAAGTATGATGTGCCGTGAATAAGTTCAATGTAATTGATGCCATATATTTACAGCACTGCCAATGCATATGAAGACTATGCCCATTTTTCCCCTATTTTTCTGCCACGCTAGCACTGCCACTCTGCTCTGATGTGGACTACAAACAGAGTTGTAGATTGGAATCTCATCCATTGGATGTCGGCACTTCGGACAAGAAATTACTCACCAGTTTGGACTCACCATTGAAACAAGAGCGCCTTTAGAGAGGCGCTCTTGTTTCAATGGTGTGGATAGCACAACGATACGGATAGCACAATGGTGATAGTAGGCTGGTGAGGGCATTCTCCTAGGCCCGTTAATCATATTTATTCCAGTGCATATAATTTTAATTTTTATTCTATGTTTATTTTTTATTATTTGTGGATATACGAAATATTTTTTCTCTCTTTTCCGTCACTTCAAAAAAAATTACAGTAATTTATTTTTTAAAGAACTCACTCGGAAGATTTTAAATATGCAATGAAAAAAAAAATTGACCCGGTGGAGTCACACTGGGTGAAAAAAAATTTACCCTCAAAGGGTTAAGTACCACCTCTCATGAACAGTAAGAAATAACTGGGCACCAAAACTAAATTGAGTGAATGAAAATCTTACAGAAACTATTTTTCCAAGTGCTTGTCTTCAGATAACTGGACACTGAGATTTGTCTGAGGCTCAGGACCTCAGGACCTCCGGCTCAGAACCTCAAGACCTTAGAAAGCAGCGGCATTTACGCCTTAAAAGCAGATGCGCACAAGTGTGCTCCAACGAGCATGCTCTCTAGACTGATGTCATGAACCGGACAGCCAGTGACTTTGATATCAAACGATGTGCAGTGCTGTAGAGGTCTTGGTCTTATTTTTCTCATGTGGTTCGGCATACGCTGTTGCATTCCCATCATGCGAGTTCTACCAAACTGTCATCAAAATATGAAGTACATAAAGCCTTATCCATATCTAGAAATGCACGTTTCAGAAGCATAACACATTTTTTGAGCAGGACTATTTCTTTAGCCACTGAGGCAAATGGCTGCTGCGTTTCGGTCATCTGGGTGAGGCCTACCCTGCCTTCTTAAGCTGTACACAACTAAGTTATTATCTTACTATTGCTCTGTTGCCTTGTGAATCGCCTGCTGAAAATATTTTTTGAATCTGTCAAGTATAAGCAGAGTTTTCACTCAAGATGAGCACATTCACTCTCCTTTTGTTCCGATGAGCATGCTGGAAGCTGCACAGGAGGAAGGGCAGGGGGGGGGGGGGGGCATGGCAAGGGGGCAATGTACCGCCCAAGAGTTACGTCACCCCGAAACATAGCCTCACGGATTTTCTCTCCTTTTTTTTTTATTTGACCGTGCAGGCCGCTACCCTATGGTGGTTGTTAACAAAAGCAAAGATATAGCTAGTGCAAGAGCAAAGGAAAATGAAAAAATTGTGGGACGCTTAAGCTTCACCTTTAAGAGTTAAACGCAATAGCGATATCCTGCCCCTAGTACATACTTCGACCACTTAGTGCATACTTCTTAATGTATGTTGTTACTCGGAAGTTCACATTGTGCATTACTGCAATGTAATTGACGAAGTACAAAGTGGTCGCATAGCCGCAGCACGCCTAACTTTGGTGTCTGCCTTCTCTGCCTCCATCTTTCGTAGCCGCCCTCGTTGTCGTGCTGATGCTCCACCAAAACTCGATGAGGAAGACAACGCAGTGTGGTTGGCGCTTGTAAACTACACAGAATCCATCACAAGTATGTCAAGAGCCCGGTGGCATGTGAGAACGTCTGTGCACGTGACATTTCTTTATAAGTATCAGTGCACCCACTACGTGTGTTTAACAGAATGTGCGCACTAAAGTGTGTGCCTTATGTAATGGGTAGCATGCTTTAAACCAGGAGCAATTATGCGCGAGAAACTTTTTCGAAGTTGCGATGCACCCACTATGTGGTCTTAAGGGAATATGCGCAGTAATGTGTGTGCCTTTTGTAATGGGTAGTTGGCGTTAAACCATCAAATCCTTATGATATTCACACTGTGTGGCGCCCAATAGCAATGTACGCTTGTACCACGCAATATTACTGCGATATTACATCTCGTACCGCGACACCTATATACAGGCTGCGTATGTTTTCGAAGCATGAAAGTTACTGTCAGTGCAGTTCCAAGCAGAGGCGTGGGTGCGTGGTAGAACACCTGCTTGCCATGCAGACAGCCTGGGTTCGATTCTCGCTTGGAACCAAAATTTTAGGGACGAAGCTCCTTATAGCATCACCTGGTCGGTCGTCACTCCATGCAGCATGTCCCCGCCGTCACGTCTCCCGTATCATTCAATAGATGGCGCTGTCCCATAGAGATGCATAGAGTTACTGTATATGCTACCTTTAGGCAGCAGAGTTGCGCATAGGTCCGCCATCTTGCCCGCTGTGGCATCCACGTTAAGCAGGAAAGCCACCTCTCTGGAATGTAGGAGCCGACGCGGCTGCTACTGTTGCTGCTGCCCTCATGGCGCAGCGGCTCCGTGCACCTTCTCGTTCGTTCATAACGCGTCGCTGGCGCAATGACTTTCGATTCGAAGAAAAAAAGAAAGGAAAGCTCGGAGAAACAATAATTTGAGATGTAACAGGAAGATGGAACACTATCGCAAGTAATATTTTTGTTTTAAATGGCAATTAGGAAAAGTGCGACGGTCACGATTCTGGACTAATTAAATTCAGCCTAATTATTCGTTTCACGTAGTTTTTGATGCAGCGCTTCAAAAGATTAAGTGAATAGCTCGAGAAAGCAAGTGCTAAAATCATCACTGTGTTTTACAAATAGCGCAAGCTAACGAGAATTTCGCGTACGTCTAGGTAGATGTGGCATATAATAAACACTCGGTCATGCTTCAAACTTTCATGCCGCACAGTGCTCGGAATGAATCATGCTGTTTTGATAGACCTGTAAGGTTCATATTCACACACATCGCCTCCTTCACACAGTCACTCGCGCATATTTTTACCGTTCTGTCCCGTTCGATTTTTAGTCAACCTTTGACCAGTGAGAGAGAAGCGATATATATCCTGTTCGTTATCGCCGGCTTTTGACGTCTCATGCGCAGCAGCCACTTGAGACGGCGACGGACGACGGAAACAGACTTGCCACATGGAATTGAGAAGAAGGCCTTTCCATGCTCTTGTCGGTTCGTGCAGTGGGGAGCGCAGCATCCTGTCATTGTCGCAACTTCGCAACACTGAGTCAGGGCGCTGCGCCGCGCAGACGTTCGCAAAAACTGACAGCAGAAGACACCACCACAACAACGAGAAACAATCCGAACTCAGCTGGACCGTCTTGCGCTTCGCCGGACGGCTTGATTTGGCTTGATACAGCGGTGGTGGCGCGGCGATCGCCAGCACCCGCGCGGCCGTGAAGTTGGCTTTCCCTAAAACGGATGCTTTTTGCGCACGTGAGAGCGCTGGGCGAATGGTGGCGCGAGCGGCGAGTTCCATCAGAGTCGCAACTCTGCTACCTAAAGGTAGCATATACAGTAACTCTAGAGATGCATGCAAACTGCAGTTGGGTGACGATATACTAGATGGCGCTGTCCCATAGAGGTGCGTGCAATATGTGTGAAAAAAAAAACGAAAAAAAGGGGGGAAAGAAAGAAAAAGAAAAAAAGAAAAAGAAAAAATAGAAAAAAAAAAGCAGCGGCACCCTGCACGCTAGATGGCATGCAGTAATCAAAGCGGCGTATCGCTTTGGTTACTGCTGGGCGAAACCACTGAACATTTCACGGTGCAACCATGATTGCTTCAGGAGCTTCGCCCAAGCTTTATCATTCACTCGTGGATATGCTGTAATTTTTGTTATTATTTATTTTATTTGCAGCTTTCTCGATTTTTCGGTCACGGACAAGATGATGATTTTTCGCTCACAAGCGACACCGGAATTTCTGCAAAATGAGCTCTTTAACGCTATCGCGTTAATACAGCGATGGCGGGTGCATGGCACGAGAGCCGTTCGTCCTCTTGCTGGAATAAACAGCAGCGTACAGAAACGCTTCTCTAGGCTCTTCAGGTGTATTGACCTTCATCGTACTTGAAGCCCGGTTTATCGTACAGATAAAGTCTTCCAATGAAACCAAATGTCTCACAATGAAACCATATGTCACGTGTTCTGATGCACAGTGAAGTTTCGAAACATGTGGTTTCCAGTAGGTGGTTTTCTTGTTGAAAAATATATTGCATTTATTCGCAGAATCATTGCACTCGCATACTGGTTGCACCTCCGCATTGTCCACTTTCTTTTTTGAGTTATCATCCTACCCTTGAAAATCAGCGTAGTGAGTGTCGTTTGCTTGATGCGGTGCATGGCAGCCAAGTGAGCAGAGTTTTCCACCATTTTCTTTTGTACAGCTTTTCTGCCATTGCATGCACAATAGCGCACACGCGCTCGAAAGTATCCAACATAAGCAGGAAAAAAAAAAGGGAAAAGAAATCATGAACTCGAAAAAGGCAGACAACTGCACAATTTGCGCTATATATAGGCTGACAGCTTTCAGAAAACATGCTTTTATCAAATAATCTACTTATGCAGTCCCTGCTTGTGGAGATCATGTGAACTTATTCCACAGGCCAGTGTGAGGACTTGGCAGTGGACGCCAGTGTCATGGGGAGGTAGAGAAACTGTTCTTCATGAAAGCAATGAAAACAGCTGTCACTGAAACTCGGAAAACATCTGAGAACTGTGCACAAGGCTATGCGCAAGTGCTTGTGATGGCATTCGCAATTATAGCGCTGGGAAAATGAGTGCTAGCAGTGGTGAGTGCATGCCAATCCGCCTATTTCACTTTCCTGTGCTCAGCTCTGCTATTTTGGTAGGGTTCTGGTAGGGGCCGGGACAACCGGTATTGCCAGAAGCAAGGCTTCCGAGATGAAAAGACATTTCGCGACTTTTCGCTAGGAGAAAGGCACGTGCGCCAGGGCATCGTGAAAAAGGCGGATTTCCCCAAGTGTTTCTCAGTAAAGGTTACTGCTGCGCAAACTGCCCCAATGACAGCTGCTTGCAACGTGGGGAGTGACATCGCTAGCCTTTCCTACACACTACACTGTATATACCGCAAAACATTGATCAAGCACCCTACCATGCAAGTGCCTCCGCTCATTATCCGAGTATTTCAATTTGCAACTCAGTACTGTAAAAGCGCAACCTTTCCTCTTTATTTGTCTGTATTCACAAGAGCCAACTTGTGCTTTTAGATAGTTTTGAGGACCAAGTAGTTGAAGTTGCACTGAACTGCTTGCTAAATTTCGTAAGATGGTTGGAATGCAAGGCTGTTTTCCAACAAAAGAAATAAGTGTCCCCACAGTCACTTTTGCCTTTATTTTGAGAACGAGATGTTTCATGTACCAGAGCAAATGTGCACATTCACTAGTTGCAGTTCAGGCGAATATCTGGATACACCCATTCAAATCATTCAAATATCCATGCAGAATACAGGGAAGGCCACTGGGGGTGGGGAGGTGGGGGGGGGGGGGGGTGGCCTCACACTGAAAGAGCAGAAGGCACTGAAAGAAGTGAGTGGACAGGAGAGGCCACCTTCTCGAAAGTCAAAAATGCAGTTACGGCTCGTCTGCCCTCACCTTTAACCACAGCTTCACCCACACAAAGCTATTGCCACTTCTGGTTTCCGGGAAAAAAGGTAAACGCAAGAAAGCAAAGTCTGGACAAGGACAAAATAATAGGCATGAAAGATGGGACAGGGAGACTGTTCATACAAAGCAATATTTATCGTTTCAAGCCTTAAACCTTCGTTTAGCAGGCCCATACTTTGCAGACTGTTAAAAAGGGAAGTAAAAGCTAGAAAGAAAAACAATATTAGTTAATGATCAACGTTAACTAGTGACATCCTGAAAAGAAGAGAGGAGGCTAATGTCGCAACAGCGATAGCCTGGAGCATGCTGTGACGGCAAAGAGTAAATTTTTTTTCCCTTTTCCAAACATGACTGAGTGGCGTCTTCTGGTGGCAGAATCTGAACTACATGCAAAATGGCAGTAGTGAGTCTCGTGACACCTTCACCTTAAGTGATTAAAATGGCACATTGCTAGTTAAGAGTATGACCCCTGCTAAATTTTCGATATAGATGAAACACTTTGGCTCTTGTTAATGAGCAGTGAACATGTCGAAGCACATATTTATAATGGGCTTACACTTCACAGATAATGCTGAGGTTTGGCAATATGTCTGTCATGTTGCATGCCTCTGAGGCCCGTATTCAGAAACCAACCTCATCTTAAAGGCCAACTCCGGCGATTTTTTGGCCATGTCAAAGTAATGGTGCTTTTATGTTCCTGAGACGCCCCTGTTACGGGCCCGATAGCAGAAATACTCGGCAAATTGGAGAATAATTTTAAATAAGCAAGAAAGCGCAACACCGAAACCGAAACCCAACCGAGTGTACTGTCTGCGTATGACGTAGACGTTGTTACGAACGAACCGGAAGTCGTGCAAGGCATACCGGTCACGCCGGCGCGGAGTATGAAAACTGTGACAGCCGGGAAAAACAGGCGCACAATGGAAAGGTGAGCACGCCGCGCATCAGCTGTAATGTCTGCGACTGACCGTGCCGCGTCTGATAATGACAGTGTCTCGGTCAGCACAGCAGACGCTCGCTGTAGCAGCCGAAGTTAGCGGTGCCCTCGGCTGCGTCACTTCCGCCACATTCCCAAAACTGACGTCACAGACGCAATGTTGCCAATAATTGTGGGATGCCAGGAGGGCGTTTGCAGACAATCTTTAAAATTCATTTGCAAACAATCTGTGCATGTCTCAAGCCTGTAATTTGGCATAAATGACAGAAACGTGCAAAGGAACGTACCCAGCGAATTTCATTGAGATCCATCGACCTCAAAAAATCGCCGGAGTTTGCCTTTAACGCTATAAGGCGGCCTTTCGTAAGGAAGGGAAAAGTGTAAGGATAAGAAAAGGTCACAGTGCGTTTCATAAACTCGCCTTATTCGGTTTTAAGGCAGCCTTACGGAAGGCAGCCTTGTCGTCATAGGGAACGAGCATGGGAGCGAGGTTATGAACTTTTGCTGGCTGATTCTTGGTTTATTACCGAGAAAAAAATAGCTGCATGCTACTCAAAACAATACGACAAATGCAGGAACGCATGACCGTGCAAGTTGCGGAAAGAACGCGTCGTCTGGCCGTGCCGTGTGCTCTTTTTTCTTTGTTAACACTTTGCCGTTGTCATAGCAACCGGCGGCTCGCGTAGACGCGCCGCCACAAAGACGCTCCAGCATGCGCCGGTCCACGAAGCGCTCATCTCTACGTGGGCACCGACGGACGCGTGAAGTTGCAAGCGGTTTTTCTCTGTCTGCCTGCGTGTGTGGATGTTTACGTGTCTCACATATATGCCTTGTTATTGAGTGGGGCAGAAAGGCGAAAATTGAATTTTACTGATGATCCAGCGCTGCTCATCGACTTGAAAGCGTCGCATTGTGATAGCGAAAAATTGTGACAGCACGCAATGTTAGAGAAGGACAACACGAGTAAGTGGGAGCAGCTCAAAGCAGCAAGAGCGACGTGCGGCAGCGCACCGAGTAGCGGCTACGTGAGTGCAAAAAAGGGAGTAAAAATATCCCATCCTGCAGTGAAACACGTTCACTTCCGCACTGTACCCGCACTGATTTTTTCACACGTTTAATAATGCGGGACAGTGTGGCTAGGGTATGTCCACCAAGTCACCACTCACAATTTGAAAAGTACCTCCGATGTAGAAACCGAGCGGCACCAGCAGCTGAAGGAGCGGTGACACAGTAAAACCGATGTAGTGGGGGCTCGTTTACAGCGGCAAGCTCGGGGACATGAAGTGTTCGCTTCGAGAATCTGCTCAGCAACACACCGTCGCTGAACTCTGCCATGGAATTTGGACGGTTCCCGAGCATTCACAGCGTAAATTGCACATATGGACGCCGGTAGCGTAAGTTACCTTTTCTTTAATGATTTTGTAAAGCTTCCTACGTAATCAGCCATAGCGCGATGCATAAGTGGCACCTTAAGGTACCTGCCGGGCTACCTTATCGAACGCCACCTTTTCACGGCGATTAGGTTAAGGAAAGGTTGGATTGAGGCATAAGGTTTGTTTATGAAATGCGTTAAGGTGCCGAAAAGGTAAGGAGGGCAAAATATAAGGATAAGGTTGGTTTGTGAATACGGGCCTGAAAGCAAGGATTAACAGTAATGATCATACTTTAAGACACCGATGTAGTTAAGACGTACCAATGTACTCAGCAGAATGCATTCCACTTACCACAGCCTGTATCCTGGCCCACACATCAGCCAAAGTGTACATTGGTATACCATTCTCAGGTCCCTGGGTATCCTAGAATTGTAATGTACACTGATTACTCCCCTTATTTTCTCACACACAAAGAAGTCGCAGAACACCACCACTTTCAAACTAAATACTAGGGGCGTGCGAATATTCGAAATTTCGAATATTTTTCGAATAGTGCTTGCTATTCGATTCGATTCGCACTGGAATTTTACTATTCGAACTATTCGAACTTCCCAAAAACAAATACAGTCAACGTCCGATTGAAAGTGACCCCTTCAGATTTTCAGTATGCTTCACCTCATTACACTCTCGTATTGCGGCAAAGCTGCCTTTCAAGCTCCATTACGGTCGAACTTTGCCAAGACGGTCAAGTCCGATTGGAAGTGGTCCCTAGATTTTTAAAATGCTTCACCTCATCACACCCCTGTATTGCGGCAAAGCTGCCTTTCAAGCTCCGTTACGGTCGAACTTTGCCAAGACACAGTAAACGTCCGATTGAAAGTGGTCCCTAAATTTTCAATATGCTTCACCTCATCACATCCCGATATTGCGGCAAAGCTGCCTTTCAAGCTCTGCTACGGTCGCAAATGTATTAACTAAAAAAATGCTGGTTCCAACATGGAGGTGAAAGATATGGCAGAGTTGGGGGCTTTATTAATCCTGTTTTGGACCTGAAATTTGGGCAGGAAGTCCAAAAAATCGGACGCCGAAGCTTTTTAACGTCCAACATTTCAGATGTTCTTATATATCGACGTCTGTGAGGCAGATTTGGAACTCCGGACTTGAAGGGAGCACACCCTTGTCCGCCACATCAGTCGGGCTTCCACAGAAGTTGAAAGAGGAGGAGAGGCTGAGGAAATGGCATCTTTGCCTATCACGTGTAAGGTGTTGTCGACAACACTTTGGTTGCACCAAATCATGTACATAAATAGAATTCGGCCTCTACATTGCCTCATTCTTGATAAGACAACTATGAAACACCACCCCACCAGTGCTTCATCAACCTAGCGAAAAGGAACACTTTCATGTTGCCCTCATAAGAATATGCTTAGGAATCCTCTCTAACTTTTTTTTTCTTCAATTTCGCTTCTAAGTATTCGAAAAATATTCTAGAAATATTCGAAAAATATTCGATTCGATTCGCACTCACACTTCATTATTCGAATTCGCTTCGCACCCAAAGTTTTGCTATTCGCACAGCTCTACTAAATACCACATATATAGCAGAAAATTAGATAAGCACATTGCTCCCATCATACTCAAACCTAAACAAGGTTTGAAGACCATAAAAATCAATGTATGAGCAACGAGTTGTTGAAAATTTTCATTTCAGTTCATATCTCATATCAGTTCATATTTAAGAGAAGATGTACCACAGAGATAGGTTTAGTTAATAATAAAGCTAACTGGACAAAATTTATGCACAATACAGAGTCAATTCTATTTGCACATAGGATTTTACTTTCTCAATATCCAATTATTTTTATGTCCTTCCTGGAAGTAAGAAAAGTAGAATCTCTTGTGAAAGATTTGGGGTTTATATCAAGCTTAAAAAAGTGATTGAAAATAGCCTGCACTGCTTTTTATAAACCAGCAGTAAAATTGCAAATAAGCTGAAAAAGTATTTTTGAAGAATTATTATCTTTTTCTTATTTTAATATTGACCATAATTGCCTGGCATCACTGACAATTGGTTTCCTGAAAAGCAAATGACTTAAGAGTTATTGCAAATTATAGCAAAGCCTAAATACTAGAGCTGTGCGAATAGCAAAATTTATAGCTTGTAGGTCACTAGACATTGTAGGTCACTAGACAAAGTCATTCTACAGAACCACCCTTGCACTAATGATTTATTGATCTCCTGTTAAAATACTTCTCACAGTTTAACAGAAAATTCAACAGCCATGCTGGGCGAACAATTGGCTCTCTGCGCAATCAATAAATCGCGATTTCTTACGAGTGAATTTGGATGCAACAGTCCAGATGGTAGCCTCTTTTTACAAGTGGCACCACTGGCGCATTGCTGCGAGTGCGCAGCATTAAATTTTAGGCAAATATTAAAAAGTGGAACCTATTAAAGCGTCAAGACTAAAGGCGCTCACCAGGGGAGAGCAGGCGCATTTCACTCGAGGTAATTAAAACAAAAAGACCATTTATTTCATTTGGTTAAGGCCTTAGATGATCAAAAAATGGATCTGGAGTCTCCCACTCCGCCGTGCCTCGTAATCCTATGATGAGCGGCTACTCTTTTCGCCCGGGTGCTCAATTCAAGGGTTAAGAAGCACTCAGGCACTCATTTACGCATTTTGCATGTTAAAAGCAGCTGCGTGAAACTGAAGCAACCTTCACGGAAGTTTAGAAAGCTAGAACACCGAGGCTGTCCCACACACAACCAAAGCGATGGCAGCATTCGCATGCCCTCTCATGCACAGCTGCGCCTCTGACAGCGGCCGCTGGCTCCATATGAAACTGAGGCGGCAGTTTCGTGACCATAAGAAGCACTGAATGACTCTGCCATTATTCAGTTTTTTCCTTATCTTTAGTTATGCCTAAGTGGTACACCAACTAAACATGTGTCCTTATGCAATGTATATGTTGTTTTATATGCCGAGGATAGGGGCAAGATAATAATAATAATATCTGGGGTTTAACGTCCCAAAACCATGATATGATTATGAGAGACGCCGTAGTGGAGGGCTCTGGAAATTTCAACCACCTGGGGTTCTTTAACGTGCAGCTAAATCTAAGTACACAGGCCTCAAACATTTTCGCCTCCATCAAAAATGTAGCCGCCGCGGCCGGGATAAGGATAGGAGCAAGAACGATGTCAAGCTGTTACATAGCAGCCTATTCTTGTCCTCACATTTGTTATATTGCTGACGCTGTAATGAATACAAATAAACCGACTGAGTGATCGATTGAGTATTTCCTAGTATCCCCTCAACACAACACAAACAAAACAAGGCAGAATCACAGCTCAAGTGGAAAGGGAGCTTACCACCATAGCATGCATGTTCGCCAAAACACACTCATGTCCAGAGGCCACACTTCGAAATTGCTCAAAGAGCAGATCCAACAGGTCTAGAAGTAGACGTGGTTGTAAAGCTGAAGCTGTCTGTGCAGAACCATTGCTCGTGTCAAGAAGCACCTGAGTTGTCCGCCGCACCATTGCCAATAGCTCAGTCTGGCAGCGTTCCTTGATGAGCTGTCAAAAGAAAACACCAAACCATGTGTACTCGTATTTGGCATGAAAGTTCAGGTCCTGGTAACTGCCACAAACTGAAAAGCCCCTGAAACAGATTTTTGAAATTATGTAAGTGCTTAAGCTACAAAATTTTCAAATCATTCGACCCATAAATAGAGCAAAGCATTTTATATCAAGGGAGCTGTGAGTGATGAAATGCTACCCTCCTCCCTAGCAGTGCTTCTCCTCCAACTTCTTGCCCATGTTTTGTCATTCAAAAACATGATGATCAGCAAACACTAAGAACTTCACAGAGCAACTAAAGCTCTCTGATTACGATCACAGTTAGCATAAATATCGGAAGTGTGGTTCTAGCCTTCTGGCATGAAGTGGTGGTTGTATACAGGCAAACCCTGGTGCCGAGTGGATAACAAGAACCCAATGCTC
The DNA here is from genome assembly GCF_013339695.2 of Rhipicephalus sanguineus. Taxonomy (NCBI): domain Eukaryota; kingdom Metazoa; phylum Arthropoda; class Arachnida; order Ixodida; family Ixodidae; genus Rhipicephalus; species Rhipicephalus sanguineus. Next base: position 291,286,312 of record NC_051176.1, on the reverse strand, counting down.
ACAGTACCAATGCACTGCAGCCACTTCACTCACCGGCTGCCTCGCAAAGTCACATGGTGTCATAGCTTGACATGTAGCCAATCACTAGGTTGACAGCCCACCATGCAGCAAGGGTGTTATATGATGTTAGAGAAAGAAAACCTCACGATCAAAAAAGCAAATCAACTGTGTGGCTCATGTGAACATGTAACATGTAATACAAGCAGACAACACTGGCTGTCTGCTGGCATTTCCAGAGCATAGTGGTAAAGGGTGACTATGAACTCTTTTAGACGCGAAGCAGCTTATGAACAAGGCCTGTCCCCCCGGCGTGACCAGTGCCCCGCGTGCCACTAGATGTATGGAAGAAAGAAGAGAACGAAGTGCTGGCACAAGAGGAGAGCTCGCACATGGTGTGCAGAAAGGAATGTTTGCCTGAGAAAACAGTGCCACTAAATATACGGAAGAAAGAAGAGAACGAAGTTTTTGCATGAGCGGAGAGCTCACGCATGGTGTGCAGAAAGGAATGTTTGCCTGACATATGGATGTGCGATAGAGCGCTCGCTCCACTGGGGCGCATGCTCTAGTATAAATCATGCAAGGTACCCACTACGCCATAAATCACGCAAGGTACCCACTTCGCCATAAATCATCGTCATTCATGCAAGGTACCCACTACGGCATAAATCACGCAAGGTACTCTTAGATGCGAAGCAGCTTATGAACGAGGCCTGTCTCCGCGGCGTCGCGTCGACGTAGCCAGTGCCCCAGCCGATCTGGAGCGGCGGGCTCGCGAAGCCGAAGCGAAACAGGCACGTTGACATCGCATTCTCAAAATTCAAGCTGCAACCTTTGCAGCAAGAGCCATTAACTTTATACTTTACGGACCACAAGGCCGTTATACTCAAGGGAAAACGTTCCCCTGAGCTTAAAGTCATATATGACGAGTAACATCAGGGGAACCGTTGCCCTGAGCTTAAAGTCATATATGACGAGTAACAACATCAGGGGAACCTCGAATAGAAGGACCATGAACAGTACGCTATGTTGGGCTAGTTGGTGCATCGTTACTTGAAATACATGGCGCAAGGTTGCAACTGAAAAGAACAAGAAGAGAAGTGAGTTGGCGTTCTTTCTGTCTCTTCTTGTTTCTTCTCAGTTGCAACCTTGCGCCACGTATTTCAAGTAACCATGAACAGTGATGAAGAAAATAAAACATTTACAGAAATCTAAGTCGACTCATGGCTGCTTCGCATACTACTCAGGGTTCCCTTTACGGGGAGATGGTGGGATTTTTTGGCGGCATTTTTTTGTTTTACTGTTTTCTAATAATGACAGATAGCAAAGTGCTTGAACTATTAAGAACAGCATATGTTCACAATAAATTTGGAAAATTTACCCGTGACGGCACTGACAGTCCAAGCAACGAACCTTCTGAGCGCTGGCTGCCTGATATCATGCTCCCTACTTTATTGATGCAGACACACTAGTAGCTCAGCTCCAGGTTGAGCCTTCCGTGTTCCCAATACAGAAGGTAGCACAGAGATGACACCCAATTTTTTTCTTGCCCGTTATGAAAAAGCAGAACTACAAGGAAAAATAGAGTTCATTCCAAGGGTGCAAACTGCACTTTTCATTTATTTTTGAAAATTTCTCATGGAAAGAGGACATAGAAGGTTTCTTTGGCACAAGTACAGCACTTTCAATAGCCACTGCTATCACAACTCAGACTCAGAAAAAATAATCTACCATCATGATAAAAATGTTATGTAAATTAATTCTCCTTTGCCATTAAGCATTTTTTTTAATGTGTAATGCCAGGGACTCTATTAACTGCAAATTAAACTTATTAAAACGTAGCAACCTTTACAGTGGACCGTTAATTCAGTTCGAAAGTGCAAAAGTTTGGATGAGCTACCCATAGAACCAAGAGAAAACAGAGAGTTTGAACCGTGTTGTATGTTGTACATTAGTAGGCTTGTACGAATATTCATGCACTTCGAATATTAAAACGAATACTACAGTATTCAAATTTGTTTCGATTTGAATTTAAATTATTGGAAATTTCAAAGTATTTGGAATGAACGAATAGATGTAAATTAATCCACAATCCCCCTGTAAAGGTGGTTTCACTGCAGTGAAGGGGTGCTATGCCGTGAATACTCCTTTCCAAGAAAAATTCGCACTGCCGCGAAGCCCCGCTTCAAGGTTAAATGAACATATTGCAGTCACATCGATTCATCATTTTTTAAGTTTAAAAGCTTGTTATACTGGCATATATGCTCTAAGTATAGTAAATTTTAAAACGGAACACATTTTACAGGTTATCACTTGCATTCTACCGAAAGTCAAACCCTGCTACTATTGAAAGTTGCTTCCACTTCCTTTGAACCAAAAAGAATGACATTTGTGCAAGCCTTGTCTCAATTTTTTTTTAAATATTGTGCAGGTTAGTTGGGTCATGACAAATATGTTCATTTTTCTTTATAATATGAGATATATACTATTCGAATTCGATTCCAAATTATTCGACCAAATCACTATTCGCTTCGAATTCGCTTTGAACCTAAAATTTACTATTCGCACAAGCCTACACATTACTTATCTGAGCTAGCCAATTGCTGCAATTCCTTGTTACTGCTAGATGTTTTTATACGCTTTCAAAGTTCTTATGTGGGATGTTCTGTGCTGCCAGAATTCTGTACATTTAAATGCTAAAAGTAAACACTCGTGGTGTTGTTTTAATAGAACGTGCTCTAGTAAGTTAAGTAGTACTTCATGTTGTCATGAGGCGACCTGTTATGTCTAGATGCTGCTTTGTACTTTTGCCATTATGGATAACTTTTAGGCACACATTAGATAGTAAACCAGCTACCACCTTGCTTTTCAGCTATCACCTCAAAAAGCCTCACGTACATTTCTTTTGGTTTTTTTCACAAAAGACACAACAAAGAAACAGGCACAGGGCTCTCTCAGCTCATGTACCACAAGACCAGATGCATCAACAACAGTGAGGCTTTTGAAAACAAGAGACTGCTCAGAGCCAGTCAAACTATCGCACATGTGTACATATCCCTGTAACATTTGTAGAATCATCATTTACTCAGTTACACTGTACATCTCCCACAAGCTGTACTGACATTTCTTGCAGTGTTTCCCCATAATGTGTTTTTCTTTACTAGTATACACATGAACTGCTGATCATGAGTAATGAATTCTACATTGCTAATCTTTGCCAAGCATAAAAAAACTGGATATTTCTTATTTTCTACCATTGTAGCGTCACTATCGTTTTAATCAACTGTTTCTCCTTACTTGGAAAGACATTCCTCAAGCATATAAAATAAATAGCAAGCACAGAATGACATAAAATCATTTACAGTGGCACACATCCAAGCATAATGTACCAAATATTCTGTAAATAGGTGTGCTATGTACTGATAATTCTTAAAACCGCTGGTTTGTTAGCATTCAAAAATTTTAGAAAGGCAGAATTTCATGGTTCATTCAATTTAATATTAAAATAAGGTGCATAAGCACTGAATAACTCAGAGGTACAAAATATTTACAGCTAAACTAAATAAAAATGTTTATTTTCCTAACGTGCACTGAAATCTAAAAACACGGACGTTTTTGCATTTACATTTCACCGCCAACTAAATGAAGCCGCTGTGACAACAGGAGTTGGGTGAAAATTTTGTTTGAGAGAAGTTTAAACGAAAAGGTTAGGTTACCTGGTATTGTTAACGAAAAAGCGTTGTACACAACTCGTTTCACTAGTATTATTCAAATTAGGGCTAATACTGTAATTTCAAAACTGCCAAATAAGCACTTTTTGTCATTCATTCTTAGCTGGGGAAACAGAGCGCAAAAGAGGATGAGGACGAAGGAACACAGTACACTGGACGAGCGCTGAACTTACGACTGACCTGGTAAGTTGTAAGTTCTCAAGAAAGCATGTAATAAGAATCATATGCCTACTATTCATGCGCATCTTTCTTATCATTAAAGCAGTACATGGGTGGCTGTAAGCTAGGGGCATATAAAAGAGGAAAAAAGACATGCATTATAGCATTTGGGACATGGTTCCAAGTATATAGTGCTAAGTATTCCATTTTGCTAAACACAGTGACTGAAACATACCTGATGTGCGGAAATAAGTGCAAGACTAATACAATAATACAAGCATGCAACTAAAATATTTGTTCATAAATATGGTACTAATGTGGATCACGGTTATTCCCAATTTAAAGAACAACATCGCAGTAATTATAATTGTGGAAAGAAAAAAAAAATTACTGCAAAAAAAAATTTGTACAGAACCAATCCTGGTTGCTATCCAAGAATGCATTCAAAATGCTTAGGGATGTCAATATTCCTGGCATTATGTTGCACTATGTAATACGAGAGCTTCTATTCCTATCACCAACATGGAGCCTAAGTGCAAGCTACGTATTTTGCATGTATAAGCTCCCTACACCGTAGATGCCTTACCCATATGTAAAAGACAACTGGTACTTCAAGGACCTCTTCCCAGGGTCTAGTTTGGAACACCGTGTAGCGTCTGTGACAAGAGGTGCAGTGCCTGGAACAGCAGCATCTGCATCTTCGAGCAGAGGCATGCAGCTTCTATACAACCCCATCTCTGAATGGTAGCTGCTCGGTTGGAAAGAATTCGGTAGTGCTTCCTTTAGCCACCGTACAGTGCCACACGGTAGCACTGCAAGGCAGTACCATCAGTGCGTGGTACCATAACTATTTATACCAGTGATACTGCACAGTGGTTAGTGCTACCAGTATCGATGCCACAGATACCACCAGTACCACCAGCGGCGCATGAAGCCATCGGCACCTTCGCATGTAGGCACTGTACCTCCATGGGGTTTCTACTGATGTATCGATTGCACTATCTTCATGATCAGCCCATGCAAACAGTTAGTCAGAGATGTGAAACTGGCATTAATCACAAAAGAATGCTCAACGCATGAAAAAGAATGCATGGAGGCTCCAACACTAGTACAAAATTCTAGTGTGGAATTAAACAGTTTGTGCACTCCTACGGCTCGGAACATTATCAAGGTAGAAGCACAGGCAGGAAGAAAATAAAGTTGGGAAAATGTAGTACACACAATGTACACAATCACAAAGGTTGAAAATATCAAATGAGTGATACTACACCTACCTCAACAGTATCAGGGATACGGTTGAGCAAAGCCAAGCACTTGACCAAGATGGCTGTGTATTTTGGTGCCAGATGTGGTGCTTCACCAAACTGGCCAGATTCTTCTAGTCTTAGTAAACTATTTGTTTCAGGTTCACCACCTAAGAAGCTGGAAGCTGAAGAGCTCAGTGTTGCAGTGCTGGAACCTGTAGAATATGTACATCACTTGATAAGGTCAACATTATAAGAGAATGATGATGCTATGTTATTACTGCAAAGCACAACATATGCACCTTCTTAGCAAACATGCCATAAAGGTTAAAAACTTTCCACAAAAGTCACCAATTCAAAGATTTCAAAAGTTCAAAGATTTCTGGGATGCAAACAGGAGACAAGTAATCTTTTGTTTCATATAAAATGCAGTGTAATAATCTTTTTAATGATTAGCAGTTGTTGAGTACTCATTACCTATCTATAAGGTAGATTGAATTCAATCAGGTTAGTACAGTAAAAGCTCGTTAATTTGGACTTCACGGGACTGAAAAAAATGTCCGAATTAACCAAATGCCAAATTATTGAAAGTATCAAGGAAACAATAAACGAATGTCTGTAGCATTAATACACCTTCATTTTCTTGATGAATACATAAATCCTCTACTTATTTTGCATAAGAGCAGTCACAATTTTCGTCATCCTGCGACTTCGTTCACAATGCATTCGCAAGACTCCCATGTTTAATTAGCCTGAAACGTGCTCTGCACCACTCCCTTATTAACACCACCACGAACACCACCACGCACACGTGACGATAGCTTTCTTGCAGGTAAAATTGCTGGCGACTGATAGTTCATACAGCGCAATGTAGCAAGCGAGTTTTATGCCAGTTTGCAGATCATGGCTGAGAGCTCATCTTCAACAGCTTCCGCAATGCCTGAGTTACGTAACATTGTATACCGACTGCATCAGTCGAAATGAAGCTGCTGAGACCTGGATCCACGTGTGGACAAAAATTATGGCCACTAAAATGAAGATAGCAATGCGGATCGCACAGCCTCGTTTCGGTTGTCCGCGAATGCCGTTTTTGCTCTTTTGCGTCACACACTGTGCAGCACTTCGTGCTCAGCATGCTGCAAACATCGTTCGTATTAACTGGGTTGCGGCCAAATATGACCGGATTAACAAGAGTTTGATGCCACTAAACAATGCCTATGCTTGCCAGGACCAGCGAACACGTCCGAATTAAGGAGGGTCGAATTAAAGTGCTTTTATTGTACTGGAATATCTTTGTGATCATAAATCATGCCCTACGCTTATTCTGTTTATACATACTGGTCTGTTAAACATTTTAAAACATTACTCTCTAACTTCAGCTTTTCCTTCAGTGTGCCTTTAATGAAACAAATTTATCTATAAATGAATACAACAAACCACCTTTTTTCTCGTTAAGAATTAACATTGACTAGCTATTTAGAGCCTAACAGAGAGGAATCTGGCTAGGCACGATGCTGCCTGTTACAGCAGTTCCAAACTCCTGCAGGCTGTTGGCTGCCTGGCATAGGCCGGCAAAAAAATTGGAGCTCACTCAGACTCACTGAAGAAATATATTTTGCTCTGAGGGCTCACTCAAACTCAGACTCACCTAAACATTTTCTCAACCAGGCTCACTCGGACTCAAACTCGCCAACATATTGCTCAGCCGTACTCACTCAGGCTCAGACTCGCTGCTTTCAACTCATGTCTCTGATAAATAAATATTGTGGTGGCGCATGAACGCTAGTGCGTTGAGATATGTGTGAACAGAATTGAGTATAAACTTAAGACGACATAAGGCTGATAGTAATGCTGAAGATGATTAGATAGAACCTTAGGTCAATGATAAAAGGTGAAGCTCACTCAGACTCACTCAATAAATATATTCCGAACTTAGGGCTCACTCGAACTCAGACTCACCAATACTTTCCTCAAATGGACTCACTCGGGCTGGGACTCGCTAAAATTTTTCCCAGCCGGACTCACTCGGGCTCAAACTCACCAAGATATTAGGCACCCGAACTCACTCAGACTCAAATTCCCGGCCCGATCTGAGTCTGAGTGAGTCTGGTGAGTTGACTCATGAGTGAGTTTGCCCGACCTATGCTGCCTGGCAACATGCCAAATCGGTGCGCTGAGTCAGTGACCTGTTCCACAAACTACAGTTGCTGCATTGCTACCTCATCCTCCTGTGTTCTTTGTACATAGCATGCTACACCTTAGCTGAAGCTTCCACACTACTGCATCAGAACAAAATGCTAAGTGAAGCACATGACTAGTAAGTGGAAGGTGAGCATGCTTTAGTACGTGCTCTGCCATCAATCAACTGGTTTTCTGCATTGGTTTTAACAACAAAGGAAGCCTAAAGGTCAAGGATGAATGACACCAAATGATGACCTACCAACAAGCCCTGGTTAAACCCTTAATGTGCTTTCTAAACAGTCATAATAAGCTGCGGCACATACAACACCAAAGGGTTTTACACATTCTGGCATTCTGGCACTGCATTTTATAACAATTAATTTCATCTGTTATTCTTCTTCTTCCTTCGTCACTGGCTCTGATGAAGCTGTACTAGCCTTATTGCCACAATTGGGCTCTCAGCACAATGAACAAGAATAAAGACATTGCACAGATCCTTACAAAACACAAATTTTGCTCATGTTCTTGGTAATTCCATGGCTCATCAGAGCTTACTGAACCTGCTAGTGCTAGCACTACAAGCCTCCAATTTCATAAAAAGTTCATCGCAGTACACAAGTGGAGATGAAATGTTGCAAACCTACAAATCCATGCAATGCCTCTCCTTGGATGCCAGCAAAGGAAAGTGCCTGTCTGTTTAAAGCACTTGTTCAGACACAGCAAAGAGCCCTGTATAAAATCAATGGGTTTGCAGTGCTCTATCGGCACACACATAGATAACTAAGAACTGCTATGCAGCCACTTGCATGTGCACAATAAAATGGATTAGCGCTGACAGCTGTACTAAAAAGGCAGACATCTTACTGACAAAGAGGCAGCAGAAGAAAATCTTTTATAGTCTTATAAGCAAAGTAAAGTGTTCTCTTTCAATCAGCTTAGTCAGCGATTAATATCAGCACCAATGTCATTAGCAGAGACCGGATTTTAGGCAAATGCCTATTTTGTTCCTTGCGCTCCTATCGCGCCATTTTGATATATGAGCATGAATTAGAGGTTAAGAAGGGCTTTTATAGTGTTTTTATAGTGCCTATAAATGCCTATTTTTGGCGTTCGTGCCTTAATGCTTACAAATGCCTATAAATGCCTATTTTTCAAATTTGCACTTATATGAACGCTATTTAGCCTCAATTTTCATTCCCGGGTGCTGTTTGAGACCGTTATTCACGTTACTGCGTAAGATTGACTGTTAGGAACTATGGGGTTCAACCTAGTCCTCTAGTTCAACCAACCAACAACAGCTAGCAGAAGTGAAGCGGGACACGCCGGCGAGCATCCGCCGCCGTGCTGACATGGCCCCAGCGGTTGGCGAATGCGAAGAGCCGTCAGCGGAAAGGAGAGTAAAGAGCAAAAAAAGAAAGAAAAATGTGATGTGCGTGCAGCTTTTGTTTGTAATTTACTTTTTAAGGTGTTCACCGCAGTAGTGTAGCCAGAAATTTTTTAGGGGGGAGGGGACGGTGGACAACCGTACTTTATATATGTTCGTGCATGCGTTTGTATGTGTGTATACACACACGCAAAACTGAAAAGTTTCGGGGGAGGGGGGAGGTTGAACACCCCCGCCCCCACTCGCCTGGCTACGCCAGTGGTTCACTGCCAGGGGGGAAATTGGCTTTACGCAGTTTGACCCGGCCAGTAGGAGGAATCCCTCCCTTCTGGTCTTTTAGCAATCTGCTCCTGCTCTGCACTTCTCAGTCATGCCGGAATGATACTGAGGAGTGCGTTGAATCGACATTGGACGCTCGACTCATCGTGCAGAACACGGGCGCACCGTGCGGGACAATTGTACGGCTATGTTCAACTGTTGGCGCCTTTGTGCCATCTTAAGCAATAACATTTTTGTTTTCCTGTCATAAATAAAGGTCTCGCACGTCATCATTTGAAATTATTTGCATTTATGTGAAAATTTATTGTGCCTATATTTACGATTTTGGAAGCCTAAAACATTGTTTTGCCTGCCTATCTTTGGCGCCTAGAACGAGCTTTTTTAGTGCCTAAAAATCCGGCCTCTAGTCGTTAGCAAGGGTGGACAACTGTTATAATGTTATAAATCTAGTGTACTTGAATGTGATGCCACCTTCAACTTCATCACAGCAAGATTGGACCGCATAATCATCTCTTATTATCCAAGTGGTCCATAAACTACAAGAAATGTGTCAGTGAAATTGAAATATGTTAACCCTACCAGCAGACATCCTGAAATAGTATGAAGGAATTGTGATACAAGGGAAGTTACAGCTATCACGACTTTTCAATGTCTGCAAATACAACGCCAAGAATAAAACTTACTTCTCAGTTCCTGAGAGCTGATATTCTGCCCTGCTGCAACAGGAGCAGGCTCCACAAGTGCAGACCTTGACTGAACAATGGGGCCAAACTGCACCTTTCTGTCCGAGCTCTGGCGCCGAAACTTTTGCAATGCTTCTGTTGTTCTCCTCAGGTACAAGTGCCTGTGCAGTTCGTCCACAAGGTCTTCATACATCCGCTGAAAAAATACAAAACATAAATTCAGCTCTATCCATGAGGGGTAGCAAATGCTATGGTGTCCTGCTCCTAAGAATAAGTTGGCATAAGTTAGAAGAGAGCTGCAGGCACACCTTAAATTGTCTCTATCCCACAGAAGAAAGTAGTTAGAGAATTCGCGTTTGTTGCGCTTACTGCTGGCAATGTGACACAAAAGATATACAGTTAAAACTTCATCTAACGAAACCCGATTTTACAAAGTTCCCGATCTAAATAAGAAATTTCCCTCGCAATCAGGCACAGGCGTGGGTCAGCAGTAAATACAGTCCCACGGGTACTTTTGGGTGTCGTTAAATTACAATTTTAGATTTCTAAACACTGAAAAATCTCTCGATTTTATGAAATAATTCAAGTACGGCCATCACTTCATTAAATCGAGTTTCAACTGTATGCCACTGTGCAGAAAAAGAGAGAGCAGCTGAACATAGAAGAAAACATGGAAGGTAAAGCACACTAATTGGATTTGGTAAAACGTTGTAGCAGTAGCATAAATGTTTCCTTCATGTTTCCTCAAAGTAAAAGGAAGTAGTGAACTCACCCTAAACCTTTGCATCAACACACACAATTAAAAATTCACTACTAAATTTGAGGATAGACAGTTCCACAGGGATGTAAGAATAAGGACGTTTATTTTGTCATCAAGCAGTGGCATATTAGTCGACATCATAACAGATGCACCCGAACGGCTGGCCTGGCCCTTCATTATCTTGCATAAAGCGAAATTATTATACCTACATCAATGACTTTCGTGTACACTTTGTTTCAGAATCTTTTTTTTTTTTGCCATATTTTGTTGTCACTATACTTTTATTGGTCACGTACCACACAAGCAGTGCATTTACATTCTATGGTACTGTGTGCCAAAAGCACAATATGATAACAAGGCACGCTATTGCGGGGACAGCATTAATTTCGACCACCTGCAGTTGTTTATCGTTCGCCTAAATCTAAGTACACAGGTGTTCTTCCACTTTGTACCTATCGAGATGCTGCTGCCATTGCCAGGAATCTAAACCACATTCTACAGCTTAGCAGCCCAACAGCTTAACCTCTACGATACCACTGTGGGTAAAACAACATTTCAATACATGTACACTGTCGTCCTTTATGAAAGGTAGCACATTTGTTGGCAGCAGACGATGCGCTGCAGGCATCGCCTGTTGCGCGAGCGGAAAGGGAACGTAATCTAGAAGCAATTGTCCACTGGTCATGACTCATAATTTTGTTAGCCAATAGATGACGCCAAAAGCAGACGTGCTTTCTTTAGTTGTCGGTTGATAGAGCTGAAGGCAACCACCGCCAGAAAGCGCAGGCCACGTGCTCGCGTGCTCCCGTTCATAAAGGACGACAGCGTAAACACCTGATCTTCCACTTGATCGCCTGCTACAAAGGGCAAGACATAGATAATAATAATAATAATAATAATAATAATAATAATAATAATAATAATAATAATAATAATAATAATAATAAACAAAAGTTTCTTCCAGCATGCCCGGGTCGGGCCTTTGCACACACGTAGGCCCTGGCTTAGTTTCACGGGGTTGGGCCAGACATGGGCTTCATAAAGTGGGCATGGGTCTGAACAGTGTGACCTTTTACGTGAGAGCCTGCATTTGTGTTGCCCTTTACATTGCCCTTGTTTCCTATGCCCGGGTTTTCACAACGATGGAACCCTACAAAGTGGATTATCCACAGAATTTTGACAGTTTCATTTTGCACACATTGACCTATGCTTCAACAATGTTTGTACATGGACATATGTATGCAAACTATACCCTTGTTACAAGAGCCCTGGAATACGCTCATGGCACATGAGGAGCTTATTAAGTTATAAAAGAAAAAAAAAATACTAAGTCACAGTAAATGTTTTGTGATCTCCAACGAAGCAGATTATGGAATCGAAAAAAAAATTTTTCTTTTTAATCAAGGTTTAGCTTTAATCTTAAAGTAGTCGGAAAACTTCAAAAGGAGTAGAACAAAATTCAGCTCTTGTCATAACACACTGCATAGTTATTTTCTTCAAAAACCAGTACTAAAAGACACAGACATCGAGCTTTCGGGCCAAGGCATGAGGCAAGAGAAGTATCTGCATTAGACCATATCATAAATACTCGTGAGGGCCTAGCAATCTGCTTAAAAAATCTACTAGTAGTACCCATGATGTCACCAAGTGGCAGCGAAAAAAATGGTTAAACAGCGCTCTATGTCTTCGTGGTAATTGGATGAAAATACGTAATGTGCAGATTATGACAATGAATGGTGGTGGGCGTGTAAAATAAAAAAAAATGCCCTGCCTGTAGCACGAAACTGTTTTACAGATGATAAAATGTGCAGTGTTGCATTGATTGCCTCTTTAATCATGACAATGCAGACATACCAGTTCGGTTGCCAGCCAAAGTTGCTGCCAGTCAACATATCAGCATACATTCTTACAAGCAATTTATTCAAAACAGCAGTAATTTCAAATCACGCTGAAAACGTCAATGTTGAATGGGGGCCAACAATTCACACATCAACTTTGGCAGTGCTTCTGGTGAGAGTAGCGAGTTGGCATGAGCACGCCAGTAAAACTTGGCACGTAGAAAGAGAGAGAAAAGTACTACATTGAGCGGACTAGCTGCTCACTTCATTGATGGGCCGAGGAACCAAAGAAAAACCAAGACATACAGATCAGGGATGACTGCAAGCCCACAGCAGTATGTTTGATCGCCGTCTTCTAGAAATACATCATGGTACGCAGACACAAAGATTGCCTCATACACAATATCACTGATGTAAAAAGGACAGCATGCTCTGAAGATGCCAGAATTCCTTCAACACCTTTGTCTAAGAAGTTCTGCCTTCTAAGACATGAGCATAACAAATCTTCTCCTGCTGAGTGTCAAGTATGTTTCATTGTACATAACTTGCAGCTGTTTGTATAGGCCAGTTGCATATATTTCATGTGCTCTTACACATAAAATATGTTGCAAGCGATGTTGACTCCGGCTAGCCGCCTTGGTGGGTCATTCATTAGTGCTCAACTGCTGACCCAAAAGACGTGGCTTGATCCCAGTCACGACAGTCGCATTTTGATGGAGGCAAAATGCTAGAGGCTCGTGCACTGTGTGATGTCAGGGCCTCAGGTGGTCAAAATTATCCAGAGCCCTCCAATACAGCATCTCTCATAGCCAGAGTTGCTTTGGTACATTAAACCCTATAAACAATCAACTGTGCCTATTTGTCTTCAGTTTCTGTTACACACAAAGAGTAATTTGTCTTTGCTTCATCTTGTCATAATACATTTTGTACTACTGTTTTGCTTAGCGAGTTGTTCTTTACTTTATATTGTCTTCATTTTATGCTACTGTTTTCCTTGAAAAAGTTCTACGTTTTATTCATCATTGTAACCCCACTCTGCAATGACTCCAATAGGAGTTAGCAGTATTGTCAAATAAATAATAAATAAAAATCCCATATCAATAAGCCCAAGTATCTACCTTCAACTGGAGTAACAGCTTACCTCTTTTTTGAAGATAAGCTTTCCTTTCACATCTTTAAGGGCCTCAACACCTTCAAGACTTCCTTCAACAAGATTTACTGCAAGTGAACAAGACGAATATGACATTGGGCAATAGTGAGCAGAAGCAGGTGCCCATATGAGCAAGCACGCCAAACAAGTCCTACTCACCGGAACACACAAGCAACTGTGTGGCGTGAAGATATTGCTTTTTACTGAGGAAAGCGTCAATCTTGTCTGGCACTTCCACTAACGATTCACTGCAAATAAAAGCAGGAACACTGAGACACGAGAGGTAAACAGCAAGAAAAAAAAAACACTGAAAACCCAGACAATCAAATGCGACACATACTTGCAGATCCACTAGCCCTTTCATATTTTACCAACTTACATTTCTTCAAGAAGCTGGAGTACATGCTTGTGCTCCACAGACTCTAGCCAAAGCTTCTTTAGTTCATCTCGTTTGCAGTGAAGAAGTGTCTTGCAAGTTGTCAACTTTTCCTTGATACACTGCACTTTGCTTCGTGACGCTGTAATTTAGGTGTTTATATTTCAGCACTGCGCAAAAAACATCGAAAGTATGCGCCACGAAAAAGAAAATACTTGCCCGATATTCTAGATGATATCTTACTAAAATCTTGCATCGCACGTGTGAGGTCCTCCTTGTTTTCTGTAAAAATGACATTACTTTCCTCGATTAGTAAGGAAAAATAAATTCTACATTTCGTACTACATTTAGAGAAAAACTTGATCCTCACTCCTAAAATGCAAATAAACATTTAAAAATTGTGTAACATATGTGCACCACATAGCAAAGTGGAAAAGTTACTTGTAACGCATCCACAATTTAATAAATAAACCTAAGCGAGCGTTCAGGATAGTTTTATTACTCACGTGCAACCAAGTCATCCAACTTTTGATCGCTACGTTTAAAGTCCTTCTCAAGTTTCGCTTTCTCACGATCACGATCGGCACTGTTTTGGCTGTCAAGGTTGGAGAAAATGGAACGACGCAGTAAGATAGTGGTTAAATGAAGCTCGTCAATCCTACGAAATAACAATGTGCTGCGAAACGACATGTAAGCCATATATACCTGGCAGAGAGCGACCTGATAACCGATATAAGCAGGCCATTCTGAAATGAAAACAGCAGAAAGGGCGTGTTCAGTACTTCGTGTGCGACCCACAGATAGGATTTAAACAAGTAGGAGTCGTCGCTCATCTATCAGGTGCAAATATCACACACGCTCCGTACTAATCCGGTTCACTTAGAGCACTACTGTGTGCAGCGAAATATGCACTGTGAAGGGTCCATGAAATGCCAGTCCTGCTCTGATCGCGCCCGCCTACAGCGGTGGAACGCAAGCATCGATAAGCACAAACTGTTACCGAATCCTTCGTGGTCTTGAACGTTCTCGGCGGCCGCACAGGACCGCCCGATGAAGTGACATAGTTTGCCATCTCTCTATAACGCGGTCAAGAAAACATTGAAGTTCGACTCGACGTTTTGCCACAAGAGCCAGGCGCCGCACACACCTACGAAAACGCCATTTTCGCGGTGGCCGGCTGTTTCAGCCGGTGCTAAAGCCAGCCACTAACACCGGCGACGAGTATAGAACTAATTATAAGCCAAGAAACTGTTTTAGAATGAGCGCTATTATCACACAAAATTAAAAATTTTTATCGAGTAAGTTATCATCATCTGTTCGGTTTAATCAGTGTACGAAACTGTTTCGCGTCAGTGCCGGCTGCGTGCGTGCGCCACTTCTCTGATAGCTTGCGATCTCTGCTACGACGAGGTGCATAGGTGGCCGTTCGACAGGTTCGGCCAAAATGGTCCTCGAAAGTACAGTCGTTTGGTGAGTAGCGGCTACAGCACGGTTCGTCATGTTGCGACTTCACACGTCCTTAACGTTGCCCTTCTTATTATCAATGCTTTGTGGTGTAGAAATCTCTTGTACCGTTATTGCTATTTGGTACTGTTCATTGGAGCGGCGTCATGACTTGCACTACGAGTGCGAGGCTTAGCGCTCATGTTATGCTGGCAAATATCGGGAAAATACAACGTGATTTCTGCT
The DNA here is from genome assembly GCF_013339695.2 of Rhipicephalus sanguineus. Lineage (NCBI taxonomy): Eukaryota > Metazoa > Arthropoda > Arachnida > Ixodida > Ixodidae > Rhipicephalus > Rhipicephalus sanguineus. The sequence goes on along the minus strand of NC_051176.1, from coordinate 291,270,841 downwards.
TCCCCACTCGACTCTTCCTTTTCAGTGTGGACAATAGTGAGTATATGCGGAATGGCGACTTCATACCAACGCGCCTACAAGCGCAGCAGGAAGCTGTTAGTTTGGTGTGCCACTCCAAGACTCGATCAAACCCGGAGAATAACGTTGGCTTGCTGACACTGGCAAGGTAAACACGTGTTTCATGGTCGTCACTAAGTATACAAAAGAAAACATTGCCTTCGCTTCCTTAGGTGATGACCTTTCCTTTATCCATGCAGTTCCGAAGTATTGGCTACGCTTACTACTGATGTTGGGCGGTTGTTATCGAAGCTGCATCAAGTCCAGCCGAAAGGAGATATCAATTTCCTGACAGCTATTCGTATTGCACACGTACGTTTTAACTTCATGGTAATCTCGTTGTCTTTCACGGGGCTTGTACTACAACGGACACTTTTCTGCTTGCTTGGAGAGGCGACATTGAGCTTGCTCGCTTATTTGCAGCTCGTTCTCAAGCATCGCCAAGGCAAGAACCATAAGATGCGTATTGTGGTGTTCGTTGGTAGTCCTATCGAGACCGATTCGAGAGAGGTGAGTGTGTTTCATCTCGCGACAATGTTTTTCACTAACTGAACCTCTTTCAGCTTACCAAGCTCGCAAAACGGTTGAAAAAAGAAAAAGTGAATGTAGACATTGTGAACTTTGGAGAAGACGTAAGTAGCGCTTTTTCAGTGCCTCTTTTGCCTTTTTGTGATGCTTTTCAGCTCTGCTTCTTTCTTCTACTGCATAGAACATCAACACAGAGAAGCTGGCAACGTTCATCAACACGCTGAATGGAAAAGATGGCAGTGGGTATGTCCTATTACTAGGTTCAACCTTTGTCGGAAAATACTGGAACATTGGAGGTTTTATTTGCAGTGATCAGTTAAAACCTGCTAAAAATGTTTAACGAGGAAATATTCAAGGCGGCATAGATAACGTAAATTGCCATGAGAGATGACTTGCAGATTGCCTAACTGGTACTGCGGCTCTACCTTCGTGTGTTTTATAGAATCTTTTTGTGCGAGAGCAGTGTCATATTCACAATTAGTTGTCTCTTTTCTGAACTGTTTGGCATCTCGAGTTTCCCAATACTTATTTTTTTATTGTACTACTATACCTGCAGTAGACGAGCTTGTCGCATCTATGCTGTGCAAACAGAAAGTCTCATTTTAAATGACCATATACTCCTGGTGCAATCCAAATCTCCCACCCCCCGTAAAGAAAGTATGGGTGGCTTGCGCTGATGTCATCAAAACAGCCATGTTAGATCACCAACGTGATCTCACGTTAGTGTTATCAGTACATCGCATGCTGGTTCCTTCGTTATTCATGCACAGAGACCCAATAACATTCCAGCGACATCGTTATCACACTGAACCAGGTTAATCGCCGTGTGATTATACTGTCCTTGACGTCATCTAAGCCACCATGTTGGAGCCATGTTGTACGTCCATGACGTCACGTGCAAGCTATCAATGATGTTGCATGCCGTCACTGCCCGACAGGCGGCACTAGGGTTTCTTGCCTGAAACATAAAAGCACAGCCATAAAGCAAGCAAACGACATTACGTGACCGCGCTATTTTCTACCAAGCAAAACCAGTAAAGTGGTACACATTAACAATGCTACTGAAGTGCACGGCGACAAACATTTTGGCCATCTGTGTCACCCTCGTTATGAAAAGATGGTATCTTGAACTTGGCAAGGTTTATGTGTTTCCGGTGCCCCACCGCGGTGGTCTAGTGGTTATGGCGCTCGACTGCTGACCCAAAGGTTCGCGGGATTGAATCCCGGCCGCGGCGGCTGCGTTTTCGATGGAGGCGAAAATGTTTGTGGCCCCTGTACTTAGATTTAGGTGCACGTTAAAGAACCCCAGGTGGTCGAAATATCCGGAGCCCTCCACTACTGCAGTCTCTCGTAATCATATATGGTTTTGGGACATTAAACCCCAGATATTATGTGTTTCTGGCTCCCGCTATTGAAATTGGCACTCGCAGTACCCAAAAGCATAGCCTTTGAAATTTGTGGCTATTATTCAAGAAGGAAATTGCCACTGGGATGTGAGCTTGTACAACATCTATGTTAAACGTCAAAAACATATTCTAAGAATAAAATGAAAATGCATATCTATCATTTTATTATCTAAAAATGCACTGCGATGATATTTTTGTTATGAGCAACGGAGCACTAGTGAAAACTATACTGTGAGGCATGGCTACATCATTGGGCTATAGAATGTCTCACTATAGCCACATTTGATGTCCTGCATCTGCTTTGATGTCCTGCATCTGCTTTAATATTTCATTTACAAAGGCGATGCTGTTGATAATGATGTTACAGATGTCCTTGTTCTCAAACAGTGCAGACCTAATTGCTATGTACTTACCACATCTGTTGATAGAAGCATAAACAGGCTTTAATGTCACATTTTCTGTCTGGTGACACAGCATTGTTGTATTGTTGTATCAGTTTGAACTATGGGAACCAGAACAGCCCCTTCAGCCACTGTACACAACTTATCACCAGCTTTGGGACTTTAAACCCCAAAAGAAAAAAAAAACTGATCACCAGTTTCGAGTGGTGCCAAAGAAAAAGCAACTTGAGCATCAAGTGAATCGAATGCCTTGTAAGCTCAGTGTGCCTGCATTTCCCTTTAATGTTATGCATGTTACTGCACAACCTGTTTAAGACACTATGCCATGTTTCACGATGTATTCTACATTGCACATTCTGGTGGCAGTGTAACAAATTGCTCTCTGTGATGACTCGACACATACAGTAAAAACCACACTATCACCTTACCTTTTATATTATTTTTATTTTATTATTTTTTCAGGGGTATTAGTAACTCGTATTAAATTTCGCTAAATTTAATGCATTTTTACAGACAGCGCATAATTTGTGCCTAAGAGTTATAGGGACTGTACTGCATGCATTGACTCTGAGGCAAGCATATATACGCAGCCTTTTCTTCGTAGCTGTTGGTGCATTTTGTATTGCACCAGACCCTACAGTGTATTGTACACATGAATGTTTTCTGCAGTTCCCACCTAGTGACGGTACCACCGGGCCACCAGACTCATCTGTCTGATGCACTCATCAGTTCTCCGGTGATTCAAGGCGAGGACGGCACAGGTGGTATTGGATTAGGTGTTGGTGGCTTTGAATTTGGTGTCGATCCAAATGAAGACCCAGAACTAGCCCTGGTAAGCATCAGTGTGTCAGTCGTAATCTTACTATTGGAATGTGGGTAGTAAACATTTCTAAAGGACTGCGCGTATGAACTTGTCTCTGTGGTTCTGGTGAAGTTGTGGATCAGTAGCCAATCATGTACATTTGGGTTGAAAGCATGTGTTGACTATTTTGTTCACACCTGCTTTGAACCTTTCTTTGTTTCAATTGTCTGGTCTGCCAGCTTTCTTTACCATATAACTGCGTGCGCTCCAAAACCTGCATTAAGTTTAGGATGCTACATGGAATGTCTGGTACGCTTAGTCTCTTTCTATACAGCTGAACCCCTTTATAAAAGGCACGCACATGGGAGTAGTTCTTGTTCCTGTCTTTTATAAGCAGGGTATCACATCCTCATTTTCTTATCTACCCCTATTTTGACGTTGGGCACAGTGGTGTCTCTTATAATCAATTGTCTCTTGCATCACTGTCTCTTACATATTAATAACGTAAAGAAGTATTTTCATATACCCGAGACTTCAGCAAATATAAGTTTCCTAGCCTCGAAAGTTGTACAGTGGTTATAGTGCTTGTTCGCTGAGCCGAAAGTCATTTTCTTATACCCGACACTTCCACAGATAGAAGTGTGCTAGCCTCCGCAGTGCTATAGTGGTAGCGGTGCTTGGCTCCTGACCCCAAAGTAGGCGGTGTCATTTCGATAGAGTCCAAATTCTAGAGGCCTTCACACTTATATGAGGTGCACGTTATAGGGACCCTCAAACACTTTCGAAATGGCTATTTTTTATTTGTGGGTTGTGTAGACTGATGGCTTGTGATAATTTTAGCATAGGTTAAAGTGCCAATATCAATACATTTGGTATTTTAATAACACAGTGAAGTCTCTTCACTGCCGACGGCATCAACGCATAGTGGCGCTTGCCAGAACTACTGCTGACAAAAATGACTGCAAATAGCGCAGTCCTATGATTGAATACATGTGACGCCAGAAGTGATCGCAACATTGCATCAAAAAAGATATTATAATTGTGTTTTGCTTCACCAAATATAGTATAATCTTAGCGATACAAATTTGTAAAATTCCCAGCCAAATTACACTGTGCCCAATGGGCCAAAATTTGGGTGTTCTCAACACTCTTCAGCACCTTCACTGGTGATATGAACTTGGGTACCAAAGCTGTCGAGTGACAGCCAACAGAAGCGTGCTCCAATTTCCATAGATATTGTTTGCCACAACCACTGTGGACAAAGTGTACGCGCATCCAACGCTCAGAGTCAAAGCGATGCTGCCTCCAGCTACCACTGCGAACAAAACCGCGATAGACGCGATCATCGGTAGGAACGACATAGGTAGTTCTAAAGGCACGTGCGTGGCCAGCACATACGGATTGGAAATGGAACTACTGTTTGCCGCAACCGCTGCGCATGAAAACGCGGTCACTGTCAACGCGATCTTGTATGGCCACAATGAAACTCCTAAAGTGCACGTGCATCCAACGCTCTCCAAGTCAAAGCGATGCTGCCTGCCACAACCGCTGCAGACAAAACTGCAGTAGATGCAATCATAAATAACAATATAGTTCTGAAAGTACATGGATGGACAGAACTACCGTTTGCCGCAACCGCTGCACATGAAGCTGTGGTCGCTACGATGCAGTCATCAGTTGCAACTACACAGCTCCAAGGCTAACAGAGCAGTAGATTAAAGGCATGAAGCATTTCGGCATTCCTGTGATTCGCGAACTTTGGCACTTAGTTTTCGTTTGCCCTCAAGTGAAGCTTTGACGCGCGAGTTCGCGGCAGCCGGCTACGCCGTCCCTTATTGATCCGTTCACAGGTGTCATGCGCGAGTTCTTTCAATGCAGTGATGTGATAGCTGCGCCAATTGCGCCAAACTGCGCCAAGACGTGAAACCTGCTACATCCTGCTAAATCTCCGCTGTTCTGCGCCAAAACTGCGCCAATCTATAAGCACACTAGCGGAAAAACGTGCGCAGCGCGCCGCCGCCGGCAAAACGCGACACTCCAAAGCTGCCGCGCGGCAAAATTTTCGTGCCGCGAGAGGAATGGGTTCGTGCATCATTTTTCGCGACACGCTGCCCGGCGCTTTCTGGGGGACCTGACCGGACGCAGATTGATGGGTAGGCTAGTTAAGCGCTGGTTTGGCTTGCTCAGGCTTTTGGGGGCCGACATAACCCTCTTCAGAGCTGTAAATTGGCGTGACCCCCCAAAAATGCACCTTTGAAGGAGCGGCTCGCCGCGAGCTGGTGTGACCGCACCGCCGCAGCAACACAGAAGTTTCAGATGTTAATACAGCGGCGTCCATGACTGTCTTATTTTTGCCCCCTTTATTAAGTTCTGCTACTCGAATCAGTGTTATACCACGGTCACACGGACAATGTCGACATCTTGAACAAGATGGACGAAAATGGCGACACTATATAATCTTGGTGTCGCCAAGGCAGCGATGGCAGTGGATTTTGTATTGTCTGCAGTCAGTCTGTTAACCGCGAACAGCATGGTTTTGCAGCGATAAAGCGACATGCTACAAGCAAGAGGCACATTGAGGCCACGAAGCAGCACCAGAATTCAGCAGGTGTGTTGAAAACTCCGAAGACCTGCACATCAGACGTATTTGGACTTGACAAAAATTGCAACCCAATCCGATCCAGGCTTTTTGCGAACCCACAGTAAACCAATTTAGGAGGCGTTGATGTAAACGTAACCTGCTGATACAGATTCGTGAAATTCCCCAGCCGTCGAGCAACGGCCGAGAGCAGATTGCCGTAGCTTCGGAAGTACGCGCGCGGCCAGTGCGCACACTGTCAGAACTGTGGTTATCGTTTGCCACAACCGCTGTGGGCGAAACCGCGGTCGCTCTTGACACTATCGTGTATGGCGACGGCGAAACTGACGGAACTCCGAAAGTGCACGCGCGTTCAACGCCCACCCAGTCCAAGCGACACTGCTTCCCACAAACGCCGCGGACAAAACCGCGACAGATGCGATTATAGATAGCAACAAACGACGTAGTTTTGAAGGCACGTGCGCGGGCAGCGCAGGCGGATTGAAAACGGAACTACCGTTTGCCGCAACCGCCGCGCACGAAACCACGGTCGCTATCACCGCGATCATCGATAGCGACTGCGAGCTCCGAAGGTACGCGGCTAACGCAGCGGTAGATTAAAGGCGTAAAAAATTACACGATCTCCCGCTAAAGGAGACCATGAGTAGATGCGAAGCCGGAGCACTTGCACGATCGCGTTCCGTTGGCGTTCGTTGGGCATGCTACCTAGCTCGCGTCGTGGAACGCGAAGAGCGACGCTACGCGCGTCGTATCTTCCATTGGCCGTTAATTCTCACAGGGCGAACGGGGAACGCGGTCGACAGGCGGGCGAGAGGGGGCAGCGTAGGAGAGGAGAGAGAAAGGGAGGGGACGCGCATGCGCTCGTGCTCATCGCGGCGTTGCGCAGGAGAGAATTTCGGCATAGCCCGCGTTTCAGAGGAAGAGTGGAAAGGGGGGGAGAGGGGAAGTGGAGAGGATGTGTGTGGAGAGGGTATGCGCATGCGCAGTAAGGGTGGTCACGCCGCACACCACCACCGGATTGAGCTCCGCCTTAAGATACTTCGCATCTAAAAGGCACGAAGCAGTAGCGTAGCCAGCACCCCCCCCCCCCTCCCCGCCTTCCCGAAAAAAAATTCTGCCTACGCCCCTGGCACGAAGCCTCTCGGCATTCATGTCGATCTTCGCTTGTTACTATGATGGAGCGGACTTCACTTAGTTTTCAGTTGGCCTCATGTGAAGCTTTGACGCGCGCTTTCGCGGCAGCCAGCTGTGCCGTCCCTTATTGGTCCGTTCACGTGTGTCCCAGAAAGGCGTACGTGAGTTCTTTTGACGGAAATAAATGTTTTGTGCGTATATCGTGGTTTGGAAACAGGTTTTGCTAGTTTTTTTTTTTTTTTGTTTTTTTTTTTTTTTTTTTTTTTTTTTTTTTTGATGATACGAAATTTTGGCCGATACGAATATTGTCGCTCCCCCTGCAGATTCGTATGACCGAGATTCTACTGTAGCTGGGAAACCCTACCTGCGTTGTTTGTTTGGCCACCCTAAGCCATTATAAGACCGCAACGCCAATGTTTACGCTTACGGGGCTGTTAGGTGATCCAATGGTGTTATGCAAACACCCATTATTGGACAGAACTTTTTATTTCAGAAGAGTTCATCCTTATTTGACTGTTTTGTTTCACACGGTTCATTTTTCCACTTGGCAGTGAGCTTTTTAGCTGCTCCAAAACCTGTTCTCCCTGCTCCCAAACCCGTTTTTGGCTGCTCCAAAAGCCCTTTTACCTGCTCCAAAACGTACTTTTTGCTGCTCCAAAAACCTGCTCCAAAACAGCTTCAGTCAGTCACATCACTGTCAATGGCAATAAATGTTTTGTGCATATGTCGTGGTCTGAAAACGGGTTTTGCTAGTTTTTACTGATCTGAAATTTTGGATGATATGAATATCAACAACTAGGTACTCCTGATTGTTGTTGAAGCGGTGGAAGTATTCCCCCTTAGAGTTTGAGGAGTATGTTTTGTTTGCTGTACTTTTTATACTAACACAAACATACAATGTCATTTAAAAAAATTCGGCAGATCCCACCCCTTGTGCGTTTTCATTGGTTTCATGTGAAGCAGTCAACGAGGAGCTGTCCATGCTTCATTTTTTAGCTTTGAGCCAAGCGTTACGAGGTGGATCGACGTGCTTTTGTAATGTCAAAAATAAAATTTATAAAAATCGAAATGTGCCAAAATATGCATGTTGTGCCAACAGTCACTACTAAAATTGGTCAGTCCAATTCAAATGCGACCTGGCAGGTACAAAGAGGACAATAACCTGTGCATTTAACTACCATGATCACCACATCTCCAAGCTAAGGTGCATTATGATAAAAAGACCGATAAGGTTGATATTTGGCAGGTTTATTTTGCACACAATTGGCCGTAGTAGCAAAAGTTACTGCTAGTTTTCAGTCATTCTGCTTGAATGCATAGTTCCATATATAAAGAAATAGCAGACAAAATTTTATCTGAAATTTTTCGTTAGAAGGAAAGTTATCACTTCGCGTAACTGTAGGATGGAAAAAATTGTTTTGAGAAAAATGCCTTTAAAAGATTTGAAATGAATGTCCGTATAATAAAGAAACATGCAGTATGCCTAAAATTCACCAGGCTCGTAGCTTGGGCCCTCTTTTGAAGCAGCGCAATCTCTATGGCGAGCTGAAGCACAAATTTTTTTTTTTCTTGCTCATTTTTCATCTCAAGCTGACTCACATCCACGTGCTCCACAGCAGGTTCACGCTTAGTATATTGATTCCCTAACTTGTATTGACACTTCCTTTTTGTCCTAAATTCTGCCGTATTTCATGGGTACTATAACTTTCTCCTTGAAAGGCCAGAACTAAAGTTGGAGAGCTTGAAATGGCGTACAAAAAAGCACAGACAACACGCGCAATGTGTCGCAGCAGCCCGCAGCCCTGTAGTGGAAATTTTTGAATAACTCAAAAGCATCACGGCCCGCAAAATGTTTCCAAAAGCTTTAGAACATTCATAAACTAACTTAGCATTACGTAATAAGTATACAAAGAGACATTTATGACGAGATGGCAGGTGCTGTGGAATCGAAACTTTCAGTTTCGTATTCGTCTAGGAGGGATTGGAAAAACTGTCATAACTTTTGAACGGCTTGAGATAACGTAATTCCTTTTGCTAAACACTCTTGACAGGGAACTTCAAAATGCTAAATAAAAAATCATTCTTTTACAATGTTTCTGAAGGTGGTGGCCTACCTTAAGGGGCCCTGCAACACTTTTCCCGGTGATCGTCAAATGGCTTCATTAAGCCATTTGACGGACATGGGTCCTGAATTTTTTTTTCTTTAATTTATCAATTTTGATAAAACTTGCAGAGTTTAGTATGTATATTTGTGTGCAGATTTCAAATATGCAATTATTTTTATAGTATACTATGTAGTTTTTAAAATATCCAACATTTCATGTGCTTTTTGGGAGCCATAGTTTCTCTAAACTGAGAGAGTTGCAAAGTAATTAAGCATATCAGAATGACCTGGAATGAGTACAGAATGCAAGAAAACAAGAATTGGTGTTCTAAGCCCATTTGAACAAAAGTTATATGTTGAACATTTTCCAATAAATCTATGTCAAGCTGGGATTTCAGTCTCAAATATTCAACATACCACAACTTTTGTTCAAATGGGCTTAGAACATCCGATCATGTTTTCTTGCACTCTGTACTCATTCCAGGTCATTCTGATATGCTTATTTACTTTGTAGCTCTCTCAGTTTAGAGAAACTATGACTCCCAAAATGGCACTTAGAATTAAACTAAATGTTCTACTAGGAAAAAAATTGAATATTTCAAATCTGCACGCGAATATACATAACTCAGCATGTTTCATTGAAATCCATAAAGAACGTTTAAAAAAGTTTTCAGGCGCAGTGTCCCTCCTTAAAAGAGCTTGTTGCCTCGCGAATCGACTGCCGCAAAAATGTTTAGAATCCATCAAGTACAAGCGGAGTTGCAGGGATTTGTCGCACGCTTTAAGTTTCTCCTTTCATACTAGCAAGCGTACTGAAGGCTATTCAGGGAGGGTGATGACAATGGGGCAAGATGATGCGTCTCTCAGTCAGTAAGCTTCATGACCTTGAGCACTTTCTTTTTTTTTTTTTTTTTTTCGAGCGCGTGGCAGCATCCTGCAGCGGTCGCAGTAACTGTGCAGCTCAGATGCTCAAATCAGCCAATATATGTAGGCTTTGTGCTCGTAACATGGTCCTTTTGGTTATATGGCATCATTTGCCGAGAAAAGAGGGAGCAATTTCTAGCTTACTTTGAGAAAATTGTAAATTCCAAGTCGCATGCTGTGCTATATAATGTTTGGCTTGAGTCTTCTCGGGAGCCTCGACTACCGATCGGCAGCATTTTCTGACTGTGCTGAAAGTGTTGCAGGGCCCCTTTAAAGGCACCGCCATTTAAGAGTGACTTTAAATGTTACTTTTTGTCTGAAAGCATGGCCTTTCAAATCTAGTTTTGCTGGCTTCTTTCATTCAAAATTCGGTTTGTGATAAGGTATTAGAGGCCCGAAGTTCAGACTTTGTAATCTCACGTACCCACTATAGCCTGTGCTCACTAATGTGGTAAAGCATAAAAGGCACTGTGCATTTTCATACCTGCCCACTCTTTTTAATTTTTCGTAAAAAGGTACAAATTTCGATTTCTCATGATTTTATGAAGCTTGCCTCAAATTTTTTAAAAATATTTTATTCCCGGAAAAAAAAAAAGTCAAAACCTATTAAAATGACACCATGGTACCGTGTAGAGCCGCAAGAGGGCAATACGTTATCATTATCATCAGCAGCTGCAATATTCGACTTCTGATGTTTTTTCGGGGGGCTTTGAATCTGTTTAAGACTCGATGCCACCTTCGCATACCTGTGAACCTACGAAAGTGGACTGGCTCATGTACTGTAGTAACGCTGTAGTCTCTCCCCTTGGAAATGTTTGCAACCTATGTAAGCCCTGAAGGTAATGAAAAAATATGAAATGTTGCGTGTATGATTTTTTCCAGGCATTACGTGTGTCTATGGAGGAACAGCGCCAGCGCCAGGAGGATGAGGCCAGGCGGGCCGCTGCCAACTCTGCTAAGCAAGCAACCCAGGCTCCTTCTACAGCTGAGACAGAATGTACGGCTGCAGTCCTCTTTTTATACTTTGTGAGCGCACTAAAATGATAATAGCTGTAATTGCACCATAGCGTGTTGCATTCGTGCATTCTTTTATGAACAGTTGCATGGAAAATGACATTAAGCTTGTGATTACGAAGAAACTAAATAATTTTAGTTTTTTTTGTGTACAATAATGTTATTGCTTTACTATATTGTTGGTTATCTTTCAAACAGATTATTTTTCACTTCAGCTGCTGAACATGCCTTACACAGTAACTGTTTCATGTTCACAGCTGGCTCAAGTGAAGAACGGCTGCTGGAACGAGCCCTAGCTATGTCTATGGAAACGGATCCCGCTCCTCCAACTACAACTGCCAGCCTACCAGACTTCTCGGCCATGACAGAGGATGAACAGATCGCATATGCCATGCAGATGTCCCTCCAGCAGGCTCGTGAGTCATCGATTGTTTGTGTGCTGATTAAGATAGTTTGGTATGCATCCTTGTTGAATGCCTTTTGCTGAAACATGCGCAGGAACACGAAGCACACGTTGTTGGGCTAGTCGGTTCATGTTCTTTCAGAAGCCACTGTTGTGGCTACTATTTCGCGCAAAGAAATCACAAGGGGAGGGTTAACCCTCCCCTTGTGATTTCTTTGCGCGAAATAGCCACAACCGTGGCTTCTGAAAGAAGCAGGAACACGTTATGTATATTTTTCGTAGGTTGTCGCCCCCCCCCCCCTTGAAGTCCTTAAAGGGGTATTCAGACGGAGGAGAAATGCTCGGGGGGTAAAGGCGGAGCCTAGTGACGTCAACTCGCGAGGAGAAGTCGCCACAAATGCCCCCCACTCACACGGACGGGGCGAACGGAGGGGGAGACCAGTGTTACCAGACTACTCCTGTGGCTTGTACCGCCCGTTTCACCAGCTGCTGACGACGATGACCCCAGCTACAGATGACCCCAACTGCAGACTGGACACCCGCTGCCGTCTCCTCCGAGGAGGCGCGGGGGGGTCACGCCCACTCGCTAATCCGTGACGTCGTGGTCACGTGATCCGCAACCCCCCCGTCTCCCCCGAGCATTCCTCCCCCGTCTGAATACCCCTTAAAGGGCCCCTAAACCACCCAGAGGTCGAAATTTAGTTGTGGTGTGACAGTTGTTCACGAGTCTACAATGAACACATAGCCGTTAGAATTTTTTTAAACGGTGCCTAATAGCGGAGTTACTGACTTTTAATGATCGAAACACTGCGATCGCTCGTTTCACTCTTTTCTTCGCTACCCACTGCTCGCCGCTTGGTCCCCTCTCCCATAGCCGCTTTGCCCTCCTTGCCGAGTGCCCCTCCCAATCTCACGTGACATACCGTCATTGCTGACACGCTCTTTGAAAAAGCAGGCACTTCCGGTTGCCGCGACTCCGTGAACTCCGTGCTTCTCGGCTAACCGCTGTTGTTGCGTTGCCTGCTCGTGCTCCTACGAATCGTGTCGGTATGGACCCTGTGTTGCGTGCACACCTTCAAAGGATCGCCAGTATGATGGACCCGTACGGTGACACGTGTCACGTCTTTTCGTTTTTTCAGTCGGTGCTTTTGCAGCCAAGCACCACACACTGATGTGTGAAAGCCATCGCAAGGCAGTCGGATTCAGTCCGCGCAGTTTGTCAGACCGCTAGGCGTGACTGTGCTGGTATGCTAGCGATTTGGCAGTTGCGTTACGGGCCGCAGTTGCCAATTCGCAAGCGTGCACACGCGGGCAACACGATGAAAAACTTCAAGGAGCGTGGGGGCAGCTGCTTGCAGACTAACCAGAAGTTGTAGGTTCTTGTTCGACCAATCGCAACATTACCTGCAGACCGCATCACAGATTCAATGTTTCACATCACTCACGTCACTAGGGTGGCCGGAAAGGCCCGGAGAGGAGAAGGGGTTGTTTCTTGGGATTTGTGGCGCGCCCGCAGCTTGTAGCACTGCCACGTGTGGCATTGATCGTGACTGCATTCTGCACACGATGTGCATGTTTACTTGAAATGTTTGAAAAAGTATCGGAGGTGGTTTAGGGGCCCCTGAATGCCTTACAATCCAATGCAAGATCCGAAGATGGCATCAAGTCTTCACAGTACACTTGCAGTGAACCAGATTCCAGCTTTCTCCAGCTCTGCAATTACATGCCAGCATTGACAAAGAGTTACCAACCAAAGCTAAAATTATGCCTTCTAATTAGGGATGGACAAATAGTAAGTTTGAGGTTCGGAGCAAATTCAAAGCGAATAGTGATTTGGTTGAATAATTTCGAATCGTGTAGTATATATATCACATACACTCTAAGAAAAAATCGAGTACAGTGGAACCTCGTTAATGCGTACGTGCCGGGAATGCCGCATAACTACGCACTAAACGGTAGTACGCATTAACCACAAAGTAAAAATTTGCATCTCCTCGCGTACGCCATCGCCGCCTGCAAAGAAATAAATACAGTGCCACAGCAAATATTGCCTAAAGTACCCATTGCAAAGCCTTTTCTTTCTCTTTGCCAAAGTGGAGAAAAGATTCTGGTACTCCTGCACGACCGTCCAATAGCTCGCGGTGTCGCGCGACGCCAAGGAGCATTTCAGAACTATTACAGGGTCCGGTATACGCAGTGACCGACATAGCGACAGAACGGACAGTGTAGGCTTTCCACGATATATGTGCCTGCGTCTGTACCGCGATCTGCTCCTAAACGAAAACTGACACAGTTCCAGCGAAACGCGGTACGGCTGTGTGGAGCCGATAGTCTCCTGGCTAGCAGCGTCACTGCCGGGCCGCTTGCTGCTCACACCGTCACTGCCGGGCTGCTTGCTGTACCGCGCGCGTGCATTTGTCGTGGGAGTGTTCTTCGTACCCACTTCCCTCCAGACCGTGCACAGATGCGGTGAGTAGCTCGTTTGGTTAACGCAGCGATGACGAACTTCCTGCAAGCGATGCGCACTTCGCGACGGTCTAGCGGTCCTGGCAGTGGACGGAAGCGTGTTTGGGCGGTCGCCCAATAAAAGCGTGCAGTATGGTTCTACCATGGCCCACACGCGCGTCAGACCCGCCGGCAGCGTCCCGGTGGATGTACAATCTGCCGCCGAGCACCTCAATGGCGAAAAAATTTACCAGGATGTGCGTGTGGTTACAGAAAGCAGTTCTACGATGAAGACATAGGTCTTGGGATGCGGCCGTACGGCTCTAGAAGTTGCGAGCCAATGAGAAAAGGTCAAGTTGCTAGCGAAATTTCGCGTCAATACTAGGCAAGCTCCTTTTCCTTATGTTGCAGCACTCGCGAAAACTTCGTTGAAGCGGAAGTACCCAGGAGAAGTATTTTTTGTGACGAGACATTTTTTGCATTGTTTTCTGTGGGCGGCTGACAAGGAATCGAAAATCATTCGTTGTAGCGGAGTTTGTTACAGTGGGATTCGACTGTAATCTGATTATGTGAGCCATGTCTGCATTTTGTAACTTTCATGTGTCAATACTAGTGAAGTGCTCATATGTGCTGTTTGTGAAAAATGACTACACTGCCATTTATTGTGCAGCCTGTGTCACAGAAAAACTAGCTTTACAAATTTGAAAATGGTACGTTAGCTTATGATTTACTTCTTTATTGTTTAAGGACTGTAAGTGTTAAAGTTTTTAAATAACTGCTAAACAAACCATACCTTGGTTGGTGTTGCAGAGTCTGACGGTCCTTCTACAGGGGCGGCACCTGCAGCAGCTGTCAAGGAGGAGCCCATGGAGACGGACGAATCCGAAGAGCCCAAGAAGGTAGGCCACACCTAATCGGTTGGTGGCGAGTACTCTGCCTGCCCCTGAGCTGTGCTCTTCAACCCATTGAAGCTTCAGTGACGGCCGTTGTGCAGGATGAGGCAGAGTCCGAAGACTACGAGATGATTCGGGACCCCGCCTTCCTCCTGTATGTCCTTGAAAACCTCCCTGGTGTGGACCCCCAGAGTGAGACTGTCCGCAACGCACTTGGAGAGCTCACACAGGGAGACACGGCCAAGAAGGATAAGGATGGCCAAGACAAGGGCAAATCAAGCAAGGACAAGCAGTAACCATAACATCCGTTTGACTTGGCCCTGCCTTTTTTTTTTTTCTTTACTAGCGGCTTACGACAATGTGCGAAAAATTAATAAAATGCTTGTTTCCCGTTACCTGCGGGATTTGCACTTGTCGTCCTATAAATGTCTGTCATTGTCTGTTTCTGTGTCTGTTTTTCAAGTTCATTTTAAATGCTTCTGCAAATTTTTATGCTAACTTTGCATATGTATAAGCACAGTAGGTTAAGTATGTGGGCACAGTGGTGACGGCTGTTTCGAAATGTTTCTTAATCTCGTAAATTAACAGTTGAGGGAATAGTAGCGTTTAAAACCTAATGTAATACTACCTTAAGTGAATAAATAGAATATTTTTAAATAATGTACACTCTCACCTTTCATATTAAGTTCAGTGACATAGCACTGCTACATTTGCTCTCAGCTGCTGCAAACTGTAAATCATGCAACATGTTGCTACAAAAGCCTTATTTTGGCAATTGCATATCTGCTGTGAAGATTACTCTGGATATGTGGTTGCAACGTTTGTGAAGACAAAAACTGGGCTACTTTGTGGTACTGCATTTTGATGGAAATTCATTGTTTCACAACTCTGACTCTAGGTTAAATACTAGCAAGAAAAATCAAGTGAAGCGCATTGTCCTTAAGGTTGCCTGCAAGTGCCAGTGATTGGACGTAGAAGCTTCACTAGTGAGTTATCAAATAAAGCAGGAGCAAATGAGCAGTGCATGGAAGGGCAAATAATGAAAAGCTCCTGGATGAAATTGTGCAGATATTGAGCTTATAAAATGCAATTGTGATGTGAGCAATACTATATAGTTACTTTGAACTCAAAATTTTGAGAGGTGGAGGGAAAATGTTTGTTGGAAATTTGCAGGACCAGAAAGGTTCCGAAAAGCACCTGCAAGCCTAGAGTAAGGAAAGCTTCCAATAATAAGCGCTCTGTTGTGTATCTTGTGTCCTGTTGATTAATTGTGCTATACAACCTACAGTGATACCAATAATGTTCACAAAGGGTCAGACCCCACCTGCTGCACATAATTTGTTGTTTCATCATAACTCGTCACATGGTGCCTTGAAACTTTGTTTTGTTTTAAGCCCATACATTGCACCTGTGCGACATAGTATTGTGTGTGGCAGTGCTCCATTATACAAGTTGGCTATTGTGACGGAGCCCTAATTAAACTGCCACCCTGTTATAATTATACTACGGCTAGTTTGTACTGGGAAACTGGAAAAGACTACAGCGCTGTGAGTATTCGTGTTGTCCACTCGTTGGCGCTGTTATTTTGAACCACATCATACTAAGCTAGTTATCGCAATGTACGCTTGAGGTTTTTGCAGCAGCTTGAACAAGGTAGAAATATTTGTTGATGGTCGATGTTTCATACACAAACTGACAAAGAATCTTTGTCATATATGCTCCTGGGACCTCTAATACGTACTACACACATTCCTTTGATAATTAAAAAAAAAGCTGTAGACACTTGCGGTATGAAACACTGAAAACTTGAACCTAATGCCACTATTTCAAATACCCTTCTAGAGTGCCACAACGTCGGAGTCAAGGAGCTTTAAAAAAAAATCCAGCATATGTCCCCGTGAGGGAACCATGAGTAGCATGCGAAGCAGTCGAGGGGGCGACATGGAGTTCCGTAAGAGAATCTGTTTGCGGATTCGAATCGTTCGTCATTGCGTTTCCCTCCTTCTTGCCGGCGCACTTCCGCTTCTCTAGCCCGGAGTTCGGGATCGGCTTGCAGCCGCTGCCGTTTCGCGGCAGCGGCTCGAGCCCTATTCTCATCCTCCGCAGCCTTGCATTCTTGCATTTGCATTGGCGTTGGCGTTGCCGGTGGCGTTGTTGTTCATGTCACTGGAGAGAATGAGTGGAGCGGGCGCAGGCCATTTTATACCGTTGAGCTACCGTAGCACCTAAAGCAGCAATAGTGGAGCATCGGATAAAACCTCGAGCGAAACCGGTGCGCGGGAACAGAGCCAGGCCCTACCTCCCTCCCTCACTCCGCCGCCGCATGCGCCACAGCTGTGCCTGGCGCATGTACAGGAATCGGTACTAGCGTGGACAGCGGAGTGAGGGAGGGAGGTAGGGTCGAGCATAAGCTGCTTCGCATCTAAAAAATGCTGTAGTGGAAGATCACCTTACCGGCTGAAGTGAAGCCAGCGCTTGCCCAACCTTTATCTCGGAAACATGCTCTTTTCGGGTGGTGCCCGCTTAGAGATAAAGTTGTTTTGCCTTGTTAATGTAAACGCTAGGTCAATTCTAAAATAAGAGATTGTTGTTCCCAGCGTAAGTAAGATATCGACACAAGTATTGATGACTTGATCTCCAATAAAATTTGTCAAGATTTTGAAGTTTCTTGAAACACATTTGAGAGTACCTGTCCGGAAAATTTTTAATCTTGTAAGGCATGGGAGAAAAACTCCCTTTTCATTGTTGAACGCTGACATTTTATCCTACCCCTGCTTCACTCAAGGCATAATTTCTACTCGCTCCAGCAATTCTTTTTAAACCTTGGTCGCGGCGAATAAAATCTTTGCGTTGATCTCGGGAGGTGATATAACCCAATAAGTCAAATACAACTATATCGAACTCGGGTAAATCGACTTATACTTCATATCGAACTATTTTCAAACATCACAATGCCTTATCGTCATCATTGTATAGGAACGTTTACGGCTACATCGAACAAAAATAGTGCGATGCGCCCTAAAAAGTTGGCTTTTCTTCACGGAAGGGGACTTTCCCGCATGCATTTGGGAGAGTGAGCGGCGTGATTAGGAGGCTGCCGCGCGGGTAGAAACACCCTACCATCGCGTGCTTTCTCCCATGATTCCTCGTCGTGCGGGGTCGCCGTTCGCTTCTCAACTTCCTTTAACCTGCATTTTGGTGGAGTGCATTTTTGTCGTGATGACTCTTACTCATCAGGTTAAATATCGAGAAGAGAGAGTGAGGTGCATTGTCCTCAAAGCTGCCTGGAAGTGCCAGTGATTAGATGCAGAGGCTTCACTAGTGATCAGCGCAAAGAGTGAGTACAGGGAAGGG
Source organism: Rhipicephalus sanguineus (assembly GCF_013339695.2). Lineage (NCBI taxonomy): Eukaryota > Metazoa > Arthropoda > Arachnida > Ixodida > Ixodidae > Rhipicephalus > Rhipicephalus sanguineus. The sequence goes on along the minus strand of NC_051176.1, from coordinate 291,252,777 downwards.
CAAATAATGAGATGTTCCTGGGTGAAATCGTGCAAAGGTACTGTGCTTATAAAAATAATTTTAATTGTGGTGTGAGCAATAATAGGTGCATTTTAGAACTTGAAACTTTCGCGAAGCCGGCAATAACCAATCTCAGTCAAACGTAGAGAACACGTTGCCGCTGCGTACAGCATCCCAAGAAGCACGCTGAGAAAACAACGCAAACATTACTCCAACATTGAAAATAACAAGACTATTGAGGCCTCCGGCGCCCGACGAGTACGCACAACTGCGTTTGAAGATGTTGGGTCGCTGTTTACATCGATACCGTATTTTCTCGCCTACAAGCCGCCTCTGCATAAACCCGCGCCACCAACTACAAACCGCGAAAAAAATAAAAAAAAAACTTCCCCGCGCATTGCCGTAAGCCGCCTTCCTTGCACTACCGTGAATCAGTGCCGTGAAGCCAACTTGCGCATCAAAATTCGCACATAAAATACGGTGAATTCTTTAAAAGTTTTATATCGAATTATTCGATATAACGAACTAATTCCCGTTTTTTAGCGAGTTCGATATATGCGGGTTCGACTGTTAGCAAACGCCCCTTTGTGCGAGCACGGCCGGATTCGCGCTCACGTGCGTCTTCCCTCTAGTGAGGCCGTGGCTCGATACGCGCCCAGAGAACACCTAATACTGACTACAATCGTAACTACACCGTAACGGTGCCTGAACACTCCTGCTGCCTGCTACAAAATAACTTGGACTGACCGCTCGCCGCGCGTCGTCTGCACGATGGGATCGCGCCACGTTCCACCAGCCTCCGGCGCGTGCAAATCTCGGAGGTCATGTCTCTAAGGTTGGAGAGCTTCTAGAGTAATCACGCTCCGAAGTCGCTTTATCGTTAAGTTTGAAGCGCGCTATGCTAGGTAGAGCGCGCTCAAACTCAATTTCGACTGATCGCACCCGGAGTTCTGATCGCACCGGTGCGCACCGGAGGGCTTAGGCACTGCGATGACTCTATGCGATGATTAGACAAAACGGCGGAACAGTATGTCCCGGTGCGCACCAGTGCGAATGGTTTAAGTTTTCATTTATTCTGGCAAGCCGTGCCGTCTGCCCAAGTACAGTGAATAGGGGGTCAGTTTCGGTTAGTTTCGGTGTCATAAAACGTCATGGCCGCCATGATGGTCGCCATGTTTCTAGCGCTTGGCTTGGCTAGGGCCCGTAGTATTGGCTGTGCTGTGTGTGTCTTGCAGAAAAGCCACAGGAGCAGGAGCAGTGCACTGTGGCAGAACCAGCAGAACCACAGAATTATGTAGGCTAGCCAGTCCGTGAACTTGCTGCGGTGTATTTACAGAAGTATTCTGTATTTGTGAGACCGCTGGCGAACTTGCGTGGAGTAAAACATAACAAATACTGAGGATAAAGCTGCAGCATGGGCGCTTCAGCAACGCCGGTCACCTTATTCACACTTTTCTGGCTGGGTGTGGGCGGCGTGATTCCGTGGTTTGTGCCGAAGGGGAACAACCGCGGGCAAGTGCTTCAGCCATACGTTTTGCGAGTGTGCATGGTCATCGTATTTGACATTACTTAAGGCGTGTCTGTAAATTGTGTTGGTTACATTTTCGACACTGCCTGCGTTAAACTGTCTCTATATCGCCAAGGTAGTCGCTAACTGCTGTGCCAAATTTCTTTTAACCAATCTACTTTAGTTAACGCTTCTTTAATCGTCTGAACTCACCCGATTCTCGGCCAATCATCTGTTGTGAATGTGAGTAATTCATGGGGTAAAGCAATAAGGACGCATCGGTGAAGGCACCCATAGATGTTTCGACCATTCAATTTCCCCATTTCGTCATAGAGACTAGATTTCAGAGAGCGGCGGCCGCATTTTCGATGGGGACAAAATGCTTGAGGCCCGCATGCTTAGATTTAAGTGCACGTTAAAGAACCCTTGGTCGTCGAAATTTCCGGAGCCCTCCACTACGGCGTCTCTCATAATCATGTCGTGGTTTTGGGACGTTAAACCCCAACAATTAATATTAGATTTCAGAGACATATGACGTTGCGATAATCCTCGGCGCCCGTCAATAACAAATTACCGAGATTTTAACCGCCCACTGAGACCTTGGTAAAGTAATCTATGCCAGTCAAGAAGACGAAGTAGCAATTATTAGTAGGCTACGCTCTCGCTCGCAATTATCCTTGCTCTCGCCACTATCCTTGAGTGTTTCGACTCTTGGGCGCAGCAACCGAAAGGGTTGCTCTGAAATCCAAGATTTCCTGGTAGAATCGGCGAGATTTGAACTCTTAAATCTAAACTTTCTCTCCGCCAAATTGTTTCAGTTCTTATTATATTTATCTTCAAATTTATTTCTGCATTTTCATACTCACCATTTTTTTAATCTACATATTTTGATTTTACCCAACCTCTTTTCAAAGATTTTTTTTTTAACGTTATGTTATTTTGAACTACCGGGCTGTTGGAGTGGGTATGTGCCAATCATTGAAAATTATTTACAAAATGTATTTACGTTTTGTCACAGAGTTCAGGTGAGTTTTATTTTCTGGCAGTGCAGCTTATTGCTATTAATACTATTAGAAAGGGATGGTTTACAATTGTGCCTTGGACTTTGCGAGCAATTTATTGTATATGGAAGTGCAATTACCATGTTTGCTAAATAGCTTCAATATACTTACAGTTCAAACGATCTTAAAGATATACGATTTGCCTCAGAGATCATATGTGTTCATCAAAAAACCTAGCTTAGTTTTTGAAACACATTGGTTGTGACTACGCACCCCTCACATATTCGTACAAGCGCTGCCACTGAATGTAAAAATCAAATATATTAGCATAACAAGTAAACTCAATTCAAGCTTTCACATAGAATTTGATGATATGTCCTTTCCTTCAATATTTTAAATGATCAGTTAGAAGGTTACCTTGCTCACCTGACAAAAGCAATATAGTTGCAACTGGTGCATTGGTATCAAAGGAGAAGGCTGGGGTAGGCATCATCTCTCCTTCTCATGACAGGTTTTTTTCAGTTTGACTGCCAGATTATACACCTATAGCCATTGCAAAATTATTGGCGATTGTTTTAGCGCAGTGCAAGTTTCCCTCAAATGAATCAGTAACAGTTTAGTTACACATTCTCTTTCCATATGTTTGGCTCTTTCTGTGGCAACCAATTCAACACACCTTAGTATGTTTTGTTATCTAATGTCTGCAAACTTACAAAATATTCGGGTACTATGGGCACCAGGCCACCGGAGATTATATCTGAATAAAATAGCAGACTCATTAGCCACAGTATCTCTAAGCGTACCCCTAATCCCTATTTTACCAGATACGGCTTACGCGACAGCTTTAAGGTTCAGAAATGCTTGTTAGCAAAGTGAAATAGACAAATTATTGCTGGATAAATTTGGAGGCTCCGTACAACTAAGATATTGTTGGAATAAACAGAACAGTGGTGTGCACATGAAAGAAGTTTCTTTCATCAGATTACACTGTCGAATTCTGCAACTGAATTTTTACTTACATAAAACTGGCCTTAAGGCATCCTTGTTGTGCCAGTTTTGCAATGAAATTGAAACAAGAGATTATTTATTTTTATTCTGTTGCCAATATTCCAATAAGAGAAAAAAGTACCTTGTAGCTCCACTTCAGAAGATAGGATTAGCAATAAATGTTCCAGTGATTTTATCATTTGGCACCACTACATTACGTTATAGTCACAAGGATGTCTGCTCTTCATATTCAATTATATAATTGAAACAAAAAGATCACCATATTTTTTTTTATTTCTTCCTTTTCTTTGTTCCAAATCCATTTGTCTAAATTGATTCTTTATATAACTTCATATATCCAGATGTTTACCACTATGTGGGTTATTATCTCTTTCATAAATTCCATCTGATAGTCTGACCGCTTGCTCATTTAGCATTTTCATTTATTCTTTGTTTTATGTTTAATCTAAATTTACAGTTTCCCTTAGCTTCATAGGTCCTTATCTTAAACATCCTGGTTCTTGGCCCGTCCCCTTAGTGGGTGACCGTCATCAAGAATAGAATCATCATCATCATCATTCGCTGCCAGCCACAGTGAAGTGAAGTTCACAGGCGCGTGCTGCAATATTGCAGCTCTTGCCTTTGACTTATTAATTGCATCATGTGCATTTATGTGTGCCAGCTGGTCGTCATGGCCTATACTCCCCTGCCATTTGAAGCTGACCCTATAGAATATAGCAAAGCTGGTATCTTTGGGACTGGCCACCAGAGATTTTACATTTATAATAAGCTAAATAAGCTTATAATAATTACTCTAGTTTTCTGTAGAGAAACATTCATTTGTAACAACAGTTCCGTCTAGCGTCAGCTGCATATGCATCTATTGTTCTTTCTAGATTTGTCAAATTAATTGATGCCAGTGGTTGAGCATGTATGTCTACCAGCATAATGCCGCAGTGTTGCTCATGTTGCTCAATGAAGTCTTTGTGTGTCTGACTTGTTTTAACATTTTGGTTGCAGGCTAATCCAGACAATGATTGTCACTACTGCTGCCCTCTGTTATACATTGTGAGTTGCATCTGCTGTGCTAAGCTGCAGAACTTATTGCTCATTGAAACTGATGCCATATTTTGCTTTCAGCTGGCTGTGCGCATACATGGCGCAGATGAATCCTCTCATGGGACCCCTTCTGAACAACAAGACTGTCATCATCATGCGACATGAATGGATGTAGAAAGCTATATGGGGAGCCAATTACCTGCTGGCCTGAAAACGTCTCGTGCTTCAATCATTCCCAGGATTTAAGCAGCACCGTTGTGTGTTATACCAGATGTTTAGGATTAATACTCTTTTGGGACGTAAAACCCCAACAATTATTATTATTAGGATTAATACTCTATAGGTGTAATGCATCCTACGTACCACAGCTGTTCCCTTTTTTTCTGTACCAATTCTCTCTTTTTCCAAAACCGCTTCCTCAGCTGCTTTACACATGGTTTCAGAAGTTAGTGGACATCAGTGCCATGTAGTGAAAAAAAAAAGATCTGTTATTGCATTTTTACACACTTGCTTCACAAAAGAATGTAACAGTGGATAGTATTCTGTGTACTCTACTGATCGTGTTGTCTTCTGCTGTATTCATTTAATACATCTCTCATCTTGTTGCATGGGAACAGCCATAATTGGTAATTGTGCTGTGACCTCTTTACATGGTTTCTCAGGTTTTCAAAGCCTGCTCTAAGCTCATTACATCACACTAATGATATATATTATAGCTGCCAATTAACATTGATAGACAAATGAAATATGAACAAATTAGGGCTAACTAAAAAATGCTCGTTCCTTTTTGTTTTGGGTGGTACGCTTATTGACGGCATGATTTCAGCTACCATACTTAGTGTGAGGTAGTACATGATTTGAGGTACACTTACCAACTAGCCCAATCTCAAACCTTGCTTTAATGTGAGGCCCTAACACTTTCTGGCAAGTGCAGGATTGTGCTCTCTTGTTATCGCTTGCAGAAGCTGTTCTACTTTGTAATTTCTTGTTCACGTTTCATTTGTCCACGACTGTACATGCAGTTCCCAGTGATGAAGGAAAACGGCTTACACGATTTTGCCGGATAAGTACTGCTACTATCCAAGCCTTACTGCTTGCATCACATATTGATGCCTGCATGCCATACTTGGTTCCAGTTTAGCTGAACAAATTAAAACACAGTTCATGTTCAGAGTGTTGCAACAAATTGAGATTCATAAACTCCATTATGTTCTTTTGTTATTTCTTTGTACCTGATATTTTTTATTGTTTGTGCCTGTGTGTAGCAGCATATCGTCATGCCACGTCAACCCCCCTTTTTTCTTGCATGCTCTTGCATATGGCCTGCACTTCCTGAACAACTTTATGTCATGATTCTAGTCACAATTAGTAATATATTTACTCCTTCATGTCAGTAAATTGACTTGTGTACTAATAAAATAGGCTTTACCCTGCAATAGATGGCCTGCATTTGTCATTCAAGGTGCTATGTAGTAGTACCAGCACTGTGAAAAGCTGCATTCATGACATCATGTGAATGTTATCTGTATATGACCTGTGGGTTCTGTAGTTATTATAGCACAGAGACCAATAACATTCCCGCCTCATTTTTATGACATTGAAGCAGGTTACTGGCAGCACTTAACATCATCATAGGCGTGCGCAGGGTTCTCCATTCGGGGGGGCCAAGTGTCATCGCAGCAACCCACCTCCCCCCCACCCCCCTCCGGTTTGTTGAGTCCACATTGTACACCGTGATCGAGTCCGAAAGAAAACAAGCTCCGCCATGGATGCAAAAATGAAAATGAAACGATGACTTGCTTCTCACAACAGCCTGCCATTGGTCCCTGGCTTTCCAGGTGTAAAAGCGGGAATTAAGCAGTTTTTTAACGCAACTTCAGGGACCTTAACTGTAAAAGAAGCCACAAAACGTCGAAAACGGAAAAAGCAGAGCGGGAGAAAACAGAGACAGAGACGTGTCTCTGCCACGTCTCTGCGCTCTGTCTCTGTTTTCTGCCGCTCTGCTTTTTCCGTTTTCGACGTTTTGTGGCTTCTTTTACAGTTGACTAAGTATGTACCAACTTGCTCAACAAGCAACTCTTCAGGGACCTTGGTCACCATTATAGTCAAAAAGCTTGCTTTGCCATAACCCTGTCCATTAGCGTGACAGGTCCAACTGGGTAAAGGTGTGGGGCAGAATTGGCGCCCCCCCTTCACGTCATTAGGAGGGGGCAGCCCCCCCGTGTGCACACCTATGGCCATCATGTTGTAGTACCTGTATGTTAAGAAGCTGCACCCATGACGTCATGTGAAAGCTATTAATAACTACTGTATGGTTTATTCTGAGGAACCTGGGATAACCAATTTAAACATATCAGTATACTAGAGATGCATGAATGTTTTGAAATCTCGAATAGATTAGTCTTTGCTGTTTGATTCACATTCAATTGAAGATGTCACAATTCACCATTTGAAGTTGCCATATTCATTCAGCTTTATTATAAGGGTTAAGGGGTGCAAATGGTGAGAGTTTAGTACGATTCTAGAGCAGGGAGGCTTCATTTGTTGCGCAAAGATCTTGCAGTACCTCATCTCAGCTTCATTTTTAATCAATGAGGTTGCCTCATCTATAGGCAACCTGCAAATCTTTCTCAATTTAGGTGAAGCAATTTTTGTTTGAACAACTTCACAATGTCTGCATTCCTTTAAAATAATGTGTGGCATGAAACTTTACTCGATGTGCACCTAATGGCACACACTTTGTATGTTTCATAAATGATGGTGCACTCATCACTTCTCTCTGTCATAAGCTTCTCAGTTGACCATTTCTGAATGGCATATGTATCAAATCACAATCTATATTTTAGCTTAGCTGTTACGAAATGAGCAAATGTTCAATATTCGAGTCATTTTGTGTTCAATGTGAAATTGCATTTTTCGACCAATTCTACAAAATACAGGATAAACCACTTTGCAACTGTGGATGCAGCAGCAACTTTCCTTGAAGCATAGTGTTTTGATACGGCCAAGTAACTCCCTTCTTAACAATCCACTGGTTCATTTTTGGAGTTTCATGCAGTAAGGGCTCTATGCTTAGGCATTTAGATACAAAATTTATTATAATGTCACAAAAAAGCCCAATGCTTGCATTCATGATATGCACCATCCTTGTTTTGCACTAGTCGTGATGGTGGTATGGTCTTGCAAGTACTGCTGATCATACATAAACCGAAGTTCACAATGTTTACACCAAACTCTATCTTAACCCCACATGGTTTACACTCGCTGATGCTACCACCTACCAGAGACTGACACTGCCTAATTATGATGCACTAGGAATGAAAACGATGGCTAAACAACACATGCGTTCGCAGCCAATATAGCAAGTGTTTTGATATACAGAAATGACGGCTGACCAACACATGCTTTCGCAGTCAATTTAGCAAGCGTTTTAATATACAGTGGAAACTCAATTAAACGAAGTGATCACCACACTTGAATTGTTTCATTAAATCAGAAAGTCCATAAAATTGAGAATGGAATTTTGGGGTCCCACGAAATCTGAAATTATAACATAGTGCCATTGAAAAACTACCACGACATTGTACTTTCCGCTAACTTATCCTATGCCTGTGCGTGTGAGATGTACGGGAGGGCGGCCCGGACATGGAGATTGGGAGGCCCTCCCCCCTTCATTAACGAAATGGGGCGCAAAGTCTGCCCCATACCTTTACTGCAGTCGTCCCGTCATTTGTTTAACGTGCAGCGTTACGGCGATGCAGGTTTTTGTTTTAGAATAGCGTACGCAAAGCTTTGCGTTGGCTTTTCGCGCAACTGCGCATGCGTCGTACGCTAACCGCTTGCTCCCGTTAAGTGACGGAAGTTTTAGAATAGCATACGCAAACCATTGCGTTGGGTTCTCGCGCAACTGCGCATGCGTCGGACAGATGGCAGTGTCGAACATCTACACGTGAAGTGTATCATGACATATCAAATGGCAGAAAACAACACGGACATGTACAAAACAGTAATTATATTACATTGAAGCCTCCCTCAGCAAAATAGCTGCACCGAGCAGAAGCTGCAGTAACAGTAACAGTAGGGGGGGGGGGGTGAAACCATGCGCACGCCTATGCTGGTGCAGCTTTTCAGCGATTGAAATGATATGCAGAACGTTGTCCACAACAGCATTCCGGAACAGACTCGAGAGTTCCACCCGTGAGCCGAAAGTACCGAAAGCAGTTCGCTGCATTCGGATGGCTAGCCGTGAGTCATTGATGAGACGGCTTGTTTGATAGTAATATTAAAGTGCCCTGTACCTCCTGTACTAACATCAATCTTAGTATTCCCTCACTATAAAATTCCCTGAAAATCGCGGATGCCCAAAATTAGTCGGGGCCCCCAAGCGGTCCAAGCTAGCCCTTGCGTTTCTTTGTATTCTCCTTTAGTGCGGTCGGCGAACAGAAAAAAAACGGAGAGGGTACAAAATAATGCAAGAACCCAACGGCAGTCCCCGGGCACCCCGGGATCACATTGCCCGGGACTAAACTTTTTCGAGAGAGCGACAATTTCCGTACGGTGGTGCTGCCGGAGTGCCTACTTCCGGCTGCAGGGGCCGATGTTTCCGGACCGAGCGATGAGCGTCGACGGAATGACACCCATAGCAATCTCTAGTTAGCGTACGTACACCACGAACGAAATCTACGAAGCTTAACGACGGTATTCGACACACCGCTAGCGTTTTAACCTGCGTTTAAAATGGGAGCAGACGTAGCTGCAGTTTCTATAGTAAGTGTTTTCTGGGTGGTCGTCGGTGCCATAGTGCCATGGTTCATTCGGAAAGGCTCGCATCGCAGGTGAGTTGGTCACTGACGGGACATTGCGCGCCGCTTTGCGCCGCGAAGTCGTTTCAATAACTTATAGAGCTGTCAAATTTGACTTACAGCCTCATTCAGGCAATGATCGTTACGACGTCAATATGTTGCTACCTCTTGTAAGTTTTTTATTTCTTACGCTCCTGTATCAATATGAGGCTTGTCATGTGACTTCTGTAGGGTATGGAAACAGGTGCAGTTCTGCTAAAGCGCATTTTCTTTTTTTTTTTTTACGTCTGTTTAGTTGGCTGTGCACATACATGTCCCAAATGTACCCCTTGGTTGGTCCATCGCTAAGCAACAGTACGGTGATCATAATGGAAGAGTACTGGGGAAGTAACAAGTCTACAGCCTGAAGGCGAACAACAGTGTGGTGGAAAACAAGGCAAGTGGTTTGAACGAGGCTATGAATAGTGTTGCTCACGGCTTCGCCACTCACTCTGGAGTATATAGGTGCAACGTAAAGTTAAATATTCGTAAATAAAAACTACACTTGCAGCTTGTTAGCGTTGCTCCAAAAAATCCTGTTCCCACATCTGTGCTTAACTGAATTTTTCGCGGAGGGCTCGTACTCGGTCCATCCATGGTTAGAGGAAACTCCTTACTAGTACATGAGAACAGTGAAAAATCGCCCTTGTTAGTACAAAATACTGCAGGTAAAGTTATTTGCGCTTTGCTTGCGGTATGTCCTGAATAGTAGTGTTCCTCTTTCCTTTCGCCTTTTCTTCTCGGTGGTTTGCGTCGTCGAATTTTCTTGTAACATGCACCAACTAGCCCAACAACAAGTTTTACTAAAATAGTGTTCCTGCAGTGACTCTAGCTTGAATTTCACAGGACCCAGCGTACAACTATCAGTTTTAACATTAATTAGTGTTTTCTCAGATGGAAAAACTAGACAGCTATCTGCATTATGAGGTGTGCTAGTGCATGTGTATCAGTTTCCTGTGGTACTTATGCCTTATGCCAAGAGCATAGTATTTCAGTACTGTTCACTTTTGTCGCCACTGGAATATAAACGACGATGCGTCTCTTGAAATGCCGGCATCACAGTCGCTTTTTGACAATGAAGTGTTGAACATGGAGACAGTGTGGCCATGCAAACCGGCACAGGTGCAGTGCAGGTTTGCCTTAGAGGCATGGCCTTGTTTTGTGTGCTACATTGTTTGAGCACACCAAGCTTGCATTGCTCTGAACTTCACTTTCATTACAATATTGTTATGGTCAGAAAGTCAGCCGTGTGCTTATGTACGGTGCATAAAAAACAGGCGATTTCACCATTCTGTGGCCCAACTAAGTGCATTGATGCCAGTAAACATTAATGTTCGGTAAAAATTGTCTGCCTTTTATTGACATTGCCAGCAGTTACGAAAGAAGCAGTCTTTCTCCATGAAAGTTGAAAGGTTTTCCTGCTGTCAGTGCAGATCATTTGCCTGAGGGCAGAGAATCCACCTCCCCATGCGTAGGCAGGCATGATAGACATGACTGTATGCTCATGCTATTAAAGTTTGCTCCACCAGAACTAGTGCAGCAAAGAGCCATGCCTCTTAAGTGCCACTGCACCTGCGCAGATTTGATTTGATGCGAGGCCAAACTGACTCTTCGCTGAGCCAAGCTACGTGTTCACGTGCTCACCCGAAAAATGGATACACACACTTTCATTAGTAGAATGGCTACAGAATTCCCAAAACCTTTATTATATTTTGTGGCCTACATACACACTGTCTTCAGTTGGGCAAATGAGGGAAGCTCAGCTAGAGGGCACGGGGACTTGTTTGTTCAGTTAAAAGCCTTTTCCCTGATTAAGACACTTCTCTCTGTTTAAATCGTGCAAAGTGAGGCATCCTTTGTTCCATCTCTTTGAGTAATCCCACTGCAATGACTTCTTTACTTTACCAAGTCTTCCGTCACTCTTAGCTGAGAGTGCATTTAAATATCACATCAACTTGTGTACTGTATCTTAACCTTGATCATCTTTGTTTGATTTCAGATCAACATGCAAGGACACTCTATGCAAGTGCCTTGTGTACATGTCAAGACCACTAGTGATTGTAGTCTTCTAGAATACAGTACCGACTACTACTGTCAATGTGCTGAGTGCAAAGTCTGGAATATGTTCAGCTGACGACAGCTCATCACACCTTTATGTTAACTTGTTGTTGAAGCAGTTCCTAATGTTTGCTGCGAATATTGTGAATGTTCTAGAATAGCTACAAGCATCCTTGAAGCCATGAAGTGCCTTATTTACCTTAGATTGTGCATCATATTTGCAGAGTTATTTACGCTGGATTTTTCATGATATTTGGAGACATTCCAGAATTGTATTATGAAAAACTGCCAAATAAACGTGCACACTGTTCAAATTGCAATTTATTTGTGCACCTGCACACTTTTTGCCACAAGGCACTTTCAACAAATTCTTCTTAGACATGGCAAGCTTGCTTAGAGCAGGAGGGGACTCATTGTAGCATGTTAAAAACCCTTTTAAAGTACATTGAACACATCCACATTATGTACACGGAACTAAGTGTGAAAATACCTTTCATATGGCCTACAGCACTGCCCACTAAGAGCAATTTTTATAAATGCCATTCAGACAATGGATCTTGAATATGCACAGCTCCATACAAGTATTTCTGGTTTGAGTTGAAAATGTCAAAGCCAGCATATAATGAACTTAATCTAAACATCCTGGACGATTCTGTGAAAATTGAGTGTTCACTGCATTAATGGTTTCCAGATAATACGTATTTTTATGTAAGAGCCACAACTTCCTTGAATGCTGGTGCAGCCTATACAAAAGTAAAAAGTGAATGTATCCTGTTTGTAGACCTCGCTTGCCACTGTATGTGATCACTTTCAGAAGCCATTTATTTACTTAATCAGCTACCTCATTAAGATGTCACTGTGGTTTACACCCTCTAAAAGGTGAAGCCAACCTCAATTTCAGGCTTGGCTATTCTGCTAGGCACAAGGTTGCACAACAGTTATCTTCATTCCAAAACGAAGGGTCACTCTAAGAAATGCATACGAAGCGTAGATGGGGCTAGAAGGAAGGATTCCTTGCATAATGGCAAGTGCAACACGCAAAAACTGTCATATGTTCACTCAGCGCCCATATGAAAGCAACCATAGAGTAATGTGTTTAAACAGCAATCCTTTTTAATAAAACCGTACAAGCCGGAAAATTGCTCACTCCTATCTGCCATGCACACAACTCTTGGAACCTTATTTGAGTAGACATAAGAAAAATATTACCACTTGAAATGGGAGTCTGGTGTTCCCTTTCATTGTGGCACTGCGAGTGTACATTTTGCGCAAGCACATACGCATAGCACAACAGAATAAGAGCAGTCAAGTGTGCTAGACTAATGCACCTCAATTCACCATGCCAGTAGGACAATGTTCAAAGGCAAAGCAGTCCTTTGGCTTGGATGTTGTGCAATAAAATGAAACTGCAGGGGAAGGACCACTTAACACTATTCATCAAAGAACAATTATGACACCTCTCTTTCATGGCTCGCTTCTTCGTCCACTTCATATTGAGCAGTCACACTTTTTTTTTTTTCCCCCCTGGTACTTTCATAGCTCTCGCATCTGCTCCTTTCCAGCTTCAAATCAGTTGATGCTGCACATCCTAAATATTTTCCTGTGATGGCATACTTCACTGACAACAAGTGCAGGTAAAATGATTAAAATATTTTATACTTGCTTGTGGCCTCACAAACACTATTCCCTAGTAGGAAGCCATATTATTCTATGCAGGCAGTGGAATATGGTCACTCGGGTTGGACGAAATCAACATATTTGTAGCTTATAACTAGGTTCTGCATTATTCAATGGTCAGAAAAAAAAAAAAGACATGCCAGAAAAATATTTACAATTTGGACCTATCATAAAAACTACGGCTGCCTCAGTTTTGATCAACTGCACAAGATATACTGACTTTAGTGCATCTAGTGCAAACTTTCCCACCTAATAAAAAAAGTTGAAAAGGCGTTATGTATGAAAAAGTGCAAATTTTATTGCACTGTAAAAAGAAAACTTCAATGGCTCCAATTCACAAAAGAAAAAAAGGTCTGCAGTTTCAGTTCATTGGTCAATTCCTCAGGAAGCCAGTTCAATCCTGGCCATAAAACTTTTGATGCCAGGGTTCATTGATCAAGCTGCACACACTACAACCTTTAGCACTTTATGCAAAAAAGAAAAAAAAAAGGATTGCAGCTTTCAGCTAGTATGCTGCACATGAATGCCACCTTCTCTGCCTCTTCTGGCTCAAGTGCCAAGTCAAGCATGTAACGCAGTCTGTGACCCGTGCTAATGATTCATTGTTCTAAGGGTGCAGCTATTTCCAAATTTACCAAAGTGCAGGTTCATTGCACTGCCCATTAAAACAAACTACAGGAAGCATCTGACAGCACAGGCACTTCACAAGGGAGCACAAAGCCATCAACGAAAGACTGGAGGAGTACTGCTGGCTGGGCCTACTTGCAGTGCAACAGAACGTCTCTGCTCGGGTATTGCCAGGGAAGTGGGACAGCACCTACTTTCGAGTGAGAGGAGACACGCGCACAAATCCCTGCAATGGGGGTGGGGGGCTCAGTCCGTCAGGAGGTAAGGGTGGTACACCACTGGGGGAAACAGTATTGTTTGGTGGTGACGGCAAACTCATAGGAGGTGGTGGCACAGCTACACTGGTGTTACCCAGTGGTGCAGCTGGGTTGTACAAGTGCATCTTGGGTTGAGAAGCAGAGCGACCAGTTGCCAGCTGTGGCGCAAATCCTTGCAAGGCGTAGAGTTCTTTCAATATTAGCAGCACTGTGTCCTCAGATTCCCTGTGGGAAAGACAAAAACACGCAATCTAACAATTTATGCAAATACAAGCAATCATACGCTATATGTGCACAGTACTCACAGGTTGGTGTGCGACATCAAAATTTTGTGTATAACGTCTGGTAAGTGCGATTTCTCAAGATAACTACGTATTATCACTAGGAATATGGGCTCTAAAGATAACGTTGGCTCCGATCTAAGCATTCGAGTTGAATTATGCCGATATGACTGAAACTGAAGAGGCACAAATGAAAGTAGTACGTGCATTATTTATCCTTAAATTTTCGCGTTTCAATCCGTGAGTACTGTACCTACCACAAATACTTCATCCTTCCTATGACTCTAGAATAAAACGTAATCATGAGCATTAGAGGGACCCTGCGACACTTTTTCAGCATGGTCAGAAAACACTGTCGATCGGTAGTCGAGGCTCCTCAGAACACGCGAGCCAAACATCATAGTGCAGCACTGGGCCTGGAATTCACAGTTAATTCTCAAATTCGGCTAGAAATCGTTCCCTCTTCTCTCTACAAATGATGCCATATACCATACCTGCCAACTCTTCCGAATTTTCCGTAAAATGTACGAATTTCGACCTCGCTTACGATTTTACGAATGTCAGCTGAAATTTTACGGAAACCATATCATTTCCGATAAAAAAAATTAAAAGTCCATTAAAACAGCGTGGCCTTCGTGATCAGCTACTGCGCATTGCCGTAGCTAGTCGCGGAGGCCCCGAAAACGGCGCTGTGTTATCATCATCAGCAGCAGCTGCTTCAACATTTAGCGACTTCTGTCGTCTTCTCGGGGGGTGGCTACGAATCCATACCGCCTTGGCGCGTACGCAAAGCGCAAACATGTGGCAGTGGGCTTTGTTCGCGGGTCGGCGGTGAGGACTACATTGTTCGTGTCGCTTTTCGCATGACCGGCTGCCGCGTCCGACGCAGTAGGGCTGCTGTGTTTAAGCCCAGGTGCGACGTGCAGTGGGCACGTTCGGGAGCTGTTCGAAGTGTTGACGGATCGCTCAGGTTCCACAGAATTTTATTGGTTATGCTGGGCATTCTCTTCATTCCCCACAGTAATGCGGAATGCGAGAGAATATTCAGCACTGTCAACAAAACTCGAACGGAGTTTCGCTCATCTTGTCTGTGAAGAAACTCTCGAGAGCCTGCTGATGGTGAAAGGGCACCAGAGTGGAACTTGCTTTGAGCAAAGCTACACGGAGAACTTTCTGAAGCGGGCAAAGTCCGCAACAGCAAAGTCACTGCAAAAATAAATTGTTGCCCAATTGAGTTGTTGCTGATTACTCTCTGACCGATTTTACTTATGATTGCAAAAACATGATTAAGCTTGTCGCCAAAGGCAAAACCCTCCGAACTTGAAAACAAAAAAAGTCAGTTTCACCGCAAGGGCGACGCAATGAATGCGATAGCAACAAATTGTAGTGTTACACGAAGTGAGGCTGGCAGCTGTTTTGTATCCGATCTCGCGTAACTACAAAACGCTGTTGTAAGAGAATACGGCCGCTCCAGGGAGCGATGCTCTCCGCATAGTCACTTCGCGTTGTGAGCGCAGCACGTAGAACGGTTTACGAGCCGCCCGCTGTGATAGCTTTCGAGATAGCGCGCGCCAGCGATCGCGACCGCGCCCTTAGATTCAAAGTTCAAAGTTGCTCCTCGCGCGACACCCCCCCCCCCCCGCGTCTTTTAAGGCTCATTAAAGAAGGGCGGCGCGTTTCCTGTCTGCTTCGACGGCAGGCCTCCCGAGCGGGGTGATGTTACCGCATGCACCCTCCGATCGACGGAAATGGGCCGGCTCGTTTGAACTCTGCTTCGGCCGCGTTCGTCGCCCCCGCTCGCGCGCTTTTACCCCGCGGTAGAACATACAATGCGCGGGGGGGATCTTATCAATTTGGACTTCATACCGGAAGGACATGACGGCGACGCCAAAAACCCAACGAGACTGTCCATATAATTGCTATCGCAATAAAAAGTGGGTTGGCTACACCCCCCCCCCCCCCGCCGCATGAAAGTTTTACTAATTTCTATGTCGCCAGGTTGGCAGGTATGCATATACCCAAATCCACGGCCATTAGCTGATTTCAGCATGACGAGCTGCACAGTTACCGTAGCCGCCGCAAGATGCTGCCACGTGCCCGCGTGCGTGTTCGCGATCACACTGAAAGTAAGCCGCGCGTTAGAAGAAAAAATGAAAAGAATGAGGTCGTCACACGCACTGACGAAGGGACACATTTTCTTGCTCCCTTGTCATCCTCCTCCCTACGTAGCTTTCAGGGGTATTCACACGAGGGAGAAATCCGCGAGGGACATGGCAAGATTGCGGATCACATGACAGGGATGTCACGGATTAGTGAGTGGGCACGACCCCGCCGCGCCTCCTCGGAGGAGATAGGGACCTTTTCCTCAACAGGACAAACGATCCCCTATGGTGGAAAAAGAAAACGAATTTTCAGGCAGGTGTTTGGCGCAGTCGCTCCTACTGCAGCAACTGTTTTGCAATCTCTTTGCGGGTTTGTTGGCCGCAGCCATGGCAACCACGATGGCCAAACTTAGCGAAGATGTCAATGACTTCGCGAAGAATGGCACTTTTTTCAGTCCGGCCTTGCGACAACAAAAGCATGTGAAATACTCAGCGTCATTATTTTTTTTACACACATTCTGCGAAAGGCAGCAGCGCACGTCTCAGTAGCCTTGTACAAGCCACCAGAGTAGTCTGGTCTCCCTCTCCGTTCGCTTCGTCCGTGTGAGTGGGGAACTTTTGAGGGGAACTGTCCCCGTCAGCTGATGTCCCCTGCGGATTTCTACCTCGTGTGAATACCGCTGTCACCACGCTCGCTGGTACGAAAAGAGAGAGCGCTTAAAGCATGCGGCAAATCCCTGCAACTCCGCTCGTACTCGACGGATTCTAAAAATTTTTGCGGCAGTCGATTCGTGAGGCAATAAGCTCTTTGAATAAGTCATTAGACGATCACTTGGAAAAGTGTTGCAGGGCCCCTTTAAAAAATTTTTTTAATCTATGGAGACTGCATTTACAAATGCGTACAGTACTAATTACTAGAGAGCACATGAAATCTCACAGCAAAAACATATTAAAACCTTGTTACTCCAACTTGCTAGTCAAAATCATAAAATCAAGGAATTCAGACTTTTTCCGGCCTTGCCAATTGCTTGCATTATTCCATGGCATTATAACTCTCATGCATTCAGATGTATTTGCATACCTGCCAAGTTTGGAGAAACGGAATCCGGGAGATCTACTCAACGGGGGGGGGGGGGGGTACTGCGATAGCAATTATATGGACACTGTCAGCGGGATTTTGCGGTCGCCGCTGATATGTACAGAGTCCAAACCGATAACATCGCTTACGCATCGTCTGTTTCACGTGCGAGTAAATGCGCGCTAGCGCTAGGGACGAACGCGGTTGAAGCATAGATGAAACGACCCGGCCGTCACCGTCGCGCGAAGGGCACATGCGATAACATCGCTCCGCGCGCGAGGCCTGTCGTCGCTTGCTTACCAGTTATTTCGTCGGGCAAGGGGCCATAAGGGGCGCCGTTGAGACGGGGACGGTCGCGAGCGCTGGCGAACACGCTATCTCGACAGACATCGGTAACGGCTACCCTTTTAAGTGCTGGGCTCTCCACTTAAAGCAGTAGTGACACAAAATTTTGAAGGTGAGATAACTTGTGGGATAGATTTTTGTGTACACAAACGCATCATCTACGAAATATTAACGGCTGATATAACCTATAACACATTTAGAATCAATTTTTAAATTGCGTGTGGCACATCTGTACGCGAAACGTCCCACCTCGAGTCACCGTGATGCACGGGCGCGCAATGCACTGGACGCGCGGGGCAAAACTGGATTTCCGGGAGATTTCTCTATGACCCGTACAACCGGGAGAAACGTTCAAAATCCGGGAGTCTCCCAGGTAATCCGGGAGACTTGGCAGGTATGTATTTGTCTGCACCTCAGCAGACACTTCCCATGACCTTTGGAGCATGCCAAGTGCGAATCACCATGAACAGGCTATGTAAAATAGAGAGAGCAGAGCTAGCGCTCAAGTGAAATAAAGCAGCAGCTTCCGCATGATCTTAGTCATCAGCAGGATGGACTTTCATACAGGTCAATGCACTGAAGATACATGTAACTTCTTTATTCTGACCAGGTGCACTGAAATCGCTGAATGGATTCAAAGCCCATTATTGGAAGCCTACCTAGAAATACTGAATCCATATTACTTTGTACGTCGACTTACGCTGTGGTGCATGCTACAACAGCTGGGCCTTGATGAGGAGCACTTCCATCCTTTTTAAAACAAAGTATAATGGAGTACTGCCAGAGTGTAGAGCATGAAATGGAACACTACGTGGCACATTTTTTAAAGATAATTTCACTCCAAACCTATTATCATACACAATACAAAGCCTATGATATGCTTAAAGGGCCAGTAAACAACCCCGCGGTCCAAAATTTGTGATAAAGAGATGACTGTGCACTTGTGTGATGTGAACGTGCTGCCGCTGGAATTTTGTGAATTAGTGCATTAATAAGAAAGTTACAGGGGATAGAACAATCATTTTCGGCTGATTTCGGTTTCTTGCTTGCCCTCGCCACCCTTCTCCGTCGCTCAAAGGAGTAGGCGTAACCTGTCGTGACTACGCCCGCATCAGCAATGTAACTCGACGTCAGCGATTACGTCATAGGCACGCAGCCAACGACCGAGGAGGAGTTCCTTCACGTGTTGGTAGTAGCAAACATTTGTCATGGCAGCTGCTCACAGACAGCACAGTGAGGAAGTGCGGTGCGAGGCACTTGTGTTGTGTTTTGGCTAGTTTCATTTGACATGAGTGGATGCCAGGCGGCATAGTACTGCGCAGTGATGTATAGTGGCTGCACACGCTAGGGGCACTACGAAGGTCTCTTGTAAATAAACGCATTACGTAAGTTGGTGACGAATCGTTGAAACTGAGTGTACGTTTTCTTCGTCGCTCCAGCACCGCGTGACTTCATGGACGCTGGCATCCCCACATCAGCTGAGTCTGTGTGACAGATGCCTGCTACACAACAGCACTGACGAGGCAAACAAACACGCAACAGCCTGCGACAACTGCGCGGCCAGAACTGCATCACCAAAAGGGCCAAGGCGCAGTTTTATAGTGCAGAGGACCAATCAATGAGCTCAGTGCTACATAACGTTGCCCATAGGCAACATTATGCACTTCGCGGGAGAAGAGGAGTGGTCAGGCAAAGGAGAGGGACGTTGGAATTGTTTTTGAATACGTGGCGTCTGCAAGGCGCGCAGCTCTATGACATTCGCAAAATGTGGTCGCGTGGCCTTCTGAACGAGTGAGCGAGCTTGTTTGGGAGGGGTAAAAAAATGTTGGGGCCTGTTTACTGGCCCTTTAAGAACAACAATGAACAGCATGCATAAATGTTTCCGTAACAAACCAGTGGTGCCACTATAATGTCAGATAGATGTGCTGCAAGATGTCGGGGTATCAATAGCCTGCACCTCTGCCACAATTCTGACTGTGGATTGCATTTGTTTACAGAATGGGGAATGCAATGGTATAGCTCTTTGTTGTATCTGTGCAAGCACATTTCAATATCATGATCACCTGAAGTATTGTGCCACAATGTTTAAACTTTTTGCAGCTTGCACAAAGTGGCCAAGACAGGAAGCAAGCAGATTAATACTTGCCAGTAGCAGGCATGGCTAGCCAAGGCAAACAGGTACTCATTGAAGCTCTCTATGGGCTTTTCTTGAAGGACGTAATCAATGCGTCTTCCACCATTTAGCTGACCAACACCAATGTCTTCTATACCTTGCAAATCGGACACAGTCACTGCGCAAGAGAAACAAATATGTCAATCTGTTACTTTCTCTCATACTGACAGAAGTTCAAAATGAAACGATGCTAGCAACAACATTTTCACTTAGTGTAACTATTCCTTGATGTCACTTGCTGGTGGTTCAATTTACTCTACACGTACTTGCACTTAAAGCACATCAAGGAATGAAAATGAGGTGCTAACAGCAAAGTTAACATCTACAATTATTTTTTAATAAGATGTGTTAAGTGGCATTTAGTGGATTGAAATGTTCTATAAGCAATGATGGTGACAGGACATATTCAGAACTTGCTGCTTTCTTCGTGTACAGTGGCATAATATCTCTATGGATGTGGAAACAACAAATATAAACCTTTGTGGAAAGAACAGATATAATGAACTAATGGATATACTGCTCTGACCCAAAGACCGGTAAAGGAGGCCCTCAATTTTGCAACATGTCCCATCAACATGCTACCTCATTGTGTAATTGGGCTAGCTGGATAAACCCTTTTCGTAATCCACAAGGGCGCTTCCCTGCACTGTATATACACCCAACTAATGGCAGCTCCCGTCGTTCTTCAAGTGGAGACGAGGTTTTAGTTGCATGTTGCATGTGCTGGGGCTTGTCTATAATGTGTGTTTATATAAAGAGCTGAGTATACATTTTCCGCATCACAGAGCAAGCAAACTGCACTTGAACATGCTGTTTGCAGAAGTGACTAGCTGCCATTAGTTGGACTAACTGTATCACAGGAAAGCTAGCTTTACAATTATGAAAAGCGTCTATTACTGCACAGAAGGTGCAATAAATGCACTTTTCTTTGTTTGCACTACTGCGTACTGTGTCCTTTATTCCTAGAGCACTTTAGATCTCACAGGCTACAGCTAAGTTGCCCTATTTACTCGAACCTAACGTGCACCTTCTTTCTGATAACGTAAGTCTAAAAGCTGCTTGCGCATTACAATCGAGTACGAAACCAAAATCATGTTCGCGCTGTACCATCACCAAGAAATGACGACAGAGCACATTATGTTGCAAGTTCGGACAGCTTCATTTCATGCTCAACTACGATATGTGTGTGCCATATCTGTTCCAAATGGAGTGCAAAGGGTGATGTACCCCTTTTATTAAGAAAGCTTATGTCAAAGGAAATTTATTTTTTACACTGAAGGTGGCTGCAAGATAGCTGCGTCATGCCTTTTTTGCATGCCTGAAACCAGTACCCGTGAATGGTACAAAAAGGGTGACCTCCAGCTGCATATCGACCAGCAAAAATTTCTACAGGCTGAAAACTGGAAAATATCCGGACCTTGAAGATAAGTTGCTCACATGCAGAAAACAACATTACATTGTCACTGTTGTAAGCCAATCGCTGTTTCGAAAGGCAAAGGGCTACGAAAACAGGGAAATGCTTGCCTGTGCTCTCAACCTCAGCTGCATCAGTCTGACGGCTTATTTCCTCTGTAGCACACGATTCACTTCTTCCTCCATTTGTGCCGGAGAGGAGCGATGAGCACGTGCAAATTCGTTGAGCGAGTTCCACGTATATCGGATTGAATCCATGAACCGTTGCTTCAAGTCCGAACCCATTCGACTAAGACTCTCTTTAAGCTCTGGAAGAGGATGTTTGTGCAATGCACCAGATGCAATACAACACAGACGTAATAAAATAATGCTTAATACCAAAGAAAAGACAGCTATACAAAATATGTCCTACAAAGAGATACGCAAAGAAGAAGTACTAGGCAGTTCACAGCTAATGCAAATTCCACCAATGGAACTAAAAAACACAGGACAAAGGGGACATCGACATCCTTGTCTGTCTCCCCTTTGTCTCATGTCTTTCAGTTCCATTCGTCTAATTCACATCAGCTCAGAACTTTATTTCCACAAAAATGATGTGAAACGCTGTGAATACTTCAGGCTTTATAGACTATTTTAGGGATGGGTTTCGGTGCCGCCATGTTGGGCTGTTAACCTTGCCGTTTTCTATCTTTAACAATTGAACAACAGTGCTATGGTGGACATATACGCATGAAAATGGTTGCTTTGGTGCATTCGACGTTTCATGACAATAAAATTCACGTCGCGATATACAAAAATAAGAGAATGTTAGTTTAAAAGCCCAAGGTGGTGGCGCCCATATATCTTAGGTAAAAACTAGGGGTGTGCGAATATTCGAAATTTCGAATATTTTTCGAATTGTGTTTGCTATTCGATTCGATTCGCACTGAAATTTTACTATTCGAACTATTCGAACTTCCCAAAGACAAATGCTGTCAACGTCCAACTGAAAGTGACCCCTTCAGATTTTCAATATGCTTCACCTCATTACACTCTCGTATTGCGGCAAAGCTGCCTTTCAAGCTCCGTTACGGTCGAACTTATCCAAGAGACAAAGTCCGATTGGAAGTGGTCCCTAGATTTTCAGTATGCTTCACCTCCTCACACCGCGGTATTGCGGCAAAGCTGCCTTTCAAGGTCCGTTACGGTCGAACTTAGCCAAGAGACAGTCAACGTCCGTTTGAAAGTGGTCCCTAGATTTTGAATATGCTTCACCTCATCACACCCCTGTATTGCGGCAAAGCTGCCTTTCAAGCTCCGCTACAGTCGCAAATGTATTAACTCAAGAAAACGCTGGTTCCAATATGGAGATGAAAGATGTGGCAGAGTTGGGGGCTCAATTAATGCTGTTTTGGACCTGAAATTTGGGCAGGAAGCCCGAAAAATCGGACGCCGAAGCTTTTTAGCATCCAAAATTTCAGATGTTCTTATATATCGACGTCTACGAGGCAGATTTGGAACTCTGGATTTGAAGGGAGCACACCCTTGTCCGCCACATCAGTTGGGCTTCTACGGATGTTGAAAGAGGAGGAGAGGCTGAGGAAATGGCATCTCTGCCTGTCACGTGTAGTGTTGTCGGCAACACTTTGGTTGCACCAAATCATGTACATAAATACAATTCGGCCTCTACATTGCCTCACTCTTGATAAGAAAGACAACTATGAAATATGAACCCACCAGCGCTTCATCAACCTAGCAAAAAGAAACACTTTCATGTTGTTATCTCACAAGAACATACTTAGGGATTCTCTGCAACTTTTTTTGTAATTTCACTTCGAATTATTCGAAAAATGTTTGAGAAATATTCGCAAATTATTCGAAATTACTCGATTCGATTCGCACTCAATCTTCATTATTCGAATTCGCTTCGCACCCAAAATTTTGCTATTCGCACAGCTCTAGTAAAAACATCTATACTGGTAGACAAATATAATATTAACTCTACACAATGCATGTCGGGAAAGCACAAGGTGGCAATGGACACAGCGCTGTCCCGTCTTGATCTGTCGCCATCCGTGTGCTTCTTTGCTCTACCGTTCAGAATTATGCACTACAGTCAACTGCCGATTTTTCGGACTCCCTAGAGACCGCAAAATCGTCCGAAAAATCGGGCAGTCCGAAAAATCAAATTCATGCTTTTTTATTTAGCTGAAGCGGTCAAATCGCCCCAGCCACGTCCGAAATAGCTTTAATGCCTCCCAGTACAATGATCAGGCATTTTGGTGCGCGCCCAGGCTCTCGCAAATACATTCGGTACCTGCCGCGAACCCCGCTTAACTACGTACGTGCCAACCGCCACTTTTGCATCTCGTGATGAGCGCCGCTGATAACAGCAAGCGCGGAATAGATTACGGCTATGTGATAGATTACGGCTGTGTGCGCATGTAAACGATGCGCACACACATCGCCGAATCGCCGCCGATACGCAGCATTTGCTGCCGTGTCAAGCCGACCGTTTCTAGTTGTGTGCAGCACATCGCCAACTAAGCTGACGCCGTCACTTTACTGTTGCTGTATCGTACGCACGCATTTATCATGAAAGGGTTCGTGATGCGCCCCCTACTGGAAGACATATACTTTCAAAGCTCCAAATTCGCATCCCCGCCAATCATGATTCCCTGAAGTCCCTACCCAAGGAAATTCGCGAAACATTCTGTGTTCGACCGCTCCCCCGTAACATGCACCCCGACCGAAACCGCGAGCGACGGAAAGCCAGAGCAGAAACTCTCCATAAAGCGTACGGCGGGGAACGGGATGCTATCTGGGTGGATGCTGCATACGATCAGCACGGAGCACGGTGTAAGATATATACTCTTTAGGTGAGGACACTCGCCAGACGCGATCGACCAGATAAAGTAACAACGCCGAGAGCCCGTCGGACCGCTGACGGCAGCGGATACCTACCGGCGGGAAGATGCAACTTCAACACAAAAACGCGTTCCCGTAGCAACTGGCGCTTCGCGGGAAATCTGAATATCCTAGTCAGCGAACGCGGCTACGGCACGCCAGCAACTCAAGTTAGAAACGCATACCGCGTTTTTCACGAGCGAAAAACAAGACATGCAGCGGACGCCGGCGTTGCCGCCGACTGCGTCGGTTGCTATAGCAACGGTGCAGAAAGCATTTTCTCTCTTTAAGTTGCGTCTTCCCGCCGCTAGATACCCGCTGCGGTCACCGGACCAACAGACGCGCGCCGTTGTTACTTTATCTGGTCGAACGCGCTCTGCATGCAAGCCGAGGAGTGTCCACACCTAAAGAGTATATATCTTACACCGTGGCACGGAGCCACAGCGGTGGCCTACACACCGAACACCCCTCCATTAATAAAAGAATTACCTCATGGAACAAAACCAGAAGAAGCAGAAGAGATCGCTATTGCGCTAGCGCTCGGCAGTTCCAATGCGACCTACATCCTCAGTGATTCAAAAACTGCATTGTTAAATTATGCTAGGGGCAGAGTTCACCCTACCACATTCCACATGCTGACCCAGAACCCCCTTCCTCCCGCAGCGCTGAGCTCATCTGGGTGCCCGCGCATTCGGGAAACCCTGGCAATGAGGCCGCCAATTCTTTAGCCCGAGGGTCGAGAAACCGGGCACAGGTGGATCTCATGGAGGGTTTCTCGAAGGAGCGTGCGTGTACCTTTGCTGAGCTCACTGCAAATGCTCGTGCTGAAAGGCAAATATACCCACCCCCCCACACTTCCCTTACTACCAGGGAACAGCACCTATGGCGCCGTCTGCAAACGCGGACTTTACCTACCCCCTCCCTCCTCTCCCACTACCGACCCACCCCACCTTCCTGCCCTCTGTGCAATGCACCGAGGGCAAACCTAACCCACATTCTCCTGGCCTGTCCGTCTTCTCCTCCTCCCGGCGGGTCGGTGCCACTCAAGACCTGGGAGGACTGGGAGACCTCGCTACGCTCCACGGACCCGGCAAGGCAGAAGATCGCCGCCCGCCGGGCTGCCAACGTCATGGACTTATTAGACATGAACGTTTGAGTGTGGTGGGGTCGCGCGGGGACCCAGGGGGCCTGGGCGGTCCTGAATTCCCTCGCAATAAAGTTTTTTCGACTCGACTCGTGATGCGCACTTAGCTCCTGACCGCACACGGGCGCGGCAATGGCGAGCTGGTTTCGTCCGCGAAGACAACGCGTCTGTGCGGCGCACGACGCAGCAGGAATGGCGGCGCGGCGCATTTGGGTTCTCGCCTATTAAATGCGTGCAGTACGCATGCAACTGCGCTAGGCCACGTGCACTACGGAGCAGTTAACTGAAGATGCTTATCGTTAGGGTTGTCAGCGATTAAGCCGGACTGGCGTGTTTGCCAGCTGCCGCCATCACGCCTCCGTGCATTTTCGCTGCTTATCCGTAACATCGCCGCACGTCGCCGCGATAGCGGCCCCTTTGAATTTCTGGTCTGCTTCACTCCATAACGCTTGGGCATTGCGGCAAAGCTGACTTTCGGACTCTGGTACTGTCTCTAACAGATCGACTCGCGAAAGCGCTGGTTCGAACCTACGAGATAATAGACGCGGCAGAGGTGGGGGCTTTAAATAATGCCTTTCGGACCTGCAATTTGGGCAGAAAGTCCGAAAAATCGGACGCGGAATAGCTTCAGCGTCCCAAAATTTCGGACGTTCTAATACATTGAAGTCTATGGGACTGGTGACGGTGCCGCGAAAGCGTCCGAATTTTCGAGCATGTCCGGAAAATCGGGCGTCCGGAAAATCGGCAGTTGACTGTACCAACTAGCCCATCAGTCTGTCCTTTTGAACTCCTCGGGCTGCACTCTGCGAAGTCATGACACGCCTATGCGCTGTGGTCCGTCTTGATCTGTCGCCGTCCGTGTGCTTCTTTGCACTACTGTTCAGAATTATGCCCGAGGAGGTTTACAATTATACTTTACGTTCAAAATACAGAACAAAGTGCTAGTACAATATCTGCAGTACCTGCAATGATTCTTCCAGGCATTGCCGAGATTGTCAATGTAGTCCGGATTTTCGCGTCTGCTCTGTTGTCACCAGAAGCCACCATAAATGGGTGAGGTTAATCATTGAGGCCAAGATAATCAAGAAGCAGGCGATAAATGGGTTAGCATGGCTTCAATTTCATTATCACCAAAGGAGTTGTTTTACGTAAATGCAACTGTGCACTGATGATCTGTAACAGCACGTGGTGTATATATACTGTGGTCCTTCCTGAATAAACATTGTTGGAAGTGGCACTCCATGCGTGTGTATGACTCTCCCTTTTGTCCGTTGCCGCCGTTGCGCCTTACACTTCAAAATATGCTGAACCAACAAGCCCAGTCTGTCATTCTTACAGCGTATGTCCTGTTCCTAGTTTTTTTTTATTCTTCATTCCAACAGCCCTAATTCAATACAATGAAGCTACAAGCAGTATTGCTATGATTTAGCCAACACCTTCTCAAGCTAACCATTAAACATAGTAGTTACGGCAGGTCTCTACCATTTCTACAAAAAGTCCTAAATTTTGGTAAATCGGCAACATACCTAACAATGTAAGAGTATTTAAACTTGGTGCTAGAGATTGCAGAGTGACAACTGCAGCTTTTGTGGACGGCACCTCATTTTAACAGAATATACTGTCTGTGGCATAACAAAAATTGACAGTGTTAATCCAATGCAAAAGACAGACACAAGATTTGCAGAAGAAACCAATGCGACAGAACAAGCGTGAGCTTTCCATTAACATTTCTTTAGAATGCTCACACCACTTTATACACTCCATCGTGTCACGCAAACAGATAAAACATTAATCGCAAATACTACATGCATGTAAAAGCACTTTGTAGAAAAGCCACCTTCTTGTCACATAATTCCAAAGATGCCAATGCATTTGTCTCCAGTGACAATGCTAATGCACTTATCTCCATCTTTTATACGAAGTACACTTCTAAGTTCCCTTTCATTTCTGAATATGGTGGCCTCACCTGGCTACCTAGCTCCTGCTTCTGGCTGCACTGTGAAAGCTATAGAAGCAAAAGGTGGTGTCGTCCTACGTGCCACAAAATAGTTCAGCCTTATTAATTATTTTCATATTTCCCAAGCTCAAATAAATGTTGCTTGACTTAGAGAAGCTTTATTCAAATATTACTATTGTGCATTTTGTGGTCATTCTTGCCTCTTACCTCACTTCTTGGACTGCATCATGTTTTCTGCACACCAGCTTCTCGCAGTAAATATGGTGTCCTCCATGTATACTAAACTATCTGGTGTCACAAATATACAGTTCCATTCACCAGGAATGTTTGGCTCGAAGTTCAGTACGCGAAGGGGCTTTCAAAAGTGGCCAAGCAGGTGGTATGTATTGAGTACGCAAGAGTACAACGCAGTTGATTGGGATTATTGACAAGTGATGCGTCAATAATCCCAACTGGCATGAGTAAGCAAACTGTTGCCTACATCGAGATTGAAGTTCTGCAAGGACTTCTTGCATCCCCTAGGTGGTGGAAGGTGAGATTGAAATTATTGAAATTATCATTTTACCAGAACACACCCCTCCAACTCACATTTTGCATGTTATAATATGTTACTATAATTTCGTTCACAGAGTGGAAGCAAAAGCAAAATTGAAACCAAAATAAGCCGTGGAATACGGTCACCACATTGAATATTAACGGAAATGTGCAGAATTTTTGCTCCACTAGCCTTCACTTCAATGCCAAGATAAGTAGTCCCTCAGTATAGTATGAAGTGTGTCTGCATGACTGTGTACGGCAAGACAATTTTTAAGCAAAGAAAGACATTTTAAACATTGTGGAAGCATGCTTCATAAAGAAGGATGGAGCTCGATGCATTAATAGCCACTCTTCAGCATCACGTGGCGACGAGGTTGGCTTTCTGATAGCATACTCTTATATGCCAGCTTTTGCTATGAATGCCCAATTTGTGCACTTGCCATTTCAGAGTTGACGCATGTGACAACGAGGTGGGATTTCTGATAGCATACTCTTATATGCCAGCTTTTGCTATGAATGCCCCATTTGCGCACTTGCCATTTCAGTGTTGACACGTGACAACGAGGTGGGCTTTCTGGTGGCATATTTTTAGATGCATGCTTTGACTATGACTGATGGAATTGTGTGCTTGGGATGACAGAGTGCAGGGGTATCTAAAATAAATGTTATTTGGAAATTAGCATATGACCTCTTGTAATGCAAGATAGTTGTCTGCTGTGTCGGTGTTGTAAAAGTATGAACGGTTTGATGGCAAGAGTGAAGATATGACAGGACAGATGCTGATTTACAACTGTTGTTTATTGGAAAGTTGTTCATGAAAGCATTGACTCGTGCATGTGCAGTCAAACTTCTTTCTTCTTCACTCCTGCCATCAAACCGCTCATACTTTCACAATCTGTTGTACTTATCCATTCTCCATCTTTGCCTGCTGCACTGTATCAACAACTGTCAGCAAGATGAAGAACTTGTTGTCAGAAAATATAATTCAGCTCACAAATGCTAATCTGGCAGTTAGCCATTTATACTGCAGTAAAGAAAGATACATATGTATAGCAAATGTGTGTCTACACATTACTTAATTTAGCAATGGCACATCCGCTTGGAATGGCAGACCTGAGTCATATCTGATTAGTGCAAAAGCAACATCGGACGAGACAAATAAACAGTCCTCTCTGTCTCCTCCCAACATCCTTTATTTCTACTGATGTGTCTAGGAGCCTGTAATTCGTACCAACAATCCCAACTTTCCTTTGTCTCTGTGAACATCACAGAGACCCTTTGGGGAGCTGATGCCTCGGTATGTCTTTGTAAATACCAACTCTGATATGGTGCATAGCTCTTCCAACAGGTCTCAATGGTCTGCTTGCACAGGTGATTATTTAACAGGAAAGTTCAATTTTTCATACACAATTTGTACACTTTGGACAATACTACCCTTCACCAATAATTTGGCACACTGCACCACTGAAGTGCTGTGATTTGAGCAGGACTAGTCACATAGGTTTGTTTGCGTATCAGAAACACTAAGGAGGGACGTTAATTTTAGTTGCAACAGTATATTAGATTTCCGAAATAGCAAAAATAGTCATTTTCATTTTGAGAGGAGCCTTGGAAGGCTAGAAAAAAATATGCGAAAATGGAAGACAGGTGGTGATGCGTCTTCAATATTCCCGCACCAGGCATGCTATTCTGGACATTGTTGAATTCCGCCATGTCAAATTCGCCATCATGTCAACTCTAATTGGCCTGAAGGCTGCTACAACCTCTCAGGTTGGCTTAAAAATGTGCCATTATGAAATTTGACAATATGGCACAATTTGACAGTGCCCGGAATAGCATCCCAGTTCTCACTGACTTCACAAGATTTCATCAGCGTCTACACAAAAAATATTTTTCTGAACCAAAATAGACAAAATACTAAAGATACTCGAAGTTTATGATATTCATAGACATACCAGGGCTCAGTCAGGTTTTGGTGTAAAAATATAAAAGCTTGACCTTCATTTTCTTCTGTACTTAACCATTTCCTCTTAAACGAATCAAGACATAGGGCTTTGAACTGATATTACCACTATAAACCAATTCATTGTTGCTCTTCAGTGTCCTTTAAAAAATGAACATTGGTACTATGAATCTAAATGATGTTAAAAAAATGTATAGTACGTAAATGTTGGCAACCAAGCTGAGTCCCCAGACAATATGTTAAATGAGCCGTAAAATACCAAAACAGTCACGATGACAAGTTCCGCATATGCTGCCCACAAAAACAATGAAAATGTAATGTAGAACCATTCAGGACTCACCAAGGTGCATTCGCTTGCGACCTTTGTGGTGGGGAATCAAAACAGGACACGCTGTAAAGTTGGGGTCAATCAAGGTTTCCATGCGGTATGCCTGCCAGGATAAGAGATCACTAATCAGGGCTTGATGGAAGCCTGTACTCACTCATTCTCTCTCTCTCTCTCTCTCTCTCAAAAACAAACAAACAAGCACCGAAAAACTTACCACAGGGTCAAACTGCAGTGGTCCCAGCACATATGAAAAAGAAAGAAAGTAGGCCTTAATATGGGTTGCTGTTCACTATGATTTAAAGTCATACACAAACGTTAGGCTTCAAAGCTTGCAGATTTTGCACACACACTGCAAAATTAACACTTTCCTGTCTATGGAAAAAACAAATACTTTGTGAGTGGTTTAATATATATATTTTTGCCATTAGCAGAACCCACAGCATAGTAAAGTGTACAGTACCAATTGATAGAGGAAGGAATTCTCTTTCCACCAGTATTAGTACCAATAAAGATACTTATTAAATATGATGCGAAAAAAATTATTTACGCAAAAATGTTGTCCTAAAACTGCAGGACACATACAAAAACATCAATGTACCTTCATAAATATGTAACATTAAAAATTTTCAGAATATGCATTTTATAAGACAGAGATCCATGCACCAACTAGCCCAATTCGTGCACCAACTAGCCCAACATGCACCAAGTAGCTAGAAAAAAAGTTCTGCTTGAATTCATGCAATATGTCAGCAATTTTCAACCTTCCGCGTTCAACAGGAAGAAATGAGCGACTTTAGCTAATCATGCCGCGGCGCTCCGGAAAGCGATCGATGGTACAATGCGAAGTCAACAACAGGCCGCTCTCTTGCGAAAAATAAGACTTTCTGTGCAGTAACCGGTAAAACTGGTAAAATAATAGTATACGAAAGGGCCTAATGCTCTTTTCTGTTTGTTCAGAAGGCTAGCAAAGTGTGCACAGAAAGAAAGCCAGACAATCTGTAGGTACGAAGCGTATTAATCATTACCAAGAAAAGGTCCATTTTATATGCTCTAGTTTGAAAGCCGCACTTGTGAGTTTTTTGTCATTGTTGTAGGCTTGTGCAAGTATTGAATTTACTTACCTTAATAAAGGTGAGTAATTAAGGTATAAAAAGGTTTCATACTATTTTACACTTTTTCAATTTCGGGAGCATTGTGCATAGGCCATATTTTTATTTTATAATTTTTGCATGATGAAATGAAAGCATGAGCTGAAAAAATAGGCTCATCTCCAATACAAGGAATGATTTTGCTACTTTATATAAGGAATTCATTCTTAAAAAAAATGGTATCCAACTTTGAACGTCCTTATCTGAACGCACTTGTCTCACAACTAGAGATGTAGTGAAGTTTGATTAAAAAAGTGATTTGCAAGCATCCCATTTCCTATATCCCCTTCATGCACCAATTCTGGCCATTCAAAACTTACTTTTACCAAATTTATTGTCCCTTCAAATCACTAAGAGCATAATGCAGCAGAATTGATGAAGAATTTATATTTTTTCTGCGATTTTTGTAACTTTTACAAAATGGGGACTCTATGCGCGAATGTTTTCTGCAAGAAGGTGAGATATGAAAATACAACTAAGTATTTCATCTTCAGACCACTAGATAAACACCTGTTGAACCTCCTGAGACGTAGGCCTGATGCAAAAGAGTGTTGGAAACAATGCAAGTGAACGTACCGCACATGAGAACTTGCTGGCAGTGAGAGCAGGCACCCACATACGCATATTCCAGCTCTCTTCACTAAAACACATTGCAAATAGTATTGAAAATTTCAGAAAAGGCCTAATTAGAAGTCCACCAAGATATATGTAACACATTTTAAACATCAATATTTTTTTAATCAGTACTTTTGCTCTTTATGTGCTATCTTTACTTGCAGCAAAGACACATACATTGTCTGAAGGGGATTTCTGCTGCATACTACTCCTGAACACTATGTCCTAGCAATAAAATGCAGCCAGAAATGATTACAAAAAAGCTGGTGCATTACCGGATGAAAGATGTTGAAGAAAGCTGGACAAGTTGGCAACCTGAAGTCCTCACCAAGGGTCTCGTTGCCACGTACTACCAGAAACATTGCAATAGGAGATCCTAAGGCAAAGAAGCAGCTCGGATGGAAGTTTATCCTGAAATAAAATGTTAGGGTCACTCTCAGAAACTGATTTCCTACTCAATACTACTGGTTCTTTTTTCCGTTTTTCTACATTAGCAATTTCCTTGTCAGATACAACTTAAGAAGGCAGGAGAGGCCCCACTTAGGCAACTGAAGCACGACCACATAACTGCCAACCTAGGGACTTCTGAAATCGGGAGACTCACCAGGGGGGAGGAAGGCAGAAAAAAATTGTTTTGGGCGATCGGTCAACAAATGGTCACTTCAAAGGGGCCCTGCAACGCTTTTCGAACATACAACAAAATTCGTGTTTATCACAAATTTCTCATCACTCCAAGTTCTGGGAAGGGCTACGCATCCAGTATACAGCCCCCACGACCGTGGCCTTGAAACATTTGAAGCGTGCCTCCAGCATGATTGAAATATTATTACTATAGAAGACTTCCAGCCTCTCTACTGTTACTGTTCCTTCTCCGAACTGGGCCACGAAATGTGGGACGGCTGACACCACCAGTGTCAGCCGTTGCGGTGTGTGCGTGGACGACAGCAAACAGCAGTGGCCAGCGAAACTTTACAGCTGCGTGGATGTTCCCTTTTCTTTGCTGTATCATATAAATAAGTTTGTGTTGTTTTAATCACCGGTTTTTGTTTTACTGTAGGTTTCTTTTTTCGAAATTGAGTTAAGGCAGTTTATTGGGAGATTTATGGCCGTGATCGTACAATCGGGAACACAGGTCAGAAATCGAGAGACTCCCGGGCAAATCGGGAGAGTTGGCAGGTATGCGACCACCGATTGCCTCCGGGACTAACGAAATAGTCCCACTCATGACCCAGACAGCCAATGACTTAACCATCCGGTTCATCACGTCAGCCAAGTGTGCATGCCCAAGGGTGCAGGCTCATATTCATCCACCTTTGAGGAGAAATGCCGCTGCCTTCAAAAGTTGTACTCAACTATTGCAAGATCAAAAGGTAGCCAGTCAACACGTTTAGGGGGTTATGAGGGGTTAAAATCACTATTTTTGCCAAAAATACACTTTCTAAATTTAATACGTTCTGGATTCTTCAACCAGTAAAGAAACTTCTCAACTAGTCTAGTTGCTGCCTGTGGTTTGTAAACAAAGAAAATTATCATTTTTTCTAGTGACAAAGTGCACTTGCTGTCGAAACGTCTGGGTGCTGTTGTGAATAGAAGGCTATAGAGCATGAGAAAAAGGTGAATACAGTATGAATGTCCTTGTTCAAATTATAGTTCTTTGCATTTTTTAGCTACACGAGACTTGTCACGGTAGTAGCATAACATACACAAAAGTGCTAGAAAAAGATGGTGAGAGACGCAGTCGAGATGATTAAAAAAAAAGGGGGGAACTTCCAATTATAGAGAACCCTGATTTCAATTAGAATACAACAAGGATAAAGCTCTGGTTGATGCTGGCAAGCTGTCAGTGCCTGGACCTATCGTCCAGATCTTCGGCAGAAACCTGCAAAAGTCTTCCTACAAAATGAGCTTAGAAAGTCGTAGCTCCCTGCACGATGCTCCAGGGTACAGATTCAATGTAAACAAATCATTTAATACTTTAGTGTGAAAAAGGTGCCTCTAGACTGAGGATGTGTTCTTGAGAGTGATAGTGATGCTCAAGGCTCACAATATGAACAATAAGTAAGCAGGTTACTTGTTACATAAAATTTACTCAGCAAAAAAAAATCGCGCAAGACTTGAAACAGCAAAACTGGACAATTCTGAAGTCTAATCTGTTTGCTTCTAGGTGGTTGCTAGGCTTTAGCTAGGTTAGTCATGACACAATGCCCAAACTCCAGAACCGAGCGTTCGCACCTCTCATAGATCTACGGGCACGTCGTCGTTGGTGTAGGGCTCCCATCACTTCGGGCTCTTCTCACAGCTGCCGTTGCCTTTCCCATTCCCTAGTACGGCAGCTTCGCACTAGTCGTGCCAAGTCTTTCTATCTTTTTATGTCTTTATTCCCATTATTTCTCTCTATTTTTCTCTCTCCTTTTCTTTCCATATCATTCTCTCTCTCTAAGTGAACCAGTGGCGAGTAGTGGGATTTCCTCCTCCTCACCATCACATCTCTCCTCCTCATGCTCACTTCCCTTTCCCACCCCCTTGCTACACTATACTATACAAGGCTATGCTATGCTCCGTTAGCGTGCCTGGACAGCCAAGTGGTTAGGACGCTCGCCTTCGGATCGAGGGTACACGGTTTTGAATCCCACCTTGTGAAGAATTTATTTTCAGCAAGAATTTTTCTCTTTCTCTCAGTCTCTCTGTTTCTCTCTCTCTCTCTGTACTCATTCTCATGGTTATTACAGGCCATGCCGTAGCAGTGAGTAGTGTAATCTGCCTCAATTCTGTCGCACATACCCGTTCATGATGATAATAGTTTTCTGATAGGCCACACACTACGGCTAGCTTAAACAGCTTGGCTGTTAAAAGCAACGTTCATGAATGAAGACAGATGAGTGAGTGCAGTAAACTCTGTAAACACATGATTCTGTCCTTTTTGCTATATACTAGAATTACAAGGAATGAAATGTCCCCACTTCAGTATGATTTTGCAACATAAAGGGACACTAAAGAGAGACATTAAACTAGTTAAGTGTGACAAATTATTTTCAAATCTCAATTTTTGTTAATATCATAGTTCTAGGTTCACTACTAGAAGATAATTTTAAGCTTTGTATGTTTGTGGTAAGCCCCAAGTGTAGTTACCTTTAAATAGAACTTGGACTTGCCTTACAGACTCATCTTCTGTGACGCTCATACATTGGTAGGTTAGCCAATTGTACATAAACCGAGCAGTGCACCGCTGCTGCTTTCACATTTGACTGCATTTTATAAGGCACATGAAACTCAGTATTGAACTCGCTTGGTGTGTATGACCTCCCTAAATCTAATGCACTCTTGCGGCCTCATGAACCAAAACAATGCATCTAAAAAAAAAAAAGCCATGTTCATCTTTTCTGGACAGCTTCGTAACTTATTTTAGCGCACTAAGTTTAGCGCAAATAAGTTACGATGCACTCATACCAACTAGCTCGTCTTTCAGTATTACTTCAGTTCTTTTCTGGACAGCTGTTACTACTACATGGGCAGACTCTAGCACTTTGAAAGTGTTAGCTCTTTATTTTGTATTTGGGTCACAGTAGTAGCAAAAGTTATTCAAACTTGCTAAGTTTCGTCATTGGCTCTTTTAGGGTAATACGCAATGCATCTTTACTAGTGAAAATTAACTAGGTCGTGCTGATGCATTCCAAACCAACAACTTCATGGAGAGTTCATGTGAGAATTTCAAGGTGGCATTGACACCAGTCTTTCGTTTTTGCACTTCTTTAGTAAAGGTGACTTTCTGCAGCTCACAATTTTTTTTTCTCTTTAATGCCTTCAAGTACAGCCGAGTTCCACTGAACATGCGATGTATAGGGTCGTCCACAGCTAAGGTGAACATCTCATTAGTATTCAAGACCTCATAGAACCTGATGTTTAATACTTAATTTGTAAAATTATTATTGTGTTTATCGACACCGTGATTAAATGTCATATAACGGACATTTCCCTCGCAAAGTGCAATAACGTTCTAGATCTGGCGGCTTGAATACTAATGAAGTGTTCACCTTAGATGTGGTCGACCCTGTACACCACAATCACTGGAACACTGACTCAATACATGATTGTGCCAGGAAAACATAACATAGCAACTACCAAAAAAGAAACTTTTATTTGACAGCCTTGCAATAACCAGTTTTTAATACAAGATGCCTTCAAAAATAAAATTGCTACAACTACAAGTACACATACAGGCATTCTACAAGACTAAAAAAATCAGACTCCTTGCAGCAAAAATCATGCAGCAATGTATACTCACTTTGGATAGCTCACGGAGAGCTGGCCAGTGCCAGCCATGCCCATATTATAGTTGACTGAGGCCACACTTTCACGCTTGCGACCAGGTTGCGAATTAACTGAGGTCTGAGGGCTGAGTGAGACCTGCTGATGAGGTGCTGCCTTGGCTGGCTGGGCAAGGTGTGCTTTGTGCTGACTCTGTACACAAGAAGCAAACAGTGGTTTTAGAAACAAAGGATGAGGCTGCTTGGCAGCTGAAAAAAGAATGAAAGGCACTAATTCAGTGTACAGTGCTAAATTGATCTGGAGGTGAGATAGCAAAAACTTACTTTAAAATTCTGCTCAAAAGAAGCTTGTGCACATTCTGTGCCTATGCAGACATGAGCACCAAACTTAGAGCAGAGATTTCTTTGTTCCACTGTGTACCACTCAACTCCTTGCAAGACCTGCATGTTCTGCCCATACATTCATCCTCTGCATTTTAGTCAATACAACGGCTAGGCTGTTTAAACCTTGAAAGCACCCTTCACCAGGCCCCATTTCAAATTTTGATTACACACTGGAAGCTGTAAGTCATTGTCTAAGGTGGGTTTCAAGTCAAATCATTTAGCATAAGGCAAGCCTCGCTGCTGAAGCCACACTCGCTCCCCTTACCTCGGCTACCGTCTGCAAGCGCTGTGTACTCCCTAAGCTGCTGGAAATGAGGGAGCGCTTCATGTTCACGTGACGAGCCCCACCTCCATTTTTCGCTCTTTCTATATCGATTCGCGGCACATGCATTGCAGGCTTCACATTAGATGAAGAACTGAATTCTTGGGTTGTAGTAAGTAGTTGTTCCGAGGAGTGGTAGTTAAGTACACTGTTATGCAGGCACTCTTTCTCTCTCCAAGCATGTCTCCATCAAGAGAGGGAGAGGGCACATGACCTTTCGTTTCAAATTCTGACTGTTTCAGTGCACACAGAGGTGTCATATTTTTCAGACATGATTGCCACCAACTGAAATACGTGCCATGCTCGTTACATTGCAGGCCAAACCTGTTTCTAGCCTAGCCTCTAGACCTCAAGGAAATCTGTCTCCCTTGCAAAATGGCACAACAGGAACGCACACGTGGACATGGTAATTCAAGCAGTGCATAGACCACAGTGGAAGAACACGTATGTGTCTTAACTATGTCGTCTGCTTGCATTGTGGAGTGAAAATATCCCTGTTCCCACTGTTTACAGTCTTGGGGTCATTATTTTTCTATCATCTGTTAGTGGCATCAAACACTGCATTTCATTTAGTATTTAGCTGCAAACACCTTTGTAAAGCGAAAACTTCTGTGGCACAACTAGCTCTTGCTGTTTCTATATTACTGTTGCCCATGCTATTTGCCATTAAAAACTGAATATGCAGCTAGAAATCACCTTCCAAAATTCGTTACTTTTTAGCTAAAGCACAGTCACCTAGTTTTGTACAATTTGATATTGCCATATTGCCATATTCAGAGTACATGTGGTTTGAGCTGTCAATTAATTTGCCCTTGCACTGCCAATTGCCAGCCTCCTAGAGAGCTCAGTTGGTGGAGCAACTGCACCGGAAAGGCAGTGGTCCCAGGTTTGATCACTGGACCAGGACAAATTTTTTGTCAACTAGGAAGCTTTTCTTTGAGAGAAATCTGTGTGGATTTCCTTGTAGCTTCGTGCTACAGAATAGGTGGATGGCAATTTTCCATTTCATTACCCATGTACTTTCATACTTTTCATTGCAAACTACAGCTAAAGAAGAGTTGAAGAATGTACCACATTGATGAGGCTTGATCTGTAGCTCATGTTTCTATATACCAAGCAACATAAACAAGTTCAATTCTTTTGGGTACCATGGAGTGAGTTGTTATCCAATAAAAGTGCCTGAGGCTATTTCATTACTTCATAGACTAAAATGTGAAATTTTTTTTGATGAAACATTAGGGCTGAGCTCTGAAACCTTCCTTCACTTGGGCCACTTCCTACGCATATGTGAGGAGCCCTTCATGCTTCCTTACAGCTAAGAATATATGGAGGAAGCAAGTGTATTCCAAGAGCTCCGTTCTCCCTAAATAAACTCTATAATTAGGTAAAGAACCGATTCCATGCACCTGGTTTTTTTAAACCATTCATCATAAGGCTCAGTGAAACATCTTTATTCAACAAAAATATTTTGTGAAACACACATTATGTTAATCAGTTTTATAAATAGTACGCTTTTATCTGCTTTCTTTTTCCACACTGACACATGTAAGGACATATTGAAACAGGTAAGCGCACCAAGACAGGGACAATGAAAACGACTGTCTTGGTGTGCTTACCGGTTTCAGTATGTCGCTATACTAACTACCTCGGACCTGGCCTCTAATTCAGTACATGTAAGGGCACCTTGCAGGCCGGCACCCATAAAAAGGATGTGCGGGCCTTCTTCACTCTCACTTTTTCATTCTCAACTGAATGTTAGCTTTAGATTTCTGTCAAGATGATTTTGCAAGAAAATATTGCTGACGGTTGGGTTCTGTTGCTCAGATCAATTCCACCAGCCACGATGGTCTAATGGTTATGGTGCCCGACTGCTGACCAGCAGGTTGCGGGTTCGAATCCCCGCCGCAGCGGCCGCATTTTCAATGGAAGCAAAAATGCTTGAGGCCCATGTACTTAGATCTAGGTGCACGTTAAAGGAACCCCAGGTGGTCGAAATTTCCGTAGCCCTCCACTAAGGCGTCCCTCATAATCATATCATGGTTTTGGAACATAAAACCCCAACAATTATTATTATTGCGATAGCAGGGGTGAGACGGCTGAAATCGATTTGGGAGCAGTTTTGGGAGCAGCAAAATTTCAATTTAGGAGCAGGAGAACCTTGTTTGGGAGCAATTAGTGGCATTTATTATGCCGTTTTTGAAGCTTGAAAAAAAAACAAATTTGTAGCAACTTGGAGGAAGAAACGCACATTTTAATCGGCTTAGAATACATATAACGTTCAAAGAACCTTTGGAGAAAGCTTTTTTGTAACAGATTATTGCCAGGTATGAAGTTGAACTACACTACATTTTTACAAACTACGCAATTTATATAACCCGGGTAACAACATATGAAATAGATGAAAAAAGTTTTTTAACTAGGTTCACTTTACATTTGAAAATAAAAAAAAGAAAAACATCACATTTTTCAAATAATAAAAAAAACTGATTGCACAAGAATTGTAGTCTCTAGCAGTAGGTCTTTGAACGGTCAATGAACGATTCTTACTAGCACGCGATTGCGGCGACGCCTTCACGTGTAACATCAGGAAAGAACAAAAGCGGTATGGCGGCCACCGATGAAGGCAAGGGGGGGGGGGGTCACATATACTGTCAACTGCCGATTTTTCCGACGCCCGATTTTCTGGACATGCTCGAAAATTCGGACGCTCTCGCGGCACCGTCACCGCCCCATAGACTTCAATGTATTAGAACGTCCAAAAATTCGGACGCTGAAGCTATTTGCGTCCGATTTTTCGGACTTCCTGCCACTGCAGGTCCGAAAGGCATTATTTGAAGCCCCCACCTCTGCCGCGTCTATCATCTCGTAGGTTCGAACCAGCGCTTTCGCGAGTCGATCTGTTTGAGACAGTAGCAGAGTCCGAAAGTCAGCTTTGCCGCAATGCCGAAGCGTTATGGGGTGAAGCAGACCAGAAATTCAAAGGGGCCGCTATCGCGGCGCCGTGCAGCGGAAATGAACGGAGGATGGCAGCAGCTGGCAAACGCGCCAGTACGGCTTAATCGCTGACAACCCTTACGATAAGCATCTTCAGTTAACTGCTCGGTAGTGCACGTGGCCTAGCGCAGTTGCATGCGTACTGCACGCATTTAATGGGCGAGAACCAAAATGCGCCGCGCCGCCATTCTTGCTGCCTGTTTGTGCGAGACCGCTAAGTGCGCCGCGTAGACGCGTTGCCTTCGCGGACGAAACTAGCTCGCCATTGCCGAGCCCGTGTGCGGTCAGGAACTAAGTGCGCATCACGAACCCTTTCATGATAAATGCGTGCGTACGATACAGCAACAGTAAAGTGACGGCGTCAGCTTATTTGGCGATGTGCTGCACACAACTAGAAACGATTGGCTTGACGCGGCAGCGAATGCTGCGTATCGGCGGCGATTTGGCGATGTGTGTGCGCATATGCGCACACGCATCGGGGAAAGCCGGACGAGTCGTCCGCTCTTCCGCCACAGTCTTTGTGTTCCGCGTCATCGTTTACAAATGCTTCATGCGAGATAGCCGTAATATATTCCGCGCTTTGCTATTATCAGCGGCGCTCATCACGAGTCGCAAAAGTGGCGGTTGGCACGTGCGTAGTTAGCCGGGGTTCGCGGCAGGTACCGAATGTATTTGCGAGAGCCTGGGCGCGCACCAAAATGCCTGATAATTGTACTTGGAGGCATTAAAGCTATTTCGGATGTGGCTGTGGCGATTTGACCACTTGAGCAGAATAAAAAAGCAGGAATTTGTTTCTTCGGACTGCCCGATTTTTCGGACGATTTCGCGGTCCCTAGGGAGTCCGAAAAATCGGCAGTTGACTGTATTTACAACCACTCAGAGGCGATTACCACAGCACTATGGAAGCCTCCATTACAAAGGCGCGTAGAAGGACACGCTTGGGCGCGTTAACATGTTCTGCGAACGTATCCCTGGCGCTGCTTCTAAAGTTACGTTTTCCCACGCTGAAACTGATGCAGGCTTGAAAATCCTTGCTTGCGGGGCCGTTTCAGCGCAGTTCGGCGCAATTTTTGCAATTTTTATGCTTTCGGAGCAGCTTGGCGCAGGAAAACGGAATCGTATCAAAAATGCGCAATATGCGCAGCTGTCTCACCCCTGCGATAGCAATTCTATGGACAGTCTCGACGGGTTTTTGCCGTCGCCGTCATGTCCCTCCCGTATGAAGTCCAAATTGATAAGATCCCCCCGCGCATGGTATGTTCTACCGCGGGTAAAAGCGTGCGAGCGGGGGCGACGAACGCAGCCGAAGCAGAGATCAAACGAGCCGGCCCATTTCCGTCACTCGGAGGGTGCAAGCGATAACGTCACCCCGCTCGGGAGGCCTGCTGTCAAAGCAGACAGGAAACGCCACGCCCTTCTTTAACCGTCGCTCGGAGGGTGCATTCGCTCGAAGGGGGGGGGGTTGCCGCGCGAGTAGCAACTTTGAATCTAAGGGCGCGGTCGCGATCGCTGGCACGCGCACTATCTCGACAGCCATCTCAGCGGGTGGCTTGTATACCCTTCTACATGCTGCGCTCTCAACACGAAGTGACTATGCGGAGAGCATCTCTCCCTGGAGCAGCTGTATTCTCTTACACCAGTGTTTTGTAGTTACGTGAGATCGGATACAAAACAGTTAGCTGCCAGCCTCACTTCGTATAACACTACAACTTGTTGCTATCGCATTCACTGCTTCGCCTTTGCGGTGAAACTGTGACTTTTTCTTTATTATTATCAGATCTATTCTAAATTCCCTTGTTTTAATGAAAGAAGCAGTGTTAGCTGAGCATGACCTTAAGATTCGGTGGTGAGTGCAATAAGCAAGACACACAGCAACACAGCAATACCATTTCAGAGGCCATGGACATAAAAGGTTTGCTTGTGCCTTAGCTTATAGAAAGGGCAAAGTAACCTTCCAAAACATGCAGCCACAGTTTTCTGCGTGCCTGCCAGCTGGCCAACGGAAAGTAATTGCGCACGTGCAGACTAGCAGCATATGGACAAGTATCAACAAGAAGCTTTCATTAAGGGAAAGGAGCAGGTAAAGGCACTGCTGAGAAGCCCTTGTTCGAGAGGGGGGGGGGGGGGGCAATGAAAACTTCAATGTTCCCATCGAAGGGAACTTTGAAGTAAGGAAACTTAGCATGAGGAAAATTAGCTACAACTGAGGCTTCTTACTAAGGTAAGTAAATTTTCAGAATTTGAGCCACAGAACATTGGAGGTCCCCAGAGAGGGACCCAGAGAGGGGGCAGAAAAATTCTTTTTATTAAAATTTTCCCTATATTGTTTCTTTTTTATTTCTAAAGCATGTTTCCCCGGTGCCAATAAAAAATCTCCAATCTACCAATAAAAAATTCATCAATACCATTGGGTTTCATGCTTGAATGCTGATTAATAAGGTTTTATTGTAGAACTCTTTTCCCACAAGCTTTGGCTCGCTTTGCAACAGAAGTAGATTGAAGAATCATTTCTTAAAACAAAAGGAGCCAAGATTTCCGATAATTTCAACACCTAATAGATCAAAATCACAATGTTACATCAAATGTTAAGTGTTTTTAAGAAAAACTATTGTTAGTTACATTGTTAAAGGGACACTAAAGGCAAATAACAATTTATGTCAGAGTGAAAGCTCAATGTATGACAACGTCTAAAACGGCAATATTATCAACAGCAGTGCCCTACTTACCAAGAAATTAAGCTAAATGTATCACAAGATGAGCGCCATGAGCGGCACATTTTCAAAATGATCCCGATTGACGTATGAGAGTCTGCCTACAATTAATCACTCATAATCAAGCCAGCAGCAATAAAAAAAGAACTTTCCGTGCATCAAGAGACGTAATAAAATGCTGTTTGTTCGTTTCTGTTTGATTCATGGAAAAAAAAACTTCTTTGGCGTTGCCATGGGGAACGGCGTTGCGTGGTTCAAAGGTTCCGTTTTCGTCGAACTGCGCTTCGCCCGGCGCCCTGCTTCGCTCACGCGGTCGCATCTCAGTGGTAGTTTCGATAGCACTTACTGCCGCGTGTGTTTTGCGCGCTCGTGAAAGTCGATCTGACAGAAAGTTCGACAAAATTCCGTATGCATGTGATGTTGCCGGATGCCCGAATGGTGCACGCCGCCGCACAATAAAGGCGGGCAACGTTGGGCACGGCAGCAGTGACGTGTGAAAGACTGATTTTTGGCAGGTGATTTGAAGTGCGCTAACGCGATGCGGACCACTAAAACATGATTTTATTTCAAAATAAGCGCTTCCTTGGCATAATAGTAGCACTGCGAGGTTTCTGGACCGCTATTGAAACAATCAACGTCAACTTAATATTTGCCTTTAGTGTCACTTTAACTCCCTAACCTACTGACACACATGATATGGCAGATTAAGCTGAATTTAAGCGATATCATGACTGTCTCTGGTCCCTCCGCGCCAATTTTCATAAGCTAGGGGCAGCAGTAACGACATAGCTAAAACCATACTATTATCCACAGCATTTAAAACTATGACTTCAGACAATCAATAACTGCAATGCAATCACTAAGTAGCTTCCTGTACCACCTGAAAATTACACCATATTTTACTTTTGCTGTTACAGGTGTCGCTATGCGCATGAAATCCAAGCAAGAGAGAAGTTCAGGGGAAGATGGAGGTTTGAAGCAATGACAAATAGTTGAACAGGGAATGTTGCTGGAGCCAATGTTTCGACGAGTGGACTTGTCTTCGTCAACGCAACTGCCTTTCTTAGTAATGTGTATTGTCTTCGTCAACACAGCAACTGCCTTCCTTAGTAATGCATACGGTACGTGTACGCTTTGCTCACTCTCCCCAAACCACAAAAGTGAAGGAGGAGAAGGAGAGAGCAG
This sequence comes from Rhipicephalus sanguineus, assembly GCF_013339695.2. Taxonomy (NCBI): domain Eukaryota; kingdom Metazoa; phylum Arthropoda; class Arachnida; order Ixodida; family Ixodidae; genus Rhipicephalus; species Rhipicephalus sanguineus. The sequence goes on along the minus strand of NC_051176.1, from coordinate 291,208,932 downwards.
GTGCAAAAAGGGGTGGGGATGGTGGAGAAGAAAGGACATGAGAGGTCATGAGGGGGCTGGTGAGATGGACTGGCCTGTTAAATGGGGCGAGTAAAGAATAATAATAATAATAATAATATCTGGGGTTTAGCGCCCCAAAACCATGATATGATTATGAGAGACGCCGTAATGGAGGGCTCCGGAAATTTCGACCACCTGGGGTTCTTTAAAAGTACACGGGCTTTAAATATTTTTGCCTCCATCGAAAATGCAGCCGCCGCGGAGGGTGAGTAAAGGAAGAACCACATGCATAAAAGAAAGAAAACAAAGGCTTTGCACTGAGTAATGAATTAACTGGGATTCAGGAGAATCGCACCATTGTATTTTGCCAAAAAATACATCACATGTGAGCAGCAACTGAACACGACGTTTTCATGGTCAGAACAATAAAAAGTTGTTAGAGAAAAGGCTTAACTCTGACTGGTTATCATTGTGCACCTACTATATTGGAAAGGTTCATGAGCTCCCTTTGAAATGTTTATACCTATTGGCTGGCGTGTACTAATATTGCGGACAAGATACTATACTCTATATTTTCTGTCTCTCGGGCACCGGAACTTTGACTTAGGTATATTAAAGTCTGAGTTCATCGAAGTTGTGACCTGCCACATCAAAATGTAGCAAGTCACGCTCCAGCGACATTCTCTGTTCAACGATTTCTCATATGCACACGAAGTATGTTGCAAATGTGAAACAATCTGTTTAGAGGACCTACATGGCGCAATTTTACCACAATTTTCGCAACTACTTTTTTAATGATCAAATATAAAGTAAAAAAAAAAAAGGGCATGCTCTGGACCATGTCAAAGGCGTACTAGATGTTAAAGCTACTATTAGCCTGAGAATCAATTGATACATAAAACACAAGACAGAGCTTGCATATGTCCACACACACTTTCCATGTGCTAAACAATATCATGCTTCAGGAAAACTGCTAATATGTGTTGTGAAAAAGTTATAAAAAGAGGGTCAACATAAAAAAGAAAAAAGAAGGAGAAAAAAGGACTTCAAAAACTTGCCTGTTTCTCAGAGAGGTCCTTCATGTAAGACAGGAGTTTTTTACGTGGTCCCATGGGCAGGCCCATTTCTCTAAGGTCCCCCTCAGAGCACATTTTCTAGCATGCATGGACAAAAATGTTATGTAAGCCACACAAACAATCAAGGGATGCTACAAGCAGGTACAAATGGCACACTTCCATGCTGCATTTAAGAACAAAGACTTGTTAAGCCAGAGCAATAAAAAGAAAAGCAAATAAAGAATAACAACTTGCATACGATGCCTGTATGAGAGATCTAGTCTCATAAAACTTTAATGTAAACCTGCCAACCTTAAGTCTTTTAAAATACTACAGTTCAAGCCAAGCAAATACAGTCTACTCACATTACAACATGCACACTGGACACGAAAATGATTTCATTGATATATATTTAATATTCAGTATAAACATGTATGCATATATCGAGAAAAAAAATGCAATCAAGTTCATGCAAAACAAATGCAAGCAAGATGCCTCCAAGGAGCCAGCAAATAGTCTACATATTCTGATGGCCAATTGGCATCTTGCTGTGCCAATACAAGGCATGAAAACAATAAATTACATATATGCACACTGCACTATCGTTAATATGTAACCGTGCGATTAGTTTTATAAAGTGTTATTGGCATATTGCCTTGCTGGTTGTAATACATCAAGCCAAGCTGCCGGCCAAAATGTGCATGTTATTGACTAGCTTTTTGGACAAAGGACCGCACATGAATCCGCACTCCACTACTTTTGCCATCAGTCTAGCCCATGCTTCTGATGTCACACTTGATACCCAACAGAGATCTATGAATGCAAACATTACTGATAATAGGCTTCTCACGACAGCCTGTTAGTTTCGTCACCCAGCCAGAGTTCTTCAATCATAACAGTTGTGAAACTCTGTTCGAAAACCCGGGCATGCCCATGGACAAATTTGTGGAGGATAGCAAATTGACATGCCACCTGAAAGTGATGATAGAAAACACACTGCATTGCCACAATCACTGCAGTCTTTGCTGTCATTGTGCGAGTTGCCACAGCAAGAATTAAGAGAAGTACTTTTAAAAGATATCAAAGAGCTCTATGGCTGCAGTGTCATATGCAAAATTTAAGCCACAAATGTAAACACACTGCTCGCTTCATCAATACAGCATCGCTTGTGGGTTTGTGCAATGCAACACACAAAAATGCCATTCATTAACTTATTTTTCTGCATACAGGTGGCGCTACAATCAGTAGACCTCAGTCATTTAGGTCAGTGGTGTGTCTGAATTTGGTACATGGAGCCTATCGGGAGTTTCAACACTCGTATTATTGAAGAACTCTGGTTACCAGCCAATCTGCTGCTGGCACTGCACAGGCTACAAAGCCTAACCAGCGCAGCTTTGGTTGGAGCCTGCAACTGAAGCTGTGGTTTCATGGCAGCCAATATGGCAGCAGTTTCATTTGTGGCTACCATGCCGGCGGAATTGCTTGTGCGGTTCATACCCAAAACACTTTGCAGCGTCCAAAATTTTGGGTATCGTTATGCACTGGTGCTTAGATTAGGAGGTAGCACAGCAGAATGTTTGAATAATTATACAGGCTCAAAAAACTGTCTGTCCAAAAAGTCAGTTGATGATTTTATTTCAAGGGATAACTTTTTTAGCGCAACATGGCAACACAGAAAAAGAGACAAGCTATGGTGCTTGTGTTGTCATTTCACGCTAAAAATGTTCTTATGAATATGCACTACCAAGTCTGTCATTGCATTCCACTGTGTTGACATTTTTTGTTACAATATATATTTTGAAGCATATACATAAAGCAAAAATTTGCTTTGCTACAACTCTTCTTGTTCTTCTGATTGTGCTATATAAAATAGAATAATGCCCATTGAAATAAAGCATGACCCACAAAATTTCATAGTTAAATCATAACTAATAATTAGTTACGATGAGGTTTGGTTGTACTGCTAAATTATGCAGAAAAATACACAAATTTTCTTAATCAAGATGCTCACATTAAATTTAAGAAATTACACACTTTCTTCTCTAGTGATGCAATGAACAGGCGCTACACTCAACAGTCGCAGATAGAATGATCTGCCCAGCAAAGGGAAATATGCTCATTAAGTTTTTATTTGTCAAATAATGTCACAGGGAAGCAAATTTCAGCTTCAATTATTAATTGGTTCTATGGAGTCAGTGGCGGTGCTGCTATTAGGTTTTAATAATTGAGTGGATTAAAAAATTAGACCTGCAAATTGTTGACTGTAGTATTGACACAGAATTTTCTCAATTACAAGTTGCATGTCCCATAAGTATTGAAGAAAAAATTTTAACTCAGACAGCATGATGAAACAATGTACACATGTAAACAAGTCACGAAATGCTGGGAAGGGCACTAAATTTCCAGAAACAAAATTTTTAAAAGTCGCAAATTCTAGCAGCAAAAAAAAAATTTCAGCTGACACTACCCCCCCCCCCCTTTTCCTCTTCTTTGTCTAAGTGCAAAAAACAAACATTTAGTGTACTTCGATTGCAGTCATTGATGGTTTCACCCATCATGCACTATCAAACGCACTGTCAAAAACGTAAGCCATTGGCGCACGTTAGTCCAATACTTTTCATACATGACCATCGCTATACGGTCTAGTCACTGCAGCTGTCAAACGTGGTGTAGGGCCCTTTAATATGCTGATGCGGAATAGTGGTTATGCAAAGCTTAAAGCTTGCCTGCAGAGCTTTCGCTATTGCACAGCAGACATCAACTACAAATTATGGGGCACCTGGCTGCACTTTTTCAACTCTATGCGGGAAACTTACCAGGGTTTCTATGTCAATCTTCTCCTCGTGAATCTTGGCAATGTAGTCACCAAGCATGAGTTCTTGAAATACAGATTCTACAGAGACATCCTTGTCAGCATTTTGCAGGAGGTCTGATACCTCTTCAGATGTGTGAGTAGATGTGGGTGATGGTGTTAGCTCAGCCTTAGGAGAATCAACAAAGACATCTGTGGAACTTGACTGGGAGCTTGTGTCACTCTGATGGGACAAAATGTCGTATAAAATGAGGGATCCGAGGCTGTGGCCTGCTAGTGCAATAGTGCCTTTGAAACCAGGGTTGCGTTCCATGAACTTGCTGTGCAACCTGTTAATCTCTGAGCCCACAGTATCAACAATGGTTTGGCAGTACACAGGGCTAGTGTAGAAAAGGATGTCAAGAAGTGTGTCATTAGTAAAGTGACGCAGCTTCGGGATACTCCTGAGAGTGATGTGCTTGAGGGCACTATCAATGCCTGTGGCATCGCTGTGCAATGTTGAGTGCCATGAGACTGGCAGGAACTCAATGCGCCCAATATTACCCTCCTGAGAGGGTAGACTAAAGTGACTCTTGATGAGCCCAAGAGATATGTGCCGAATATCATCAAGGCACTCTTCAACCGAGCGAAAGCGAAAATCACACACGGAACCCACACCATGCACTACAAAGACCAGGTGATCAATATGGCTGGGCTCGCCTTCCTCAATAGTGTCAACATCTTCAATGCCTCTCTTTACAACCCGAGGCCGTGTCTGACCTTCACTAACATTTCCCCACTCGTCTGGGTGGCTTGAAGGCAGAAAGTGCACCATTACACTGGAATTGTGCATGACGACTGTCTGGTTCCCAGGCAGTTCCAATTTTTGGTGCCAACATCCCGAGGCCATAGCCTTTCGGTAATGGTCTTCTAATATAAAGGCCACAGGCTCTTCGTAGGGAACAAAGCGGTTCTGGCCTTCCAGCTTGTAAAACCAGGTGCAACGCCGCACCTGGCTGGGTGTTTCATCCCAGTACACTGGGCGACGCAACCGAGCACCGACATCCACATCATACCTTCCACCATCGGTGGTCACCACAACTTCACTGCCAAAAGCCAACCTAGCAGATGCTTCCTCCAGGTTGGTTGAGTCTAATAGAGAGAAAGGTATCCATACAACTTTGTTCTCAATCTCCTTATTGTAAAACCAGTGAGGCCTCACAGGAACATAAGTAGCATCTGGTGGAGACACAGGCAGCTGGGCATGGTCAGGCATGTATGTATGCTGTGGCTGCTCAAAGGAAGCAGGAGTAGTAGCAGTGAAAGAAGGGCCGTGTGAGAAAGCATCAGCCTGGGACGACGAAGCATAGAAGTTGTGCGGTGGTGGACCATTCTGGCTAGGTCCCTGATATGAAAGTGCCTCTTGAGACTGGCCAACTGGCAGGGTTGCACCAATGCCTGGCCCTGGTGCCATTGTGTGCGAGGAGTGGGCTGTCTGACGCAGGAAAGAAGCATGGGTCAAGGGGCTCTGGCGGTGGAAGTTCATGGGTGGACCTGCAAATCATATTGAATTGTGAGAACAATTCATGTGCAAGAACGTGCACAGCAATGTACAGCCGCCCATTTTTCTAGCCTGAACGCGCGAGCATCAACCACCGCGTTGATAAGCGCCGTACAACGGAGCGCAGCGGCAAAATGAACGAGAATACGTGCATGTGCGCTATAAGCAGTCCTGCACAGCTGTCGTCTGCTAGGCTTTTCCGGGAACCAGACATCAGCCCCGCTTCTTTTGAGCACCGCGCTATGGTCATTCTTTTTTTCTTGTCTGAACACTGCCATCAAGTTATAAAGAATAGCTCAAGTGGTCGTGCTTCAGATGGATGGTATGTGATTACACCCGCTAATTATACTACATGCGCATCAGCATTTTTAAAGCGGAGCTGTTAAGCTTTTCGTTATGACGTGCGGAGTCGACAAGAAACTCTAATTGTCAGAGGACGGCGCGCGCTCTGGCTCTCTTTTGTCCTCTTCATGGTCTTAGTCTTCATGCTTAGCCAAACCAATTAAGTCAGGCTATGCGAAGATCAAGCTTATTAAGACCATACTAATCATGGACATTGTAATTATGGCTTTGCTAAGGGGGTGTTAATTAAGACCTTGCTAATTAAGATCCTGATAATTAAACCAGTACTAGTTAGGAACATACTAATTATGGCATTAATCAATTAGTTTAAGAGCTCCCTAAGTAATAATTAGCTAATTAGGGTTGTGTTATGTAAGACTGATAATTATGCCGTGCTTATTAGCAAGGTTCTCATTAACATGACCCTAACTAGTATGGTCATAATTCGCTTGTCCTTAAAAGTTCTCAATAGCATGGTCCTAATTAGAAAAATCTTAATTAGCATAATTTTAATAACCAGGATCCTAGCTAATTAGGTAGGACTTACTAAGGTCCTAAGTATATTCTCATAATTAGCAACATCTTAATTATCAATATCTAAATTACCACAATCCTAATTAGTGCGTTTATGACATGGCTTGGCTTAATTAGCATGATCTTAGCATAGCTTGGCTTGACTAAGCATCAAGACAGACTAAGACAATGAAGAAGAAAACGAAGAGAGCCAGAGAGCGCACTGGTCGCTGATGATAGTTTCTTGTAGATTCCACACAGCAGAACGAAAAGCTTAAGAGTGCCACTGTAAAAATGCTGATACGCACATAGCATAATCAGCGCGTGTAATCACATCCCATCCATCTCAAGCACTACCACTTTACCATTTCTTTATAGCTTGATGGCAGCAGCAGAAAAGAAAACAAAAAATATGATAGAAAAAAAAAAGGATGATAGCGGTGCTCAAAAGAACCGGGGGTGGTGTCCGGTTCCCAGTAAAGCCTAGCAGAAGACAGCTGCACAAGGACTGCTCATAGCGTGCATGCGCATATTCTCGTTCATTTTGTTGCTGCGCTCCGTTGTACAGTGCTTATCAACTCGGCGGTCAACGCTCGCGCGTTCAGGTTTAAAAAATGGGCGGCTGTACAAGCAGCAGTTGGCACTTGATTCCCTGTGCTTAGAGGTGTCATTAAAAAGCAGCAACAGCTAATATAACCATGCACCTTGCAATTAGGCTGCAAGTGAACTGAGGGAAGCTTCCTTGCTTCTCTGAACTACTATTTTCCACAGGCCAGTAACTTATTCACTTATGTCCTTGTGCTGTTGACGGATTCAAATCCTCAGCAGTGTTTAAATGGACACTAATGAGGCATGTCAAGTTAAGCTTGATTGACAAATTACACTTTTGGAATAGCAGAAATGACAGCATTACCATAAGCGAGACTTAGTAGGCCGAAAAAGAAAAGAAAGCTGAAAGGCAGGCTGGAAGTAGCTCATCACATAATTAATTAGAATAGCACTTGCTTTTGATTACTTAGCAGTATTCATTAATAAATCAGTATTACACTGCATACCAGAGACAATAAAAATTCGAACTGGTGAGGTTTGAACATTTTTCTTAACAAAAAAAAAAAAAACAAAGTATATAAAATACTTCAATAAATGTGATGTGGTGCTAACAAACTAGTTAGGTAACTTGGCAACAACCTTAAAACTAAGGATCGTGCCCTTAATTTCTTCCTCTTAAACTGATATCTCTCTGCTACATCAATGCAAACTTATTGTAAAAAATATTTGTCTGGCTAAACTAAGAATCAGACTAAAGCAAAGTGTTGCCCTTTAGTGTCCATTTAATTGCAGCAAACACATGCAGAAAATGTGCATAGAACACTCCATGTACCTCGGCAACCTTGACAGTTGTATTTGCTCACACAGGTCAGAGCTAATGAAAAATCAATAACTCCTAATGAACGTCAAACGAGTAAAATTGGGTACAAACAAATCTGAATACAAGAACACTTCACCACAGCATAAGATGTCTTTTCTCTGTGCAATAATAATTGTTGGTGTTTCATGTACCACAACCACAATATGATTATGACAGACGCTGTAGTGGAGGGCTCCGGAAACTTCGACTACCTGTAGCTATTTAACATGCACATTAATCTAAGCAAATGGACCCCTAGCATTTTAGCTCCATAGAAATGCAGCCACCGCGGCTGGGATTTTTTTTCTCTGTGCGTAATGTTAGTATTCGTGGCTCCTTGTTCCATTCAGCTAAATCTTGCTGGAAAGTGAGACATTTGACTTTCTCTCTTTTTTTTTTTTGGCACCATAGGATGCCAAAAGTTGCTGCAGTCAACTGTGGCAACAAACAAGAAACACTGGGGTGCATCAATAAGTTTTTTTTTTATGCACAGTATTATTTGACTAGGTACCCAGAGTTTCATTTAATGCCATTTCATGCTTTTTGTTTCATTTTCATATTGTTCTTTCGTATGCTGAAAACCTCTAGTGCTACTATGCCCGAGTATGTGATGTAATTTACTACATGCAACTGCACAAACTTCTGTACACTTAACACCATCTATGCCGAGTGCCATGGTTATGACTACAAAAAACCTGCAGCACCATTTATTTCCGAGTATGTGAACCTTAATATAATAATTGTTGGGGTTTAACGTCCCAAAACCATGATATGATTATGACAGATGCCGTAGTGGAGGGCTCCGGAAATTTTGACCACATGGGGTTCTTAACGTGCACCTTTTAAAATGCAGACATTTGGCTTGCACATGATCGTACACACCTAAATCTAAGTACACGGGCCTCTAGCATTTTCACCTCCATCGAAAATGCAAGTATGTGAACCTTGACTGCGTGTGAACCTTCCCAGACACCAAAAAAAGGGGTGTAATTTGGCAGTGTTTCAAACCACGGACTCTGCACTAAACAGTGGAGTGTTTTACCCATTAGGTTACATGGGCAGGCATTGCAAGGATCAATAAATCAACCACATAAATGGATGCTGATGACTTGTACAGGCTGAACACTTGGAGAGCAGAAAGGGGAGAGAAATAGGAAAGGAGAAGAAATGAGGGAAGGCGCACAAGTGAACTCTACACACGAACGAGCTCAGATGCAGGAGACAGAGTGTTTCTGGAAAGGATACAAATTTCTGTATGCTTCGTGCAATATGTCTGTGAAAGCACAAGCCTCCGATGGAATATATTTTTGCAAAGCCAGAAGGTGCCAACTCATTATCTGCCATTGTGCAAATAATAATCTTTAAGGTAATTGTGTCTCATTATGACATTGTTTCTCATACAGTTGTTTCTACTGTTGATTCCAATGTTGTCTTTACGATGAACTAACAGTACAAGCCAAATAAGTTAGCCCCAAAGAATCTTGACACCATAGGAAAACATTTTTTGCAGTTGCCAATTTCTGCACATTTTTATTTTCTTTTTTTTCTGTGGGGGGGTGAAGGATTCAGGAGCTTTACGTGCTACGTTCGGATGTCGTGTTCCTTTGAATGATTATCCAAAAAAAAAAGGGAGAAGTTCAGGGGAAGATGGAAGTGGTGAGAAATCATTGAACAGAGATCATCTCTGGAGCCAATGTTACGACGAGAGGATTTGTCTTCGTCAGGGCAGCAACTTCACACTTAGCACCAACTACATTCCAGGTTCAATTATTTCTAATTTACAGGGCCAGTAAACAGGCTCTGACTTTTTTTTATTGCGATAGCAATTATATAGACACTCTCCGCTGGTTTTTGCCGTCGGCGTCGCTGTCATGTCCCGTATATGTATATGTGTACATATATATATAAAAGCCACAAAGAAAAATAATTCAGAAATACTTTCCGACGCGCGGAATCGAACGGGCGAGCTCACCGCAGCGCGCGGCGTTAGACGGCTAGCCCACGAAGAGTACAGTCTTTCAGCATGCTAACGGCGAGCTATTTATATACACCACTTACTTCAGCGTGCTTTCATGCTCACCAGCGAGATGGCGCGAAGTGCACGAGGGGTGTGCTCTAAAGGTCATCACCCCGCTCGTAGCCTCGCGCGCGGGCGCCTCCGTGCACTTTGCCCTACAGGGCATGGTCGCCTGTGTGCGCGCTTATCTCGTGGAGGGGGGAGGGGGGGTTGTACGTCTTGTGCTTTCACCGCGATGTCTGCGCTGAAGTTACAGAGCGCACGAAGGTCACTTCACTCGCTGCAGCGGCCGCCTTTGTGAACTGAGCACGCTGTTCAAACGGAAATAAATAACAACTGTGACACTTGATAGTTCGCGCTCGCCCTGCGTGTGTTCTTTTCGTGCGTCCTTTGCGCTTGAGCAACGCAGTGGAAATTTTGAGCTGCTTTCCGTTCTTCGCGTTACATTCCAATTTGTTGCTATCGCATCCACTGCTTCGCCGTTGCGGCGAAACTGTGACTTTTTTTACACCTCCCAAACAAGCTTGCTAATTCATGTAGAAGGCTGCAGCGATCCCATCCTGCGAATTTCACAGTGCAGACGCTCCATTTCAAAAAACAATTCCCGCACCCCTCTACAGTGCCTGTCCAATTCTCCTCGTACACAGTGACGTAATCTTGCCCATGGGCCACTTTACGTAAGACCAACTTCATCGATTAGTCCTCTGCACTACGAAAAGGCACCTTGGCTGTGCGGTGATGCAGTTTTGGCCGCACATTTACCGTGCTTCTTCCCCACGCCGCGCTGACACGAGCGACATATGGAGGAAGCCTTGCTCGGTCGTTGGCTGCATGCCCATGACATAATCACTGACGTCGTGTTACGTCGCCGAAGTGGGCGTAGTCACGACAGCGGGCTACGTCTACCCCTCTTGGCTGCCAAGAAGCATAGGTATGCGCAGGGTTCTCCATTAGAGGGGGCCAAGTATCATCGTAGACCCCCCCCCCGTTTGTTCGAGTTCAAAAGAAAATAAGCTTCGCAATGAATACAAACATGAAAATGAAGCAATGATGTGTTTTTGACAATGGCCTGCCTTTGGTCACCCACTTTCCGAGGGTAATGGTGGGAAGTAAGCAGTTCTTGGATGCAATATCCGATGTTCTCAGCCGCCATTATCATCAAAAACCTGTGTCGAATGACGGGACAGGTCAGACTGAGTAAAGGTGTGGGGCATACTTGCCCCCACCCCCCTATTGATCATTAGGGGAGGGCGGCCGCCCCCCCCTGCCCCCCTCCTGCACACACCCATGCTGAGAAGGGTGGGAAGGCCGAGCGAGAAATCGAGACCAGCTGAAGCGGGTTGTTCTATATCTTGCAACTTCCTTATTACTGCACTTATTTGTAAAATTCTTGCGGCAGCATATTCACATCGTACAAGTGCACAGTTATCGCTTCATCACACATTTTGGACCATGGGGTTGTTTACAGGCCCTTTAAGTGATTATGTAGTTCATTGCTGTTGCAGCCTTCTGAAATGACATACAATATGCAGGATGGGCTTTTTGTACAGGGATCTGTCAACTCACCCATGGGAGGAGGTGCGAGAGCAGGACTTGTTTGATCTGGCATTGGCTGTGACATCTGGAAGGTTGTGTCAGGCACTGCTGAAATGTTCTCTGCTGGAGCCACTGGTGGTGCACCAGCAAACTGTGCCAGTGGTGGTGCCTGCATCTGAGCTGGTGGTGGTCGCAGGGGCTGCTGCAGCTGTGAGAATGGTCCTGATGGCAAAGAGTCAGCCGCACTGGCCCCCCCCTTTTCAGATGCTGTGGGAAACTGCTGTGCCTTATTCGGCTCTTGACCCAGGAAAGTATCTGCATCTGCACAATCTGCAAAAGAAAGTGACAACACCTCAGCAGGTGAGAGCTAGCGCCTTCAGTCCAAAACAAAGTTCACCAAGGGGGACAGTAACACTCTTATCTTGCCTAACGTTTAATTGGCACAATATAAATGATGTAAACAACTCGCCTGCAGAACAACGAGCACCATGCACTTTTATTTTGCAACTATATCTGCACATTTGTCAAGGGAAACAGAGACAGCAAGAGAGTAGTAACATGTCCCATCTACAGCTGGGCCACTTGTAGAAATGAGTCTGAATTTGGGTCAACTGGTTAAGTTTATTTTACGAATAGAACATATCTGGAGATACAAGAAAAACGAATGATGAGGACAGGTATTCATCTATGCTAATGCATTTCTATGTGGGCTGTCTCCAATTATGCACTGTTCATAAAATATCCACTGGTAGAATTCCGGTACTAACAGCAGATTAATCCGTGCTACTACAGCTGCACTGGAGAAATACACATGGCACTGCTAGCGTTTACCTTGGGGGTTGGAGCCTTATGTTTGCAAAAAACATGTCCTTGTGCGGAGAACATAGGTCAGCAAAAAATGTGTAGCTCACTCAGACTCACTCATGAAATATATTTTGCCTTTAGGACTCACTTCGACTCAGATTCACCAAACTTTTCCTTATTCAGACTCACTCGGACTCAGACTCATCGAAATTTTTCTCAACCGGACTCACTCGGACTCACACTCACCAAAATATTGCTCGCTCGGACTCACTCAGACTCAGCCTCACGGCTCGATCTGAGTCTGAGTGAGTCGACTCATGAGCCCATTAGCATATAATTGACTTTTTCGACAATAGTGTCAATGCGCTTTAACATCAATATCTCATATAAATGGTGTTCTACTTTGCACGTTTGATCTCATACCTTCAAATATGAGTTATCAATCGTTACAATGCTGTAAGGGCATTTTTATCGAAAGATATGACTCACAGGGGATATTTTATCAAGAACTTCCCATGAAATATTTTGCTAGAGGGAGGGCAAACATCCCTCCCCTCACCCCCCTCCGTAACTCACGCCTCTCATCAATAATATTGAGATGGCGTATGAACGCTAGTGCTTTGAAGTATGTGTGAGTAGACGTGAGTATACACGTGAGTCATCATAAAGCTGATAGTAATGCTAAAATTGAGTAGATAGAATCATAGGTCGGCAACAAAATGTGGAGCTCACTCAGACTCACTCATGAAATATATTTTGCCCTTAGGGCTCACTCGGACTCAGACTCACCAAAATTTTTCTCATTTGGACTCAGACTCAGTGATATTTTTGTCAACAGGACTCACTCGGACTCAGTCTCATGAAAATATTACTCAGCCTGACTCACTGAGACTCAGACTCACAGATCGATCCGAGTCTGAGTGAGTCGACTCATGAGTGAGTTTGCCGACCTATGGCAGAGGAACATGAACTGTCGGTGATGAGGAGCATTTACAGTCTTCACTAGCTTCAACAAAACAGTTGGCAACAAAACCGAAGCACAGCGCACTAGCATGAAAGCCTGTTTGATAGCCTAGCAGATCTTTCACATATGTACAGTATAGCTTTTCCACAAATAGCTGAGAAGAATGGTATATCTACTAATTACGCAGGCCAAGTGAACCAAATTAAAATGTGTGCATAATATTTAACAACCTGACAGCTCTACAGAAATTTGAAATCAATAAACAGATTATTAATTCCAAAAGCTTCCATGCTTTAACACGTCAGGTACGTTACTTCAACGCAGACAGCTTTCCTGTAGATGCAAGGGCTCTGTAGTAGAGTATTTGTAATACGAAAAATGGGGTGTTGGGCGGTTTTGTTTCACAAAGTTCCACTTTTACAGCGCCAAAATGGGATGACACCCTGTGTTGTCCTGCTGTCTCGCCATCGGGCTGAAAAATAGCGCTCCTCATGTCAAACTGAAACTGTTCTGCTGGCCTACTCTAGCCCTCATAAAAAGTAATCGACAATGTCAAACGTGTGCGGATGAATGTTTATCTATGCGGCTCTGAAATCAAACATGCTATGCTTGAAGCTCTTGGCACTTTAGCTCTTTTAAATGTAAAGAAACCAGAAAACCAACAGAGCCGTTCTCAGCACAATACTGATTTCTGTCTGTGCGAGCAAAGGTTGGGGGGAAAGTTGTATCAAGTCAAAATGGTACGGCGGCACGAATTTGCCACATTTTCTGCAAAAGTTGTGTGCGGTCTTCGCGCTTGAGTTGGAATGCAGTATGTCAAAATGCTGTCCAATGCGTTGATATCAACGTAACGCCGAGAAAGTAAAACTGCAAGTTGTTTCCCCAACATCTGTGAGATACAACAACGTTAGACCATCACAGGTTCACTTCATCCTAACATGTGGGAGCTAACCTTCTGTTCCAGGTTCCATTTGAGTCACTGGCATGAGAATATTTCCACTGGGCACGTCATTCCACGAGAAGCTTGAGTTCGGTGGCTGTAGTAACAGTGAAGTCAGTTTCTTTGAATCGTTTCTTCCTAGGCCAGCCATCTGGACAAGTGTTTGCAAAACATCGATCTAGGAGGAAAACGAGAAGAGTGGAGCGTCCGTCACGGCAACTGGGTGTCGATAGCTATCACAAAAAAATATGCTGTGACAACCACACACATAAGATACGCTACCGTAGCAGCTGAAACCCCCAATGCATCGTGTACACCTTTCTTTTCTTTGTGCTTTACTTTCCAATGTGGCCAAACTCCTGTCTGCATTTCTCCGTTTCAGGCACAGTGCACTCCGATTATTTGCTTAACAATGCAAGAGTTGCATCTACTAAAATATTTGTGGGATGTGGTCTTTTTAGTGTCTTTTTTGTACGATTCAGTTTGGGCACATTCTTTTTCTTTCTTTTTTTTTATGGCGCTGCGGCTGCGCCTTGTTCCACGTTTATTCTTGTCACAATTGCCATGACAACGAAACTGCCCATCTTCCAGCGGTGTTCGTTTTTAGCATTCGGAGATTGGGTCCGAAGTATACATTTATTGTTACTGCAGGTGTAATGGTAACAGTGTAATAACCTTTGGGAGGCAGTTGCGCATCTTACGGACTGATAGCTGCTGATAGCGGGACACAGCTGGGGTCGCAGCGATCGCGGCAATCGTCGTAATCGCTGTCCCCACGACGGAGTGCTGTCGAGAGTCCGTCAGTCGCTCCAAGGCATCCCTGCGGGTAGCTTAGAGACTCGTCCTTCCTCATCCTGACCACCGAGTAATTATCTCTACATTCCTGAAGAAACGATGGCAACGGCAGGTCGAGTCGTCGTCTACGGAGGAAAAGGCGCGCTCGGAAGCGCGATTGTTTCTTTTTTTAGGCAGAAACAGTGGGTGAGCAGTGCATGTTCTCCTTACCGCTATAACTCTTTTCTGCGGTTGGTCTTTTATCAGCGAGACGTCTAGACATTTCAAGGCCTTATACTCGTATCACTTTTTGAAGGGATTGTGTTTCCGCTTTTAGCGACCTCGCAAACAAATTTAAATTTCATTGGCCGATTCAGCGCCCACTTTTACAAAGTTTCTGCGTGCACGCAACAGGTGTTTTCCGAGGCATCCGGAGCGAGTAGTTAAATTATTGCGTCATGTATTTTTTAGCGCGCCTTCCACATTCTGGACCTGGCTTCCTTTCATTCCCTTTTGGTTTGCATGTTTATTAACTTTATTTTTCAATCGTTGTGGTGTGATTGTAATTATGATGTGTGGTATGATGCTTTCTGTGCAGTGGGTTGCGTCCGTGGATCACTTTCCGAACGAAGAGGCCGACGCCAATGTGGTGGTCCAGTCTTGCGAAGCGTGGACCAACCAGCACGAACTGGTGCTCCAGGGAGTCGCCAAGGTGCTCAAGGATGACAAGATCGATGCGCTCATCTGTGTCGCCGGCGGATGGGCCGGGGGAAACGCAGCTTCCGCTGGCAAGTTTTTTGCGCTGCTCAGATTTTTTTTTTTTTGTACATGGCCCTGATCGATCTTTTATTATGCAACTAGCTTTAAAAAAAGGAGAGAAAGCTTTCAATAACGCGTTGTGGATCGTTTTTGGACGCGTAATGCAACTTTTCTTTGGCATGGACTGTGGCCACGTTGGCAAGTTGTGTAAAAGTGGCTTTGCAGTAACTAGCTCAATGACTTTTTTTTTTTCCTTTTTTCGGCGTGCACTGCAGCGAGCGTGTATTTACTTCAGTGTTAAGATACTCTAAAACGGCCTTTCA
Organism: Rhipicephalus sanguineus; assembly: GCF_013339695.2. Lineage (NCBI taxonomy): Eukaryota > Metazoa > Arthropoda > Arachnida > Ixodida > Ixodidae > Rhipicephalus > Rhipicephalus sanguineus. The sequence continues at coordinate 291,193,145 of NC_051176.1, read as the reverse complement.
GTATGCCTGGTCGATCTTCAGGAACCTTTTTTTTTCTTTGCTGTATTTTGTTTTAAAAAATTCGCAAAACCTAAAACATCCCATAAAGGCCTATCTGCTCTCCCAGCCGAGATTATGGAGCAGCTATTCTCTGGCTTGCAACTATGAAACACAGGGCTGTAACTAAGGGAGGTTGAGGGGGTTTTCTGACACCCCCTGAAATTTTTTCATGCTTTAACTTTTCGGGTGATATTAAATACTTGCACGCCTTCACAGCAATCACCAGTTGCCAAAGTTAGCCGTTCTACACACAAACACCCAACGAAAAAAATTCCTGGGTACGGCCCTGATGAAACAAATGTCATGATTATATTATATTGTGACAGTTTGTGATGAATATCATGATGAAAGTTAAGGAGACGAGTTGCGATATGGATAAGTGTGTATTGTTTATCAGAGAGCCTGACACTATATATCCTTAATTGTTGTACAGGGTCGTCCACATGTAAGGTGAACACCTCATTAGTAGTCAAGACCTCATAAGCTGATGTTTAGTGCCTATTTCGGAAAATCATTATGGTGTTTATTGACACCATGATTAGACGTCGTATAGTGAACATTTCCCTTGTGAAGTAGAGCAATTGTTCTAGTTTTGCCAGCTTGAATACTAATGAGGTGTACATCTTAGATGTAGTACACATATGTACTAAATACACATATGTACTTGCACAATGGTCCATTGGCCCACCCCTAGCACCGCCAGGTGCAGCAGCAGCCTCTTGTCTGTCATTTGAATAGGTGGCTATCCACCGAGCAGCCCCGCTTGACACAAATGGACCACTATCATTTTAATATATTCAAGGCAGCGTAACTTTTCTGCCACCTTGATTCGGGCACATGCTTGATAGGTCAGCCAGACCATACAGCATCCAGCAGTAAATTGTCTTGTGAAAGGTATCCTTGCATTTAAAGCCTTTCCATACAGTTCCGTGTAATTAGATTTAATTAGGAATAACTGTTGAAAGTGTGCTACAACGTTAGGAACAGCACAAGCTCTCTTGCAATCACAACACAGGTCGTCATCGTCTCTGCCAAGGTGCCATCAAAAACATGAAACCACATCTGTATGTTTCATGGGGTTCCACACTCGCCGCCATGGCTGCAATCGGCGCTAACACTCCTATAGGTTTATATGCACATATATACCACATAAAGTGGACGGGAGGATGACCGCCGCCGTAGCTCAGTGGTAGAGCATCAGACACGTTATTCGAAGGTCGCAGGCTCGGTCCCTGTTGGCGGCACGTTATCTTTTCGTCCACTTTACTTTCTTGAGGTTTATATCCTAATTACTACAAATAACATCCCCTATACTTTCCGTGGCATTACTGTCCGTTAGTTCTCATTCATATTGTGTGTAACAACGAAAAACGAGCCCTTAAAGGTAATCTTCTTTCCTGTAATCCTTTAGTGTCACACCCCAGAAGTCGTGAACTGTGCCGGTTAATGACCATGAGTCATGACCTGTCCAGTTTTGTTGTTATTCAGAATTCACCATTAGGCCTCCCCGATTGGTTCGATTGGTAAAAAAATCTTCAGGGCATACTCATTTTGCCTGTATATCAAGCAGTGACCAGAAACCAGAAAAACCCACAATGTCAAAATTATGGGAAGGCAGCGATTATGCTACATTATGCTGAGCAAACTAGAAAAGTGGAATAGCCAGCAAGTGCCCCTGTGCTAGAAGAATCGGTGAGCAGCCATATTCTGTTCCATTTGGAACAGGGCACTCTCAGCTGTTCTGAGAAAAGTTTTTCTTTGGCATATTAATGCAGTGGGGCACTTTCGCAGCTTTTGTTGCGTTCTGTGAAGAAACAAGCACAGTGGGCATGGCTCGGAAGAGTTTGACCACTCATGGATTGCTATCGCCAGATATGGAATAAAAACAGACCGGAATACTTTTACACTTGTTATCATGCCCCTGGATTTGTCGGCATATGGTTCAGTCTTGCACTGCCAGCAAAACTGACAAATTTTTATTGTGAAGGCATTGTAAATGCCAGGAAATTCAGAATGAAGGCCATGCTCTTATCATAATCTTATTGTTATCCTACTCGCATTGCCTCTGAAGCCGCTTTTCTTTATATTTTATTAGACTATGTGAAGAACTGTGATTCTCTTTGGAAGTCCAGCGTTTGGACATCAGTGATTGCCTCCAGCCTTGCATCAAAGCACTTGAAGGATGGTGGTCTGCTTGCACTGACTGGAGCCAAGGCTGCGCTTGAGCCCACACCTGGTTCGTAGAGACCTTCGTTTTCTCTTTATAAATCAGTGTGCACGATTCCATTGGAAATATATTGCTTACAAGTTCTCTACTAGTTCATTTTATTAACGATGCTATTTTTGATTTCATTTAATCCAGTTTTAGGGGGTTGCAGTGTCAATCCCCAGATGGGCAGCACTGCATTGAAATGTTGGCAGCAAGTGCAAATTGTTTTCTACTCATATTTTGATGCACAATAAAATGGCTCCAGTGCCCTCCACTAAATCGCCTGTCATACTGCAGGTGTAGGTTTTTGATGTAAAGGCTCATCGGCTATGAAAAGGCTTGAATGAGCTTGTGACATTATTTCCTTTTTCAGGCATGATTGGTTACGGCATGGCAAAGGCGGCCGTGCACCACCTCGTGCAGAGCCTGGCTGGTAACAAAAGTGGGCTGCCACAAGGGGCCACTGTAGTGGCCATACTTCCCGTAACGCTGGACACCCCAATGAACCGAAAGTTCATGCCTAAAGCAGACTTCTCCTCTTGGACTCCCCTCAACTTTGTGGCCGAGTAAGTGCCTGAACATTATACTAACTTCAAATATCTTCAGATGCCTCAAATTTATAATTTATGCCCAGGAAACTGTTACTTGTAGACAATTACAATCTGGTTATTATTTACAACATTAATGTTTATTGAAATAAATGTGATTGTTTACCAATCCATAACCACTACGGATTTTAAACTGAGCTATTTCACTACAGTTGAAAACATCTTTCTACCTTGTTTCTGCACAGGTTGTTCTTCAAATGGACTACTGGTCAAGAGAGACCAGTCAACGGAAGCTTGATGAAGTTGGTAACTGAAGGGGGCAAAACCAATGTTTCTGCCTAATTCAGCTATTGTGCCAATCGGCCAGCAGTGGGACCTATCATTAATGAAATCTCAAACTCTCCAGATGTTCTCCGTGCATTTCACGTATGTTCTTTGACGTGTGCTTCTGGTATGCAAAAGAACGGTCGTCTACTTATGTCTTTTACTACAGTGTATGCAAAAATTAAATATTGATTGCTCCTTATACTGTCTGATGTAGTATTTCTTAGTAGCTAACCTGTGTCACTTAGAAAAGAAAAATAAATGCACACAAAAGCCAAGCATGCACGCTGTAACCACATCAAACATGATGATTAACCAGCACCATGAATTTCACATTGTGAAATACCAGACATCTTTATTCACAGAATCACATCGTTCTAGGCAAGGGCTACTACCTCTGTTCGAGATTCTCTAAGCATCTTGCCACTTCTACTAAGCTACATGGAATGAAAGCTGGATTGATAAGGCAGTAAACTAAATGGTGCAAGCTGCTTCACCTAGCCCTGCATTGCACTGTTTAGTAAAAACAAAGGCGGGGGGGGGGGGGGGCACCATTAAGGATGAGTTTTGAACAATGAAGTTGCATGCATGAATCACAGCAGCACAAACAGCAGTTGAAGACCTACAAGAGGGGATTACATGTAAGTATACTAGCAACTGTACTGCATGCAAGGAAATCAATCTACGTTAAATATTATAAATTTAGTTATCTTCTAAGCAAAATAAATTGGCCATTATGATAACCTGTCCTCGCTGCTATGCAGTTGACTTCTGTTAATTAGATTCTGACAGGCCCAATTAAATCAGTCTAATTATGTAGTGGGTTGAATTAAAAAAAGAACCACTCGCCAAAACACATTGCTTTTTCATATGGTGGGAAATGGCAAACTCTAACATGCCCCACCTTGAGAGTGTTCAAAGTAGGAATGACACGACAGCTCCTCAAATCGGATGTGCATCAAACACACTAGCCAACGAAATGCAATGTTGCACACACACACACACACACTATACAGGGTGTTTCAAGAAATGTGTCCAACCTTCTAAAAAAATCAGAAAAATGCGATATTTGATTGCTGCCTTCAGAATTCATTTTTCTGTAGTGGCAGGGATTTTAAGATGGTTAAAGAACTTATTTGGGACTGTAATTAAAAAAGTTAAAATAATTAACTTTTTAATTATTGGAGTTAGGTGGTTGTGTCAAATGGAATAATTGAAGTTCTTCATGCAAGAAACCCAACCCAACTTTGAGATTTCGAAAAAGTGGCATCTGGTAATAATTACGAAGTAATAAAATTCAACCAAATTCAATGGCGAAACCTAAACAGAAGTATGGAAGAACGCAACTGCCATATTCTTCTCAGACGTCCAAAATGAGTGAATGACTTTTTCTGTAGCGCTAGGGATCTTAAAATGGTTAGAGACATGACTTGAGACAGTAATTAAGAAAGTTAAATTAACATGTTAATTAGTGGAGTTAGGTGACTGTGTCAGATTGGGGAATTGAAGTTCTTCGTGCCAGAAACCCATCCCAACATTGAGATATCGAAAAGTGGCCTCTAGTAATAATTGTGAAGTAATGAAATTCAACCGAATTTGATGGCTTTCGCTGTTGAAAGCCGCTGCATTTCGTTGAAGTTTATTACGGCAGAACAATTACTACAGGACGCTTTTTCAAAATCTCGGAAGCTCGGATGGGTTCCTCGCATGAAGAACTTCAATTCTCCCATTTGACACAATCACCTAACTCCACTAATTAAAATGTTAATATAAGAACGTCTGAAATTTCGGATGCTAAAAAGCTTCGGCGTCTGATTTTTCGGACTTCCTGCTCAAATTTCAGGTCCAAAACAGCATTAATTGAGCCCCCACCTCTGCCACATCTTTCATCTCCATGTTGGAACCAGCGTTTTCTTGAGTTAATACATTTGCAACCGTAGCGTAGCTTGAAAGGCAGCTTTGCCGCAATACGGGGGTATGATGAGGTGAAGCGTATTGAAAATCTAGGGACCACTTCCAATCGGACGTTGACTGTCTCTTGGCCAAGTTCTTGGCCAAGCTTTGCTGCAATACAGGGTGTGATGAGGTGAAGCATATTGAAAATCTAGGGACCACTTCCAATCGAACGTTGACTGTGTCTTGGCTAAGTACGACCGTAACGGAGCTTGAAAGGCAGCTTTGCCGCAATACGAGAGTGTAATGAGCTGAAGCATATTGAAAATCTGAAGGGGTCACTTTCAATCGGACGTTGACTGTATTTTTTGGGAAGTTCGAATAGTTCGAATAGCAAAATTCCAGTGCGAATCGAATCGAATAGCAAACACTATTCGAAAAATATTCGAAATTTCGAATGTTCGCACACCCCTACTAATAACATTTTATGCCAGAGTGAAAGGTTAATGCTTGAGGATGTCTAAAACGTCAATATTATGCACAGCAGTGCTTTAGTAATCAAGAAATTAAGGTGAATGTAGGACACAATTTGTGCCACCGGTGGGACATTCTGGAACAAGCCCAAAGACATAGTAAGCCCTCAGTGTAATTAATCACAAGTACTCAAACTACCCATGATAAAAAAGAACATTGCAGTGCATTACAAGATGGACTAAAACACAACTCATGTATTTCAGTTTGATTCATGGAAAAAACTTGAAATTACCCTTGAGAACGACGTGGTTGGTCTGAAAGTTGCGTTTTTGCTGGGCTGTGCTCCACTGCACCTGCTGTCGGTCAGTAAACAACGGGCATGGCGAATGCTAATTCACAAGCCCTTTCTCAGAGGCGGTCGGTCAGAACTGCACGAATGGTGTGCAGACCACTAAAATGTGATTTTCTTTCAAACTAAGAATTTCCTTATAACAAAACAAGCACTACGAGGTTTCTGGAATGCTATTTCAACAATCCATGTCAACTTAATATCTGCCTTTAGTGTCCCTTTAAGCTCTGTCAAAACAGGTGCTACATTTAAAGGGGTCGAGATTGGGGTCATTATTCAGATCGGTTGTATGCATTCTGATCACTCAGGTTCCATTATTTTACAAAGGCAAATTTTAGGATTGAAATCATTTTAATGAAAGTATGGGCGCCAGCTAGGACCTTCAGTCAGGATCGAATTAACGAAAGTCTACTGTCCTCGACATACTACAGCTTCAAGCTGTTAAATAGCTAACACACATGTTAAAGGACACATTAGTGCTCAAGTACCACTTGTTCACCTTTCTTGTGGTAAAGTTGACAATGTGCAAGATAAGACTGAAATTTCTGCTTCAGTCTGCTGCCCCTCAGTATGTAGGGAAAGTGTGATGCATCTGAAGTTGTGGAGGAAGACTATTATTTTTAACACCATATAGTACATATATACTGCAATAATAATATCTGGGGTTTAACGTCCCAAAACCACGATATGATTATGAAGGACGTCGTAGTGGAGGGCTCCGGAAGTTTCGATCACCTGGGGTTCTTTTATGTGCACCTAAATCTAAGCACATGGGCCTCAAACATTTTCTCCTCCATCGAAAATGCAGCCGCCGCGGCCGGGATTCGATCCCGCGACCTTCGGGTCAGCAGTCGAGCACCATAACCACTAGACCACCGTGGCGGGGCTACATATGTACTGTACACATGCAAGAATAATCTCTTTCAAACACAACAAAAAAGCTATGCTAAAATCCTAAAACTATTTTCACAAAGGGGATTCATCGTCTTGGAAGACGCCAGCCTCTGAATACGGTTCTGCATGATGCAGTCTAGCCAGTGCTGGGTTTTTTGCACATGCACTTTAATCAAAATAAAATGCTGTGTGGCAATCCTAAAGGTGTGCTCTCAAGAAGCACAATTCAGTGTCTCAGAATTGGAATACGCCTGTCTCAAAATAAAGTTCCAGCTGGCGCAGTCGACTTAGGGTTGGGTTGTGTGCAGCCCAATAGGCGTCCTGGCTCATGGAGGAAAACGCATGGTCCAAGAAATCTAACAGCAGCTGGTAGCTGAATGACGACCATCGATGTGGCTTGCAGATCTCCAAGTGACTAGTGTCCACAACAAAAAAGTCTCCAAATCCAGGGTCTGAAATAAAAGCCATCTTAAAACTACAGTTCCGTGCCATACAACAGCAGCTCCTACAGTTCAATGGAACACACGCTGTGTGCATAAAAAGGTGATATATATTTTCTCCTCAGAAGGAAATAAGAAAACTAACTGCAGAACACCCTTCCCATATTTAACTTTGCATAATAGTACAAGGCCAGCCATCCCTTGTCATGAGTGAAATTGTATAAGCTAACATGACAATACAACACAGTATATGCTCCCTAATTTGATAGTGTTGGTGACCAATTTTGTAGTGCTTAAAGTAGTTCACCAAAGCAAAGTTAGCAACTTGCCATAAAAGTGCTTTTCGAATCACCTCAGTGAACTACTCCACTTTAAAGGGACCGACAACTGATTTTTCTCGACCCAGTTTTTTACGGCGCGACAGGAAGCTCACTCTTCGTAGCGTTTGTAGCTGCAGTGGTTTATCCGAAAAGCACGTAGTTATTTTATAAGCAGTATTTTTCGATCTGAAAGGCTCCAAACACACATGAAGGCCTGCTCCAGCAACGCTGAGAATTGATAGCGATGCCGCTAGCCCTTGTGAAAGCTGTCGTTGTTTTCCTTTCGCAGGAGTTACTGTAACTATGCTTAACCACCTTTATTTTGAGCTTTCCAACCATTTTTGAAAATAGCAAGCTGTTACAATGAGATGTGTGGCTTTATACACCTTCCTGGTATTTACACAGCGTTGTGTGCGCCTGCACCCAAGGTTGCCTGCACCTGTGTCATGGATGGCTTGTCCCAGCGTTGTTACTCTCTCGATACACGAGCCAAATCGAAAACGTAACTGTGCATATGCACAGCCGCACCGAGTAGCAGCGCGCGTCATTTCTGAGATGAACTGTAGGTAGCAAAACTATGTCGCTCCAAAATCTTAGCGACCTGGAAACTGCGTGCACGGTTGCATGAGCACGCTGAAAAGTTGCTCAAGACGCGCTGACGATCATGGGATCATTACGTCACGCGAAGGCAGCGCCACTTTAATGCGTACTACTAACACAGGCCTATATGTACATTATTATGGAGTAATACCTTTTAATATAAAGAAACGAACAATATTTCAATACTAACAAAAAAATCGTCGACCGCGTACAGCAATCAACGGTCACGTGGCCGTCTTCATCAGATCATTCATGTTTTTGCCGCCAAAGGCGCCACAGGTCATTTTTCGCGACTTTCAATTAAGAAATAAAAATATAAATCCATCTCTCACGAAAAAAACAGGGTTGGTGTGAGTCAGTGCAACGGACAATCTTTACATCAGTGGAGTCAACTCATTTCATATCTGGGCAGCTGTCGGTCCCTTTAATTTTAATGGATACTGTTTGCTTTGCTAGCTAGAGGAAAGTCATTTGTGGCTGAACAGAGGCGCCTGTTACAAATGGGTTGGAAGGGGAGCAGCATCTCTCCCCTTGCCCCATTTGCTGCATCCTACTTTAGCAGCCCTAATTATGGCTGTACTTTGTTCTAGACATGTAGTGCAATGCTGGAATGAACCTTGCACAAACTTCTATATTTTGATCACAACAATGAGAGATTTAGTTTGTGTACACCCTTACAATTTTTTAATGATATCGCACAAGCGTTGACCTCTGCATATGGTAGCGCCTAATATAGGCAAGAAGTAAGAAGGTTTCCCACATGATGCGCAAGCGCAGAGAGCACACTCGTGTGCAAGTCCCATCTGCTACGCTTTTTGCATAAAGATGCATACACAATATCAGCCTTATCTGTGCAATCATGTGTTCAGAGAGCCGGTGTGACACTGATCGTCATATTGCTGATTTAGTTGCTTCTCGCCGATATTGGAAACTACTGTATCCTGGGGTCGACGCTTGCGCGATATTATTAAAAAATTGCAAGGATGTGCCTCACTCTCAATGCATATTTAATCAGGCTTTACCCCCTCCTTGTTGACGCACTCTTGACTATGTTGCCCCCTATGCTGGGCATATGGAAAACCTACACCTGTGTGACTGAGAGTGGTCCTTAAGTAGTGGCTGTATGCCGTGCCTTTCTGCATGACGCTGTTGCTGTATCAATCATTAAAAGATGACTTCAGTGCATATTAGTTTGTTCTTTGTCCAGGTCATTTATACGTGCTATATGCACAGCCTGAACTTCAACATGTGAACTGTGTGGCAGGCAAAATGTTATCACAAAAGTATCACCATGTGAGTAGTGTGGTAACACTGTTAACAAGTAAAGTGTGCAGGGTAATCACTATGAAGCACTATTACTTCAACTACTTATACTTGATGTAGTCACTTCAACCTAAGGCTGACATTCAGCATTGCCACTGTAACATTACGCAACAGCTATCAAATTACAAAGGATCTAGGAGGCACCTCTTACAGAAAGAGAAATGATAATTCAGGACAACTTGTCAGCAGATTAGGTCAGTAGTACATGTACTGCATGGGCATAGCCAGAGGAGGGTTTAGGGATTCAATTCCCGCCACCCATGAAGCTTCCGCAGTTTGTAGGCACATATATACACATGCACAAACACACAAATATATATAGGGGGGGTCGGACCCCTCCTGAAATAAGATCCTGGCTACACCTCTCCAGTGCTGCTGCATAAAAGAGTGTTCTTCCAATTGGTCTGACCACTTCAGAAGCTACATGAAGACCACAGAACAAAAAACTGTGCAATGAATGTGGACAAATGTACATTCGAGCTGCTTTTGAAGCCCTGCTTCCTTTACTTCAAGATGTATAGATGGGATTATAAAATGTGGAGCATACCAGCAGACTCCACAGGCACCAATACTTTGCTCATCCGAAACCCCAGGACAGTTTTTACTTTTTCTCCAAAACTAAGGCATGGGATGCCAAACTTTTTCACCAGTTTTTCAAATTTGTCATGAATTTCCAGTAAATGTGGGGAGTCTGCAAGTAGAAAAAGCTGCAAGTTAGATAAAATGGTTCTTTTTAAGCAAACAATCAACAAAACTGAGAAAAGGGAAGCCCGTTTGGTTGCATACCATTGCATTAAAGCAGCAGTGTTCCAATGCCAATTCACAATTTCAATGAAATGAAACACGCAGAGAAATGTACATGCCAAATAATACAAGCACTTGGAGCAAGTCGCCATATTCTGTAATCACCAACTCATTCTTCACACCTTTGTAGAGGGTCACCAGCTCTTGTGTACAGTCTGGAGATCAGATGGTTGCATCCAGATGGAGGTTTCGCACAGGAAAAGTAGAACTCAGTTTGGCGAGTTGGTCGAGCATTGCAAGCATGTGTCCCATCCAATAGTTACAATAGTTAGGTGTATCTACATGCTTTCAAAGGTCAGCTGTGCGTGGTGAAGCAAGTGATCCCTCCATAAAACTGGAACAGCATCTCTGAGCAACATCACTTCCATTTTTGTCACCATACAACGAAACTCCTGCACCATATGAACCATATGGAGTATGAACCATTCTCAAGACAGATATTAGGTATATATACGGCTGACTTCCAAAAATTTGACCATTACACGTTTGATGAAATTCATAAAAGAAATAACTGTCCGTACACACAGCTGCTTTATTTGATAGCATGGATAATTTCTAGAAAAGCAGAGCGCCAAAAGACTAGGCAGCAAGGAAAAGTGCACACTACCAACCGGTTTATTTCTGCCTTGTCTCTCATCTTAGTCTTTCATTGCAAAACCTTCCCAGAAATTATCCATGCACCAACTAGCCCAGCAACACATTTTATTGGCAGCATTTACCTCGCTGTGATGCACCTTTGAATCTTACACATGCCCCATTTACACAGGGTTAAAAGTCAGAAACAAAGTGTGCCAAAGCAGACATGGACCCAATTTTACAACAAGGAAAACATGCCATGCCATGTGCCATATCTGAAATTTAGGAGAAAGATGACACCAGCTGAGTTCACGTTCACAAAACTGAAATTTATTTAAACCTAATGTCTACAGTTGTCACTGTCAAACTGCTCTTTTATTTCTATGGGCCACAACATACAGTAGTCCTTCGTGCGGTCGACTAAGTCTGACATTCTGCATTTACTGAGTTACCCTGCAACCAATATGAGCATGAGAGTGACACATGCCTAGATTCACTACATCACCAATTCACCATGTGAAGCAACACTTCAATATGCTGAAAACATGCGACTTGGCTCAATTGCCACAAGCTTAGCGGGTAAATTAACGGCTATTTTGAATGAGCTTTTATAATAAAAGCAGTGCACTGTTACCACGAAGCAATAAAAAGGTTATTCTGTCACTATTTTTTATGGCAATGGCTATAACATCGACTCTGGCAGCAGACTTGTTCCAAGGTGTAAATGTGGATTTGGCTTAACATCAGATTTGAAAGTGCAGGCAATTTTTAGACCCATTTTCTTGAAAAAAGGGCGTGCATTAGAATCACATAAATATGTAATCATTCAATGTTCTAACCTGAACTGATTACAGGGAAAAACTAACCACAGCTGTTGGCTCTGAGCTGGGGTATCAATATTGTCTGGCTATATTTATGCCTTCTTCAACTCTGTTACACGGTCCTCACCATGAAGGGGATAAAAAAGAAGGCTGCAAGTGCTGGCATGGTAAAATTTTGGGGTGCATGAATGTAAAAGTTTGTGTTATACTTGATTTGTATTCAATTTCAGAATTCACTATAGCCAAATGACTATATTTCTATTTGAATACAGAGACTAGCAACATTTAGAGGAGTCTCAAGTGAAGGATACTGAAGGAAGTGAGGACTGCTCCGAGTGACTCAGCTGCAGGAGAGCCATAGGTGTACAGAAGCACCAATTCTTGAGAGGACCCGTGTAGCAGATAACTTCAACTAAACAAGTTCCCGTCATTCGATAGGAATAGGTGCTTTTACACAGCCTGTAACATATGTTGCCTTGATACAGGTGAAGAAGCTTATTTTTAGCCACTCTTGCCACATTTGCATCCCTTTAGAACAATGTGTGGTGCAGTGATGCCAAACTTGTCTCCTTCAACGGGTACACCACTCTTCATGCATGCTGCGACACACTGCTCCATTCTTCAGTTACTGTCATCGTCACACTGGATAACCGAAAAAAGTTTTTCATCATTTGCAACCACCTAAACTGAACGCCAAGTTCCGCACGGAGTTGCAGGCATGCATCAAATAATTAGGGATGGGCGAATATTCGGGTGTTTTGAATATTCGAATTCGCTTCGATACGAATTTATATTATTCGAAATTTCGAAGTATTCGAAATGAACGAATATATGTATGTTTGACCGCACATAACCCCCTGTAAAAGTGGTTTCACTGCCGCGTCACGTTGCTGTGCCGTGAAACCACCTTTACAGGAGAAATCTGCACTGCCGCGAAGCCGCACTTTAAAGTTACGTGTACATTTTTTTTAAAAGTTTAAATCGTGTTATATGGGCTTATATGCGCTAAGTATAGTAATTTTTAAATTGTAACATATTGTACCACTTCTAACCTGCACCCTACTGCTATTCAAATCTTGATACTATTCAAGGTTGCTTCCACTTCATTTCAAACCAAAAAAGTGACATTCGCTCATACCTTGTTCCAATTCTTAAAAATATTGTGCAAGGGTCATGACAAAAACGCTCATTTTTCATAATAATATGCGCTATATACTATTCGAACTATTCGATTCGAAATTATTCGACCAAATCACTATTCGCTTCGGATTCGCTTCGAACCTCAAATTTGCTATTCGCCCATCCCTACAAATAATGTAACTAAGCTTCATTTTTCACCAGAGGAACTCTTCATAAAGTTGGTAACAGCACTTCAGTTAGTTAATAGAATTTTTTAAAATATTTTATATTCAATTCAATATCCAAGAGTTACTTTCAGTAAATATCCGTATCCACTTACATTAAGACAATTCACCACTGAAACACCACTAGTAAAAGTTGAAATGAAGCATTTTCACCTTTCTCAAGCTCCTGCACTTCCACAGAAGGCAGAAGAAGCAGCTTAAAGCTGGCCGTGAAGTCACCCAAGTCAGCGCCACGATGTGGCACAGCATAGAACACAACCCCTGAGGTGTTTCTCGCAATCCCTTCATACTTGGGAGACTCACTAGCAATCGCCAGCATTTCTTTTACCAAAAGACCTGCAAGGGGAATGAAGCTAGTATTAGCTTTCTTGAAATGGCAGAAATGTAGCATACACTGTATCGCTGTAGCGGACCACAAGTACACTTCGTGGGCAAACAGGCTATGGCAGTTTCATGAAGAGTAGTACATGTACCTTTGAAATGTACTTAAATCAGCAGTGCAGAATGCTGGTGCCAAAAGCTGTGTCAGAAAGTATACAGAACTTTACAATGACAGAAAGCAAAAAAAACACAAAATAAATCTGGAAAGAAAATATGTACAATAAGACGTAGGGAAGGTACTAATACCGTGTTTTTTGAGGCCTGAGCTCATCAATGATAAAAAAGAATGAACAGAGACTAATCACCTGATGTGACTTTTGTCACCCTCACTAGCTTTAAGTGATGAGAAACAATACACTCAAACATCGATATAACGAACACAGATATAATAACGAATTATCGGTTATAACGTAGGAAATGAATACAGTAGAACCCCGCTGATACGTTTTTGAAGGGACCGTAAGAAATAAACGTAAGAGACGGGAAACGCAAGAGCCGAAAAACAGGAAAAACGTCAAAATATTTAGTGGTACAGAATTTTATTTCAATGCTTACGAGCAGCACGAAAATTGGCGCGCTCAGCCGCGATCTAGTCGACGGATAGAAACGCTGAGCTGGGGACGGCATCACCCACAGAAATGTAATCAACGTACTATGTGATTTTTTTAACACCAATAGCTGTAGGCATGAAAGAACTAAGCACACGCAATCACGACCAGCGCGGCGAGTCCGATCGCGAACAGTGCGCACGACCATACGAGCTCTAACCAGCTCCAACTCCTCCCGTCCTCTCACAAATAACGATGATGATGAGTCTACGCCAACGTGATGGCAGAAGTGAATGCCAATCTCAAAGGCCTTGCTTTCGCGGGCAATTACGTCATAGACGCCATGTTTGTTCAATCCAAATCTCAAAGGCTATGCTTTTGTTAATAATAAATGCCAATCTCGAAGGCCTTGCTTTCGCGAGCAACTACGTCATAGACGCCATCTTTGCAAAGCGAATCTCGAAGGCGATGCTTTTGTTTGCATCAATCGAAAGATCCTGTTGCTTGCGCCTCTAATGCGGCTAATGTTACGGTCAAACCAGGAAAAACTGCGAGAAAATGCGCCATGGCCGCTCTCGTCGGTAGTCACTTGGTCGGCTCCGAGCGCACTTCGCGACGTATCATACGGGAACGGTCCGACAGTTACGACGTAACAGCGGGGTTCCCAATACATTGTATCCTATGGGAGCTATGCCGGGACCGGCGGAAAACGACGTAACAGCCGGGAAAACGCAACAGTGAGGAACGTAACAGCGGGGTTCTACTGTAATAGTCTTGTCATAGATACAGTGTTAAGAATATACGTTTATAACGAATTTTCGGATATAAGAAAGTTATTTTCGTGTCAGATGCAACTTCTTTATAATGAGGTTTGAGTGTAGTTACAGTGAGAGAGAGAGAGAAATTTTTAATGGTATACCCAGAGATGCTAGCCTGGTTTACTTTTAATAAGATGCACTCTTTGCTGATGTGTAGAATACTGTTCCATGAATTTACTTTACAACACAGCACAGTGAGCTAGATTTAGGACATTGTTATACAGGACATGATAATGCAGGTGGCCACTCTTCAGCAGCTTTCCTTGAACATGGTAGATTGGCGTGAGGTTTTTGGTAGGTGGTAACAACCTTTGAATGAGATGTTACACAAGTAGAGTTGCAGTGCAAAATTGAAACTGGAGGAGAGATTCAGATAGAAACAAGTGCAGATTTGCGCTTCTCATGAACTACCAACAAGCCCACTCTTAAGGTGGCCACTCTTCAGCAGCATCTTGCATAAAAGACAATTTGTACTTTTCTACTGGCACCTGTTACATACTTCTATTTGTAGTGGCAAACAGCAAATTCTTTTTCAAAGGGGGGAGGAGAAAAAGGCAGACAGCATTATTTGCCGAAAAAAAAAAAGGAAATGGGCGGCTTATACAATGTTGCACAACTCTCATAGCAAAACTTTAAAACCATTATCAGAGGCAATAATAACCAGGCTAGTGTTAATAACTTTTACCGTGTTTGTTGAACAGCAAGATAAAGCACTGCAGAGATGGAACTAGACTGAAAAAAAGAAAGACAGAGACACCATTTCTAGACAAAACTCACTGATTTTAAAGCTCACAAAATGCGTTTCAAATGTCATGTAAAAGTTGCTGCCTCGAGTCCTCGGAGCACAAAAATCAGCAGCCTTGAAGAGAAACCATTACATTGCTTACCTCCCATTGAATGTGTGATCCAAATAATGGGCCTCTCTCCCACACCAGCTTCGTGAAGCTTGGTCAGCATGTCAGTTGCTCTTGACACTAGCGTCCGCCTATAAGAGTGCACAACAGTTTCTGGTAAGGTTTGCTTCCAGTGGGCTGGAATGGTGCTATCTAGGACTCACTTTTTAGGTTCAAGCGGGCAGTTAGGCGACCACTGACTTAAGTAGGTGTCATAGTCCAGTGCCAATATCCTTGTGTATGGCATGTCCTCAGCCAGCCAGCTCTGCATGCAAGCACAACAGCATTTTTAAGAAAAGAGTGAAGTGCAAGATACCAATTGATGCAACACAGTAAAAGTTAATAATGAGGCATAGCTATGCCCTCAAACACTTCACAAAGTCTTTCCCAGCTAGGCAGAAACAAAATTCAGAAGCGCAGATACTGCACTTCCTAATGTGCTGTTACAATATAGTATTTCTGTAACTTGCTATTGTTATTGACTAGAATCAAAGGCTTCCTTTAGGCTACCTAGCTTTGAATCAATGAACATGAGGTAAAGCTTGCTATCAGCAAAGCGGCTGCACACAGCAATGCATGTTTTTATGAACAGACAACACTCCACAGTGAAAGAGCACAGTGCTTTCACATGATCATGCTCCCGATCGGTTAATATCCACTGTAGCTTCTACATTGCTGCCAACATATTATGAGATAGACCATAGAACACCAATAATGTCAGTCTTTTATGGGTGATCTTTTCTTTAGGGAGTAAAAAGAGCAGAGCCTCCGAACTTGCAGTGCATTATGAGAGATGCCACAGTGAACGGGTTCAAGCTAATCGAGTACGGGGGCGAATTTTAAATATTTTCGGATTGTTGCACTAAATAAGAACACTGGTGTCGAGAACCCTAAAAATAGTATCATGGTACCTGGGAACACATTGAATATATTTTTAATAATGCTACCTTAAAAAAACACTTTCAGTTTCGACTACGAGGAGGTGGTTTCGCAGTGAAGAGTAAACACAGTCTGACATTACAGGAAGACAGCAACTCACAGCATATTAGCAGCAGCTCTGTCATTTTCTGTCAGTTGCATGTGGTGCACGTAAACAACGATGAGTGAATTGTCGTCCAGTGACTCCGAGAGCCAATTTTGTGATTTAGGCTGCATGCAGGATGCAGAGTTCGCAAACCCAGTGAACTGTGTTGACTCATCGTGATAATGTCCACTGCAGTGGGCCTGTCTACCAGATGCTGGGTGTCGAGAACTTTTTGGGCATTTTTTTGTATTTTGCCCACAATGGAATGAGGCTGCCTTGGCTGGGGATTAAACACACACCCTAGTGCTTAGCAGCACAATGCCAAAAAACTGTTTACTTCCCACCTTTACGCCCGGAAAGTTGGAGACCAAAAGTAGGCCGTTGTGAGAAGCAGAATAGCTTCATTTTGACTTTATTGCAGTAGCAATTATATAGACACTCTCAGCGCATTTTTGCTGTTGCCGTTGGTGCCGCCACGAAGTTCCACATAAAGTCCAAATCGATAACATCGTTCAACGCATCATATGTTCTATGTGCGAGTGAAAGTGTGTGAGCACAGCCGATGAATGCTTGTCAAGCAGACAGGAAACGCACCGGCGGTCTTTCATCGCGAGACAGGCCCATGAAGGGGTGATGGGTGGGAGGGGCTGGAGGGGCAGCTGCATGACTCCGGCAGGAACTCTGCACTTTGCTCAGCCGGGCATGGTCGCATACGCTTAACTTTACAGGGATCAGCAGATGGCTGATACCTTTGGACATGCTGGTCTCAATGCTCAGTTCGCGATGAAATGATAGACAGCACGAAGGTCGCTTCACTCGCTGCAGTGGCCGCATTTCCTTATGCCAGCGTTTTGTTGAGTAACTCCAGGTCGGATGCTAAAGGAGTGAGCTGCAAGCCTTACTTTGCATAACATTCCAGTTTGTTGCTATCGCATTTATTGCTTTGCCCTTGAGGCAAAACTGTGGCTTTTTCGCATCTGTTTCAAACCATGTTTTCTTTCAAGCTCAACCAATGGGAATTGGCGAGTGCTGCTGCGATGAAACTTGGATGGGACAGAGAAGTACACACAGCACAGGAAAAGCGCTAACTCGCAACTATCTTTGTTTTGAAAGACTTTCCTACATATATACATTATAAAGCCAGCATACGCAAGCACACTGCCCATCATGACCCCAAAGAAGACACATCGCCAGGATGCAGATTAGAACACTGAATCTAAAAATTCCTTTCCTTTGTTGCACAACACCACAGAAGTATCACTGACACAATCACATCCTCTCTTTCTGATACGGTACAATTTCATAATTCCCCCTAATAGAGAACCCTGTGCACACCTATGTCCACCACAGTTAATCACTTCAGGCTTCTGTCCGCCTGCAAACTTTCTCTCTTATGAAATCTGTGAGTGGCACAGCAGCACTGCAGTGTGTGCAAAAAGTGAGAAAAAAAAAGGAAAATTCTAAATTCATTTTCTCTACCACTCACCAACTTTTACCACCAAGCAATGCAACAAGAACTAGGAAAAAAATATCTAACCTAAACTGATATAGAGCTGCTCTTTGGTGTCTCTTTAAAGGGGCCCTGCAACACTTTTCCACGTAATCATCAAATGACTTCATTAAAGGGGTTTATTGTCTCATGAATCGACTGCTGTAAAAATTTTTAGAATTTGTCATGTACAAGCGGAGTTACAGGGCTTCGTCGCACACTTTAAAGCTGCAGGCCACCTTTGACAAGTGCAATATATACAATACTACTACAAAGAGTAAGTCACTCCCTAGATGTACCAAAGAAACTTAGACTTCCCAGACATATAACACACCACTGGATAAAGAAAGTAACTATTGTACACTACCTTCGGCCAGCATTTGGTGTACCTCTGATGCATTGCAAGTGCTCGAGGGGATGTGTGGTCTACTGTTATCTTACAGGCACTGCTTCGAACTGCTGACACTGTTGGCTCCAGTAGGCCTTCCAAATTAGTCAGCTTGCCTAAATCTTGGCTGTCATGCTGCCTCCATGTCTTGAACACACTACCCAGCAGACCATGCACAAAAATGATATCTGCAGACACAGATGGCTCCCTGCAAAGTCAATGAAAGCAAGCAGTTAAGATGAAGTCAGGAGTTCAGGGCTTTTCAAGAACTTGATGCACCAAAAATGACAAAATAATCGACGGTGGACTGTCTTACACGGCATGGTTTGTGCGAACTTGTAGTACTATTGTGGGTGATGATGGCAAGCACAGGGTGCTGTTTCACCACTACATATGGTTTTCAAACTTCACCTAGAGCTGATTTTTTAATTGATTTAGATTCTGGGGTCAGCAACACTAACTGCATTGATAAATAATTTTTAAGTGTGCACACAAAATGCAGAACAAGAAAGAATGCTCAAGGTGCTGAAGGGAAGTGCAAATACCTGATTCTGTATTGGGGATGTAAAAGATAGATGCCATCTTCATATTTCGTGGGCAACAGTGAATCTGTGTCCATGTTGGCCAGAGCACGACCAGCAGGAAATGATAGCAACACTTCCGAAGAGCGCAACCAGCGTGCCAATATACCAACCCAACCTAGAAAAGGCAAGGTTTGGTTCTAGTACTAGAAGCCAAAGGCAACAGCTCCTCTAAAACCACTGCAATAAGCGATGACTTCTGCATTATCATAATTAAATTAAAAGGCTGCCCTTTCAATCTATGAACCAAATAGGAAGGCAAGTAATGTCATAGCTGTGTCTAGTTGTCAAAGCATCGATTCCAATATGTTTGTTATAAACTGAATTAAGAAGTTAATCTGTAATTTTTTAGCCTCCTTCTCATTTGTTTGTACAGTCACAAAACAAAAGGAGGCAGAAGGCAAAACTGTGATTTTCTGTAAAATTTCCAGTAATAACCCAGACCTGCACCCAGGAGAATGCTTTGAGCAGTTCCACATGCTGTTCAAATATCGTAAAAGGAGTTGGGTATAGAATGCAAACGGAACAAAATAATTATTCTGCGAGTATTCATTGCACAGTTTGTTTTTCTTTGCGGCGCAAGAAACTGGCAAAACAGTTTCAGACCAGAGCAGCCAGAAAGTGGGTAAAAGCTTGAACCACAAAGGGTTAACACTTTCGTGACCGCGGAAAAATCGGTTGTTTTTGGCTAGTCCAGGAATTTTTTTTTCCTGCCACAGAAAATAATTGATGCTAAGTGTAGGGTATCAAATGATAGAGGAAGAACTGGTCCTTCCAACAGCATTGATTCCAAATAACGGATTTATTTCTAATATAATAAAAAAATTATCAAACAAAGAAAAATGCATCAAAAAGAAAAAAAGATTCATAAAAACATCAATGCTACCCTGCAAAGGGTAAATATTAAAAAAAAAAAAATCGAAATATACGTTTTGAACGCAAAGCCCTCGTAGAATAATAGTGGAAATATAAGCTCTGTAAGTACAAATATTATTTACATAAATACAAGAATATAGGCACTAGTGCCTATCATGCCACCGCGCGATGAGGTTTCTCGACGCGGTGAAACAAAGGCTGGCTGCACATGTTTCGGGAAAAAAATTCTTTTTTCTGTTCAACTTTCCTAGCATAGTTTGCAGTTCTGGTATTTTTCAATTTTCCTGTGTATTCGTTGAAATGAACTGTGTAGCCTCTTCCAAATCTGCACAAATCCATAACTGTACCCTCATTTGACCTCTTTCTCCCTCATATACTACCGAATACCATACCGACCTTCAGATTTCACCATTTTCTCATCCACTGAAAGATTCCGACGGGGTTAAAAAATAGTGTAGAAGAATCGTTCATGTGTTGCAATGGAGAAGACACGTGGTGAAGCTTCTCGTGGGATGCGACGGTCGTCTTCTTCAGATCAGAGACACTCAAGAAGCCTTGAACCTTTTCTGTGGCATCACTGATGGTGGACGAAGGACTGGAAATATGTGTCGTCGACACCAACACCAATGCAAGCGCGGGACTTCAACAATTACCATGTACACATGGAGTGCGACGAATTTGCTCATCTTCTCTTCAGTAACCTCTCTCCATGGATCCGTCCCTCTCACTGTATGTTGGCTTTTCGAAAGTATGCATCCACGCATACTTATCTGTGTGGTTGCACATCTCTCTGACGACTTCTGCGGTGAAAAACAACACGAAGACGCCGCCGCGCAGCACACCGGAACGTTGGGTCAAAGTCCACTCCGCGCCATCTTCGCGGAGAGAACTGCTCTCTTTCTGCAGCCGGCGCCAAATGCTCCTGCCTGAATGAAGTTAGCACCTTGCAGATAAGAGCTGTTATTTTTAGTACGCACGGGATATGTTTACATCGACGCGCGGCAGCGATAAAACGACCCGAGGAGAAGAGGAAACTTACCGGCGGATAGCTGCTGATGTTCCGGGGAGGTTTGACGCAATTTCCCCGTCCGTACTGAAGCCTGACGAATCGAAGTCGTCTTCCGTGTCTGTGCTGCTACCATCATCCAGAGATTCCCGCTCAGATTAATCGGAATCCGTCGAAATTCGCCGTTTCTGTGGAGCACCCGCGAGTGACACCGACGCGAAGTCTGAAACAACGAGCGCTCACCTACCCTACTGCGAACGAGTTTTAAAAATCTCCCCGCGGTGGAAAAAAGGAACTCGCAAACAAAACTGATAAAAGACATGTTATTTTACCCTTTCTATTGCGTTAGCTGTCCAGAACCGCTCAGAGAGTGCCAAAACTTGAACTTGAAGTCATCGATAACATACTATCGATGGGAATAGGTGCAGTCACGAAAGTGTTAAAAGGCCCCTTACCAGGCCTAAGCACTGCAAGCAAGCAAGCAAGCAAGCAAGCAAGCAAGCAAGCAAGCAAGCAAGCAAGGCATGTAGATCAGGCAGTGGTGATCGTGTCTGCAAAGTATGAAACAGTTCCATGGTGCGGAAAACGTGAAAACTTTAAATGGGAAAGCATGCACGCTTCTCTACAGAAAGCTGTGCTTTGAGCAAAATAGAAAGAAAAGAAAAAAAAAGTAGGCAAGGCTCCCTTGGCTCTGGCACATAGGAGAATGCTCCATTTCACACTGGAGCCTTCTATGGTTGCAGGCAACAATGTGTCACTGTTAGAAATGACTAGTACATCTATATTTATGGAAGCAATGATGCAAGTAGCAATTTGGCATTACTGCCACATCTCAATGGTCATCGAATGCTAACTCTGTTGACCCTCACCACGATACTACACCCTATTGCAAAAATTAAACGCCAGCCAAGCTTTACTTTTCTGCAATGGGCCGTAGGCTCACAATACCTGCACCTTGTTCTTGCCGCATGTCAATTAACAATCAAACATGGTTTGATGGCATAGCATTTACAGCTAGCCATTACTACAGATTGATTTCAACGATGGTCGCCAACCATCCCAGTTTCATGAGAAGTGCCTCAAAATTTAGGAAAATTTTCCATGCCCGAACTTGTTATATTTGTCCTGCATTTAGGCCTGGTAAGTCTCAAAGCTAAATCGAAGCTCACAAGTGCGAATGTGCCACAAGCTAAGAGACCAACGCATGGCCTGTAACTATTAAAGACTCCCAATGTTTTTTCCTGTCCATGTAGGTAACTTTCCAATAAAATAAGTACTCTGTAAAATGAAAAGGTTGCTACAAAATACAAGATCAAATGGATGGGGAAACAAAATGAAGGGGAACTTCAGTCTGACTTGTGACAAATTCAACTACTTTGAAAAGGACTGCAGATTGCAGTATGAGGCAGGAAATAGCAAACAGCCTCCCACCACCAACCTTTGTCCTGACTTGCTATAAAAAAAGGTTCGTAACCCTAACTTGAAATGTTTCAATGATAACAGCATTTCATGACCAGTGAGATAACTGCCTGCATACACCAGCTTATTTCAGCCTCATGCTATGAAGTACAACAGGAAAAAATATTTATCAGCCTGAAGATGCTCACCAGCGCGAAAGATATGATCATGTAGTGATGAGTCGAGGGCCAGATTGGCAACCATTTGAGCCACCAGGCTGTGCAAAGCCATGTCATGTGCATGTTCCTGAAGTACTCGCTGCAGCAGTGGTAGCACACCAAGCTCTTCAACCAGAAATCGCCGGTGCTCAGGCAGGGCTGTGTGGCTCAGCAGCGCTTGCAAGCAGAGCATTTCTGCCTCACCCGCTGCTGGCCGCCTCCATCGTTGGGTGTCATCCTTTTCCTAAACAAAAAAAATTCTTGATGTGTGCAACACACAAGTTATATTCTCAGAAGTGAGAAATAAGAAAAAGATGCTGAGAACACAGCTGGATGTTACTACGTATAGCATAAAACAAAATGTCTTAAACACTTTAAGATCCTAAGCAAGTGGCAGATTTATAAGTGAAACGTTAAACAAAGGTCTACAGGTGCAAGTAATCACACAAAAAAAGTACAGAAATAGAATAGCCATGAGACGATGAGAATTGCATGTTTAGCTTTAGCTATATATCCTAAATAGAAGCTACAGGCTTCTGCATAAACATATCACACAACTTTGTCTGGCTCTGCAACACTTTTAGAACATAGTCGAGACTCCTGTGAACATGCGAGCCAAATATTGTAGCACTGCATGTGACAGGGAATTTACGATTATGCCTCACAGAAAGCTAGAAATCACTAGCATTTCTATCGGTAAATTAGATTATTGTTGGGCCCAACAAAGTCAACCAAGGGGAGGACACGGCCATTGGATAAGTTGAGCATTCTTGTGCTGCATAGTTACCGTGGCCGCCTTCGGGTGCTGCCACGTTCGTGCCGGTGCTGTGCTCTGCAGTGTCCTAGAATTACACAGTAGCAACACTAGGCCACTCGTGATCACACCAAAAGTGAGCCAGTGCCTTCAAAGAGAAAGTGCCCAAGGTCATCACATGCACTGACGTAGCTTCTTGCCAATTTGTCATCCTTCCCTGTGTAGCTTTCAGTGTGCTTGTTGGGACGAAAGGAGAGAGCAAACACTTAACGTGTGTGGCTAATCCCTGTAACTCCATTTGTACTTGACAAATTCGAATAATTTTTGCAGCAATCAATTCGTGAGGCAATAAACTCTGATTGCGAGGTCATGCGATGATTACTTGGAGAAGTGTTGCAAGGCCCCCTCAAGAAAAACACTAAGGAAGTAAAAGCAACAACTGAGTCTTCACAGTGCTGACACATTATTTTCCAACTTACCGAGTTGCTCTAAATTTTTGCATACAATAAGGATGATATAGTGTGGTAAACACTCGCAATTAAAATGAGGTTTGTTAAACTGCACGAGGGAACAAAAAATTTGTATCTATGCATCAATACATCACCACAGCACAAAGGAATTAGGCAAGTGCCACAATACATAAACATGAAATCATTATGTAACAGCTTTGCTTCTCAAAGAAATGGTTAAGCAGAAATAAAAAGTTGAACAGGACTCTCAACATTGTTGATGTTATAACTGCACAGAGGAAACAGTGCACAAACAAGAAAAAAGTGAAACTGTTCATGTAAGCATGCAAATGCAATTTTACATGCTAGAAGTAATCTTGGCTTCTACCATAAATACACATCAAACAATGGCGCATGTTAAGGGGGTTCTTTATTTCATTTACATCGCCGATAGTAATCTGCTTGAACATCTAGAAACAACATTATAATTAAAATGTATGCTTGCAGCTACGACTTTTCTTTCTTCATAATAAGCCAACGATGAGAATAATAAAGTTCTATGCATTCATGTTTCATAAAACATATTGGCCAAGCTCCAACTGTCAACACACAGCAGCACAAATTCACATGCTCACTAGGAATAACAGTAACTACTCCGCAAGGTTACTGGATAATATTACTTTCAAATCTTGGGTCAGCTTACATGATGGGCATCAAAGTATTGCAGCTTTGTCTGGAGGGCATTTGTGGTGAAGAAGCTGATGCAGGAATCAGTTGCTGCTTCTGGCAGTCTTAAAAGAACGCTTCTCAAGCCATCCTGAAGGCTACCCTGCAAAGTAAAAGCGATTTTATTATTCTTACCTATCAGTATTCTTTCATAAAATTAACTGTCATGTATTCAATCTTCAAGTATTCATCTTCAATACTTCAGGTAGTTAGGGCACGTGTTTCTTCTTGTTATCTTTTCATGTTTAGTGCAGGCCCCCTCATACATATATGTGCACGTGCGTGCGCACACACACACACACACATATATACATAGTGTGTTTCATGTACCTAGATCTGAATACTATTACAAAAAAAAGTGGCTAACCACGACTTAATGAAACCAACGACATATGGCTTGCCATCACATAGTGCTCATTAGGGTATTTTTATATTGCACCTAATTAGTTAATTAACGAAGATCGATTATGCTAATTTTTCAATATTCACTTTAGGGCCAAGTACATCTCGTTACGTTGTAGACAGCGTTCCACAATGACCGATCCAACTTTTTGTTGGAATGTACACCTGTGAGCAAAAGTATATGGACCACGGAAGCGCGAGCCGAAATCGCCGTCTATGTTGTCGCGAACAATCTGTTGTCGAGAGCATTGCTTTGACGGAATTTGTCAGAGAAATGCTCTCGACAACAGACGGCTCGCCGCTATACTCGTGGACAACTTTTCTTGGCAATGAAGGGAAGGCTACAGAGCTGAACTACGCATGTGCTACCGCTGAAGAAAACAGTCCCACAATTGCGTCCGTGTTTTCTGCGTGAGAATAAAAAACAACAACATTGCTTTATTTTCTATGGGACACTCTTTGAAAAGAGGGTCAGCATGCACCAAGGTGATATTTATATTTGCTTAACTTTATGCAGTTTAATTTCGTGTTTTTCCACGTGTGAAAATATTGCACCTTTTACATGCACCTCACAGACAAAATGGCGTCTTCGTCTTCAGGTGAGCTCTCGTCACCCTCCAGCTTTTCCGACGACTCACCGAAGGAGCTTGTGACGAATTTCGCTAACAAATGGCTGTCTAAGCCTGTGACGGCGGCTCAAATAATCAAACGGCCATCACAGGAGATACGGAAGGTTCACAAAGTAAAACTAAACTCGAAACACGCGCCGAACCAGACTACTTGGCGGAGCAGTAAGTGTGCTGTAGCTCCTCCCCTTTAGCCTTTCCTTCATTGCCAAGAAAACTTGTCCGCAAGTATAGAAGGCACAGATGGCAAAGGTATATGGACTACAATGGTCCATATACTTTTGCTCATGGGTGTACGTGCTGCGTGGTGACCTTTTCTGGCGTTTAAAGAAAGCCTGTGAAATATTAAATGAAACCATGTTACTGCACTCAGGCGCTGCCATAATGCAGTGCTCTCAACCGTGCTTCAAGTGAAACAACCAGCGCTCTTCCACATTTTGTTTTCTTTTCAACATGACTCAAACTGTGCACACTTACCGCTAAGGATTGCTTTTTGAAATAAAATACTAGCAGCAAAACGAAAAGTTTGTACTTTCAACTTCACTTTTAAGCAGCTTCTTGTAATATGTGATGTCACATACAATCAAGTACAAAGTACATGCAAACTCTCTGAAAGAACCATTGAGCATCACAGGAGCTCAAATCATCATCAGGCCTTCGTGAAAAAACAGAAAAGCACTCAAAAAACTGCTCTTCTCATGTCTTTTACTATGTCCTTGACTTCCTATGATCGTCTTTTGTCCTTAAATGGTTAATTGGCCAATAAGGCTGCCTCTCTAAATCTTATAAGTAGTAAGACATGACCATGAACTCCAAAGTGTCTGAATTTCCAACCTGCTTAGTTAATCGTTCTGCAAAGCTCCCTTTGGGCTTTTAATAAACCATGCTTAATTAATAGTACAGGATTGTGACAGAAACTGTATGATGTTTAGGCAACTGGGGTGTGGGAATTGGACAAAATACGTAAATGACCACTATAAAAAAGCTACTGGAGGTGGTAACCTCAATGACTCACCTTCATAATATTTTCTGGTATTGGAGGAGGTGATAGAAAACATCGCAGATCTGTGCTAGCTGTTCTTGCAAGACCGACGCTTGTTCGACAATCACATGCCTGAGCAATCTCACAAAGCTCCGAATCTAAAAGAAAAAAAAAAAGTAAGTTTTTGACAGGGTGCAGAGCTGGGCATTATCGAAGATACACGTATCGTGGATACCATCTTGGATATTCTTTCGGTATCTTGTATCTGTATCGCGATACGTCTCGCAAAATGAGTATCTATATTTCTGATACATTCAATAATGTATCATGTATCTGACGATACAAGATACTGCTATAGAAACACCACCATGTGAAACAATAAACTTTGACCTGAATTCCGGTTCCCAAGCTGATATTGTTGCCACTAAGCTACCTGAATAAAACTAATAACAGTGACATTCTTTTATATTTTCGCCATAGTGCTCCAGTGAGCACAGGAGATGAGCTGTAGGCAGGCACGTAGCCAGGATTTTTTTTCGGGGGGGGGGCCCAAGGCCCAATTGTTCGAAAGAAAGTCTTTCCATGGCAAAAACAAAAAAAAAAGTTGCCTGGGAATATAGAAGGCTGGAAAAATTTCGGGGGGGCCCGGGCCCCCCGGGCCCCCCCCCTTGCCTACGTGCCTGGCTGTAGGCGTCCCTACTGGTGGAGCAGAGTCACGTGATGGCGCTCGAGCCATCTTGAAAAAAACACGCGCGAACATCTACGTGCAGCCTACCTTTTCCTTTCTTGATGTTTTCTTTTTTTTTTTTCCGTTGTGTTCGTGCCATGACACTCGTTCGTAGTCACTGTACTGTGCTGCGTGCTCCAATGCGTGAGGCATCTTTCGCACAAACTCTGATGCCGTTATACTGTCGTTATCGAAATTTGTCTTGCGTGGTGCTTCGTTGCAAAGTCTCAAGAATGCAAGAATGAGGCTGCTTTGCGTCTCGCGGCTTTCATACATCAGCAATTTGAAAGATCTTGTGGATGAACGCTTGACTTACACAGGATGAGATTGACTTGCATGCAAATGAGATTTTAACAACTGTCGCACTACTGGTGCCTATGCTAGATGCAATAGAAAAAGCATTTACGCAACAGAAAATATTTTCACATACTGTATCCTTGGTCTTCCTGCTGAATTATCCAAGAAGTTCTATAATTTGATTGTTAGCACAAGTGCTCTCTTTGCTGTCTGTTTGTATCCCATACATTACCTAGTCCTCTGCATAGTTTTTGCCCATCTGTTTATTGTATTATGTCTTTTGTAACCTGCTGCTCAAATATGTTCTCTGCTTTATTCTTATTTTTTAACTGTCTGCATCATTGCTACTATTTACGTATCTAAATTCCATGTGAGTTTACTTTTATGTCATGGCAATGTTAAGGACAAAGGTAAAATAATCTGAGCATGCCTAGAGTATACATTAATTCTGCTAACAATTCAGCAGAATGGCAAAATTGAGTTTGCATTATAATATTGAAAATTATAAGAAAAAATCTTAAAAGTGTTAAGAAGGGGATTTGAGAAACATAATACCACGTACTCCGTTTTCCTCATTCGTGTCCCCACGAGCCGTTTTATGCTATTTTCCATTGGCAATGAGTTTTCTATTGTCTGACCTTAACATGTGAGTTGACGATTTATCATGCTCTGTTGTCATAGCTGTTAGGGTTGCCGCTTTCACCGTGTTTATACAGCATGTTTCACGTAACTGGAACGAAATATTTACACAAGAGTGGTTAACTTCCACTGAATAAAACTAACGACATGGTTTGCCGTCATGTGGCTCTGGTCAGAGTATTTTTATATTGTGCTTAATTTCTTAATTAGCTAAGGTGAATTATGCAACATTTGTGATATTCACTTTAGGGTCAAGCGCGTCTCGTTACGTTGTAGGGGGCATTCCGAAATGAACGATCCAATTTTTTGTGGGAACGTACATGCTGCATAGTAATTTTTTCCTGTCTTTAAAGAAGCCAGGGAAATATGACCCCATTACTGCGCTCGTGTGCTACCCCGTACTGCAGCGCTCTCCAATGTGCTTCCAGAGAAACGACCGACACATGGACCGTGGCGAAATGAGCAGTCGCTGCTCTAGGCATCGGTTCCATAGTGCATCAACATTTCTGATGGCCGCACACAGCAAGAAAACGTCGCCGTCCCTGAGAAGCGATAGGCTGATGGTCCGCACGCCGGTCATTTCAGCACATTTAAGAGCGCTGCAGTACGGTAGCGCATGAGCGCAGTAACATGGTTTTATTTCATATTTCACGGGCTTTCTTTAAAAGCCCGAAAATATTCACCACGCAGCATGTACGCCGCCACAAAAATTGGATCAGTCGTTTTTAAATGCGCTCTACGACGTGACAAAGTGCACTTGGCCCTAAAGTGAGTATTAAAAATGTCGCATAATTGACCTTATTTAAGTAACAAATTAATAACCAATTATCTAACCAATTAATAAGCAATATAAAAAATACCAGAATGAGTGCCAAATGACGGTAAACCATATATCGTTGGTTTCATGCAGTAGCAGTTACCACTTTCTTAAATATTCGGTTCTACCTAAGTGAAACAATCCGTAAACTTATTTGCTTTGACTCTTTAATACAAAACTGCCTTGCTATTTGACTTAGATATATTCTTTTTCCTTTTTTAGGTCACCGCAGAGTTTTCTTATTTTTACAAATCAGCAGGTAAGCAGAGCTAGAAGTGGCAATAGTGCGAATAGCAGTAATATCCTGCAACACTTTGTGCCACAAAAATATGTCTGAGACATTTCTGGGCGGCACAAGTTCTCTCAGAGAAGAAATGATCAAAGATTGCACATTAGTGAATCCGTTGCTAATGAACGCGTTACACCAGCAGATAGTAGAATATGAAAAATCATTGGTTTTATGTCCTCAATCAATTGTGAGAGCCAACTATATAGTTCATCGTCTTCACATGTGTCACAAACAATATCGCTACCAGTGTTGTTGCTACTCTACACCTATCGGTTGATGCGGTATTACGAAAACGGTAATACGCTTGTGGACAAGGTAAGACTGCACAGTTGTATTTGCGCCATCATGCAGAAGCTTCTTAATGGCGTTCTTGCGAGTAGATGGCAACCCGCTAGCTTGTCGCCAAGTGGAGCAGCGACACTCGTCAATTACAAAAGTGTCAGCAAAAACCACTAATAGAGCAGCGGTTAAAGAGCTGTCATGTCAAGCAGCCAAACAAATCCCAATAAGTCGTTTCGGAATGAAACAAATACACCTTGAGCAAGAAAGACAGAAATCTTGTGATACAAACAGGTATTTCATTAAAATTAAACAAAGCTGGTCGCAGTTAAGAAATTTTCAAGTAAACACTTTGGCCTTTGCGGCTTCATAGGCCTTTGCTGCTTCATTATATACATCCATAATAGCAAATTTGGAAATGTATCGAAGTATCTTAAGATACAATTGGGAAGTATCGTATCGGATACAATTATTCCGGAAGAATCTTGTCTCTGTATCTCAAATACTTCTTGCCCGAGTATCTTGTATCATATCGCAATACAATATCAAAGTATCTTTGACCAGCCCAGCCCTGACACAGTGTTTCATGACACGTTTTTGAATTTGGAAAAAGATCTTTACATTAGGATGCTCAGTATTTGTATAACATTCTGAAAGAAGGCATGAGGCGTGCAGACACGAACACAAGAGAAAAGAACCAGACTGTACCATAATCATCACCCAGCACCTGGAGTAGCAAGCCAAGAGATAAACAAGGTTAAGACCTTCAGCTATATCATAAAAAATTTCAGTCTATCTGTGCTACATCCAGCATTGATTCTGGGCCTATAACCATTATTTGACACCAGATCAGTTTTAAAGTTTTTAATTATATTTACATATACTTTTGTAACACAGCTAGAAAATTGCAGTGTGTTATTGGGATGCAAGAAACACACACAAATTTGACAAGTGTGACAAGCAATCAGTAGGCCTTAAATGTGCAGTAATTGACAGCAATCAGCAGCTGTGCGCAACCACCTTGCCCCAACCTTAGCCCTCTCTGACACAGTCCTTCAAGAGAGGCTACTTTCTTTCCATTCAGTATTGTGC
The DNA here is from genome assembly GCF_013339695.2 of Rhipicephalus sanguineus. NCBI lineage: Eukaryota > Metazoa > Arthropoda > Arachnida > Ixodida > Ixodidae > Rhipicephalus > Rhipicephalus sanguineus. The sequence goes on along the minus strand of NC_051176.1, from coordinate 291,162,468 downwards.
ATGGCTCTGGGCCCTTGTGTTTAAGGGCCCTGGTGAAGCAGTATATGTAAACTACACTCTAAGAAAAAAGGGAGTATTTGGGGAGTATTTCTGCTACACAACAATAATCGTCATCTGGCTTGCTCGCGTTTCCTTTCTTGAAAACCCAGCTCTCGTCACTTTCCTATCAAGAATGCTATGTCACGCTGATAACGCGTGCGCCGTTCGTGACCGGCAAGTGCCGGGACCGCGGTGATAACGCGAGGAAAGTACGCGAGGTGGATGATAGCGTATCATATGTATGGTTCTTGATAAAGACAAGCGCCGGTTCTGTTAACATGCTTACAAGTTTTGCGCATGCCCACTAACAACAAACACACGTCAGAAGATTATCGTGAATGTGTTCCCTATCCTACCGAACGTATAAATAGCTGGGAAAATAAATCAACCTTGTTCTTTGTTGACTGACACTTGGCTCGATCGTATTCTTGGCACGAACCCAACGAAACATGGTGTCAGAAGTGCGGCTCACCCACATGCAACCGTGATGGAATTCTTAAAGCCCCCATGATCCATTAAGTCTAAGTGGCGACATTGCCAAACAATGGAAGCTTTTTAAGCAAAAATTTGAGCTTTTCCTAACAGCCTCGGCATCAACAGAAAAGCCTCGGGATGAGAGCACAAAGACGGCCCTGCTGCTCAATTTGGGAGGCGACGATGTACTAGAAATCTACAACAACTTTACTTTCACTGAAGACGCTGAAAGACAGGACTATGCGACCGTTATCAAGAAGTTTGACGAGTATTGCGCGGCGCAGGTGAATGAAGTACATGAGGGGTACTTATTTCGACGACGAGTGCAAGCAGAGCCCTTTGAACCATTCGCAAGGGACCTTAGGCACCTGGCCAAATCATGCAACTTCGGCGTAATGGAAAGTTCGATGATCCGCGACCAAATTGTATTTGAAACGAGCGACGACAAAGTGCGCCAGAAGCTACTACGGGACAAGGACTTGACACTTGTGAAAGCTGAGCAGGTATGCAAAGCCGCCGAGTTGTCAGAGGCACAAAATCAAGTTTGGGCACGCGAGCAGCGCCAAATTGACCGAGTCCAGACCCGGCCAAAGGAAACTGGTTCGTCCGCAGTATTTGAATGCAGTAGGTGTGGCCGGCAGCACGGCTCGAGAAATTGCCCCGCGTTTGGACGCAACTGTAGGCAGTGCGGAGGCAAGAACCACTTTGCTGTGCGATGCAAGAGCAAGAGACAAGTGGACGAGGTCAAGACTGATGAAGACTTCACGATTCTGGACGTATCCGTGGATGCCGTTGCAAGCCATCGTGACTGGGTAGTGGAAGCACATGTGGGCGGGAAGCGCATGAAGCTCAAAGTGGATACCGGTGCCCAAGCCAACCTTTTGCCGCATAGTGTGTACAGCACACTACAGCCGGCAGCGCAAATAAGAGAAAGCAGCTCAGTGCTACGCTCATATGGGGGAGGAATCATCAAGCATTTTGGAGTAGCCAGCCTGAAGGTCACTGTTGGCAAGACGGTGATTGAAGTAGACTTCTTCCTGGTAAAGAAAGGACGCGCCATTGTCGGTCTTGAAGCAAGCGAACGCCTGGGACTCTTCGTCAGGTCAGTCAATGCAATAACAACGGGACCTCCAGAGTTCATGCAGGAATACAAGGACGTCTTCACCGGCACCGGATGCCTTCAGCGGCCGCACAAAATGATGTTGCGACAAGACGCCGCACCTACTGTCCAGATGGCTAGACAAGTACCCCTGGCCCTGCTGAAACCACTGCGAGCAGAATTCGACCGGATGCTCAAGGCCGGCATCACTGCCAAGGTTGAAGACCCGACGGACTGGGTAAGTCCATTAGTTATCATCAAGAAGAAGGACGGTCAACTACGGATATGCATGGATCCTAGAAAAATCAATGAAAACCTGAAGCAGGAGCACCTACAGATGCCTCGTCGCGATGATATAGAAGCCGAGCTGGCGGGAGCGCGGTACTTTTCACGACTAGACGCCAAATCCGGATTTCATCAAATACCGTTGCACGAAGAAACGTCCAGAATATGTACGTTTGCGACCCCGTTTGGCCGTTATCGCTTCCTCAGGCTTCCTTTCGGCATCTCCTCAGCATCCGAAGTGTTTCAAAGATACATGAATGAAATCTTTGATGGGATTCCTGGCGTAAGTGTGTATGTCGACGACATCCTAGTGTGGGGCACTTCAAGAAAAGAGCACGACGAAAGGCTAAGAGCAGTCCTTCAGTCCACGTGTAAGGCGGGATTAACATTCAATGCTCCAAAATGCAAAATTGGTGTCACAGAAATTTCTTTTCTCGGCGATGTCATTTCCGAAAAAGGCATACGGCCAAGTCCTGATGCTGTCGAATCAGTTTTACATATGCCGCCGCCGAACGACAAGAAGGGAGTTCACCGAATGCTAGGTGTCATCAACTACAGTAGACTCTCAATAAACGAAACTCTCTTAAATGAAATTGCTGCTTAAATGGAACAACTGCCTCTAACATGATTGGTTTTTTGCTTGAATTCTGCACCCCTTTTCATCTCTCAGTAAACGAAACTCCTGTCAAATGAAACATATTTTCCTGGTCCCTTCAGCTTTCGTTTAACAGGAGTCTACTGTATTTCACAAAGTTTGTACCAGCACTTGCAGAAAAAACTAAGTTGCTTCGAGACCTGATCAGGAAAGACCGTATTTTTGACTGGACGGATAACCACGCCAAAGAATGGAACCATATCTGTGCCACTTTAAGTAGCCAGCCTGTTCTGGCTATCTTCGACCCAACGCGTGACACTAAAATCTCTTCAGATGCATCGCAAAACGGCATCGGCTCAGCGTTGCTACAGCGTTACGGGGATGCTTGGAAACCTGTCGCGTATGCTTCACGAGTACTCTATGACACCCAGAAGCGTTATTCCCAGATTGAGAAGGAGGCACTGGCTGTGGTGTATGGGTGCGAGAAATTTCACCATTTCGTGTATGGGCGCAGGGTAATCCTCGAAACAGACCACCGCCCCCTGATCAATATTGCAAAAAAGGCAATCGCTGACATGCCACCGAGACTGCAACGTTTCTTTTTACGTTTGCTAAAATACAATTTCAAACTGCATTTTGTTCCAGGAAAGCAGTTCGTGTTGCCTGACCTGCTGTCACGTGCTACTGTCGGAAAACCAAAAAAGGATGAAGCAGACGAAGACGTTGAAGTTCACGCCGTAAGTGTTGTGTCGTCACTTGTAAGCGGTGCTACGTTAGAACGCCTATCAAAAGAAACTCGAAATGACAGCCACTTGCAAAGAGTCGTCACTTGCCTCCAGAACAACCAACCTGTACAGGGGCAGTTTAAGCAATTCGAAAGTGAATTGTCGACTGTGAGCGGTGTGCTACTAAAAGGGTGCAAAGTCGTGGTGCCAACCAGTATGCGCGAAGAAATGTTGCAAAGAATCCATGATGGCCATATGGGACTGAATAAGAACAAGGAATGCGCGTGCCGTTTGGTTTTCTGGCCTGGTATGAACACTGATATTGAAAATCTGGTAAAAAAATGCTCAGTGTGCCAGAAGCACGCATACAAGCAACATAGCGAACCGCTTCTTATTCGCCCAGTACCTGCGCACGCATGGTGTAGGGTAGGTGTAGACATCTTCCAGTATGCGGGCAAGTCATATCTTTGCGCGTATGATGCCTTATCTAATTTTCCAGAGGTAGAGCAACTGCAGGACACATCAGCAGCCGGTGTCATTGATAAGCTAAGCGCAATATTTGCATGATACGGCATACCTGTGCAAGTGTGCACTGACAACGGACCGCAATTCTCCAGTCGTGAGTTCCTGCTCTTTTCAAAAAGATACGATTTCGAGCATGTCACTTCTAGCCCGCGGTTTCCACGCTCAAATGGTTTGGCCGAAAAAGGAGTCCAGGTGGTTAAAAGAATCCTCAAAAAAAACAACCGAGGGTAGAGACGACTTCTGGCTTGGATTGCTCGGTTACAGGTCCTGTCCCCTGGAAGACGGCCGATCGCCAGGTGAACTGCTGTTTGGCCGACGGCTGCAAACGCCATTGCCGGATTTTGCGGAAATTCCCAGCACGCCAGTGCGGAAGCATCGACAGGCGGAACAACCAAGACGACCCCTGGCTCCATTGCAGCAAGGGCAGGTCGTGCGTGTGCGCGGAGATCGATGGGAGAACAAAGCCAGGGTGATGCGAGCCGAGAAACCAAGATCCTACCGAGTGGAGACAGAAGACGGCAAAATGCTACGTCGAAACCGGCAGCACCTTCTTGCGACAGCCGAACCGTTCAGCAGGGAGTCATCCACCGAAGATGAAAGCGACAACGAAAGCGACAACGACAGCAGTGTAGGCCAACAGGCGTCTTCGACCGAGCGTGCACCGGGGATTTCAAATGAAGCAAGTCCGTGTTTGAGGAGATCGACACGCCAAAAAAGACCGCCACAGCGCCTGTATTATGGAAGCAATTTTGAGCAATGTTCTTAACTAGTGGCAATATTTTCACTTTTATTGATTGTACAGAAAGGAAGATGTATCGTATGTATGGTTCTTGATAAAGACAAGTGCCGGTTCTGTTAACATGCTTACAAGTTTTGCGCATGCCCACTAACAACAAACACGCGTCAGAAGATTATCGCGAATGTGTTCCCTATCCTACCGAACGTATAAATAGCTGGGAAAATAAATCAACCTTGTTCTTTGTTGACTGACACTTGGCTCGATCGTATTCTTGGCACGAACCCAACGAAACAACGATTATTGTTGTGTAGCAGAAATACTCCCCAAATACCCGATTTTTTCTTAGAGCGTATCAGAACTGCTAGATTTTAATGCGTCATCACTCTAAATAACTTTTAAGCTTGTAGCACATCTTACTACTGTCATCGTCATACTTGTAAAACATGTATTTTTTGCACATTTATGACGCGAGTAATATTAGGCCTTCTTACAGCCATGGCACATCTACCTATTGCAATTCATTGGTCGTCCTTGCCTCACTGACACACATTGGCATGGTGCTCTTTAACCATATGTCACATTGCATCACAAAATATTATCACGTAATCATAGTCAGAAAATAAAGAAGCCTAATCGAAAAGGAATTTTTAATATCTCTTTAAAGAAATAAGGTGCAGATCAATTCTTAGAACACTGCTGTAAGATGTGATAGCCTTTGTAAGAATTTTGTAGAGGCTGTGTAATATATTCTAATGGTCTGTTTATGCAGGGGAAGGGAAAAATAAAACAAAAATTATATATATATATATATATATATATATATATATATATATATATATATATATATATATATATATATATATATATATATATGTGTGTGTATACACACACACACACACACACACACACACACACACACACACACACACACACACACCCCCCAGAATCACTGGAACTCCACACCTGTGCTTGCAGATTGACATGTGCTTTGTGTTACATAGATAAGTTTTTTTTCAGTAGATGTTAGTAGTTAGTATTGCTGTCTTTTTGCTGCTGCTATTGTTTGTCCTTTTTTTTTACACATAAGCACTTGCCCCATCTTTTGCTGCAAGTGAGCCTGTTTCTTTCTGTAGGAGCAGCGGCCATTGTATTGTTATTGTAAGAGAACTCTTTCCTCGCACTTCTCTCACTCAACGTGTATAAATCCAGCTACTGTACCTGTTAACTCCACCCTTGAAAAAGACCGGTCCCCATTCAAAACGCCAAATAAATTAAATTTTTTCGTACGTACACCTGCACTTCACTACACACACACACACACACACACACACACACACACACACACACACACACACACACACACACACACACACACACACACACACACACATACATACAGTCGAGTCCACTTATAATGATACCATTTATAATAACAATATATCGGATACAACGATGAATGATGGCACCATTTACTTTTGTATGCTTTCAATGGTAATTTAAACAAAATGGCTCTTCGCACCGCGATGCGCCCCACACCCAGTCCATTCCCTTAGAAAACTAGTTGACTGCGCCGCTTACGAGGGAGCGAGAGGAGGAGGAGCTTCCCTTCTGAACTCCCCTCCTGGAGCCACCTCCTCGTTCGCATGCCCGGTCGCACAAACATTGGCTCACACCGCTTGCTCACTCACTCGCCTGTTGTGTGCGCCGTGCTTTGGCAGTCTTTCTAGACAATTGTCTCTGTTTTACATTTTGCCGCAGACGGGACGTCAAAACGCCATGCCGACGTCCCAGCGTGTCCCATCAAGGGATGCCGGAGTTGTGGTCAGCGCTTAACAAAGATGCGGCGGGTCTGGATGACTTTCTTCATGCAGACGATGTTGTGTAAAGATACAAGTGCCTCAGTGATCAGGCGTTCGTTGCGTGTATACGTGCTGCGGACAGCGGTGAGAGCGATGACTCCGACTACGCGGTTGAGCAGCTTACCCAGGTCTTTTTTTTTCTTCAACCCACTTATAACAATTATCGGTTATAACGATGGGATTTTCTTGGCACTTATATATCATTATGAATGGACTGCACTGTATTATATGTGTGTGTGTGTGGAGGGGGGGTCATTCCACGCCAACTGTCCCAGTTGGGGCGCTCGAGAAAAATCAATTTCTCTCAAAAAGTCTGCGAAAATTACACATATACAGACATTCGTTCTACAGTATTTTCCCAAAATAATTTGCGTGGCAAAAATTTTTTGGGCACATGAGCGCCATTTGAACTTCATGTAATGTTGGAAAACCAGGTACGAGAAAAAAATTCGCTATAAATCGACCGTTTCAAGCATTCTTTCAACACTTGCTTTCTTGCGTTTTTCGAGCATCGTTACCTCATTATAGGGCAATTCCTTATAGCAGCCTTATATTTTTTACTTCTTAGAGTGTAGGTAAAGTTGAATAAATTCTCGTGTTTTGGGGAATTTTTTATACAAAAGATAATTATCGATCAAATACAAAAATTCCTTTCATAGAACTCTTCATAAAACTGGGGGGAGGGGGGGGGGGCAATACAAACCAACTGAATTTGCTGCATAAAAAAAGAGTTAGTGTATTCGTGGGACATGGTTTTCAGCTCCTTTTGTTAGCACTTTATATTGTTTATAGCATATAAATGTGATATTAAACAGAGGTAAAAATATAAAAATGCCGTTGGCTTAGGTGCCAATATTCCCCCAATAATGAAACGCGTTACTTATTGCATGGGGCTCTCAGAATAAACGGACGTCACAATAAATTAAGTCTCGACGTTCATGTAAGCCGTAGATAGGAGCCATAAGCGTGGACGTTTATAGTGGATCCATACTAAGTTAACCTATGTATTCCGCAAGGGACGACGCACGATGTGACGCACGCGTGTATTCACGCCTTCTGTACCTCGTCCGTGACAACAGGGACGGAATATCCCAAGATATTTTTGACATCTTAATTTGGGTAGTTATAGGCAGCGGATTTTTGGTTAAAGTAGGATTTGTCAATCTGGTAAATGCAGTTTTACAGCTGTTACGAGATCACAACAACAGATGATTTTTGAGGCGCAGTTGTACGCCGCTGCCGTCACCTCCGATGTGCGTAAGATATGCAATAAGCAACGCGATTCATTATGAGGGAATTGTGGCGCCTAAGCCGATGGCATTTTTATATTTTTACCTCTGTTTATGATGACCTTTATACGCAATAAACAATATAAAGTACTAACAAAAGGAACTGAAAACCATGTCCTAGGAATACACTAACTCCTTTTTTTATGCAGCGAATTCAGTTGGTTTGTATTGCTCTCCCAGCAAAACAATGCAATGGTGGGACTAAATTTCAAAAAGTTTTTTTCAGGACTAAAACAAAAACTACTTTTATTAAACTTTCTCTGGACAAAGTTGTTATGATTCTCAATCGTATGCGCTTTGCCGCTTCTTTTTTCTTGGACCACCTTAGGGTGCTACAGACGTCTCAACATAGGCCAATGTAGCGTTTTTTCCAAGTTAAGAATTTTATTTTAGAGCCTATGCGCCGTACACGGGCAAAACAAAAAATTTAGGAGATAGTACGTTTCATGCAGAGTTTCACGAAAATAATTTCTGCATTTCATCACTAATTGCCTTTTGTAAAAAAATTCCCGAAAACACGAGAATTTACTCAACTTTACCTACACTCTAAGGAGTAAAAAATATAAAGCTGCTATAAGGAACTGCCCTATAATGAAATAACGATGCTCGAAAAACGCAAAAAAGCAAGTGTTGAAAGAATGCCTGAAACGGTCGATTTATAGCGAATTTTTTTTCGTATCTGGTTTTCCAACATTTCGTGAAGTTCAAATGGCGCTCACGCACCCGAAAAATTTTTGCTGCCCAAATTATTTTGGGAAATTACAGTAGAACGAATGTCTATATGTGTGTAATTTTCTCAGACTTTTTAAGAGAAATTGATTTTTCTCGAGCGCCCCAACTGAGACAGTTGGCGTGGAATGTGTATATATATATATATATAAAGGGTGTTTCTTTTTAGACAATACAAATTTTTATAAAAATCCCATGACAGTAAGGCTCCAGCCGTTTGCGCACATGAACTCCACGTCGAGGCAGAAATACTTTGCCGCAGTTAAAATGACGCTGTTGCGACTAATTAACAAGAACTCATTAATTAACTTTTTAATTATTGACTTGAGGGCAGGTGTTTATATTACAAAGCTGTAGTGCGTGCCAATTTAAGGCATACCTATTTTTTAGATATCACGAAAGTTGCACGTAGTTCGAGGTATTCATCATTGAATTTCATGGGCGAAATCAAAACTGATCGCACAAGGCACGCACGAAGCGCGACCGTTCTGCTCCCACATCACTCCCATGTGACCGGAACTACCCGTCACGTGGGAGTGACGAAATTTGAATGAAGGCGTGCCGCGGTCCTATGTTTTCGAGAAAAGCTACAAGTCATCTCACTTGTGCCTGTGCATCGCCTTACTTTTCCATGTAGTGTTTGGTGCTTATCTGTTTCTTTCGAATTGTGCACAAGAAAACCGCAATATCGACCTTTCCTTTATCTGGGAAGCATAAAACTCAGGGGCAGCCACTGCGGCGCTTCTTCTTGCAGACAGGCAAAATATATTTTCGTGCCTCTTTATAGTTTAAGAAAGAAACCGATAGGCACCACACATCACACACAAACATAAAGCTGTCTGCTACTGTATTTCAGAGTGCTTGCCGATTTTTGTGACCAGATTCTGCTTTGGCACGCCTTCATTCAAATTTCATCACTTCCCTGTCACGTATCATTCCGGTGATTCGCCGCACTTTGTGCGCACCGGGCGCGATCAGTTTCTATTTAGCCCTTGAAATTCGATGATGAATATCTGAAACTGCGTGCAAGTTTTGCAATTTCTAAAAAATAGGTATGCCATAAATTGGCACGCACAACTTTGTAATATAAATACCTGCCCTCAAGTCAATAATTAAAAAAGTTAATAACCAGTTTTTGTTAATGATTCGCGTCAACATTATCTTAGCTGTGGGAAAGTATTTCCACCGCGACATACAGTTCATGTGTGAAAACGACAGGAGCCTGACTGTCATAGAGTTTTTATAAAAAATCTGTATTGTCTACAAAAAAACACCCTGTATATATATATATGTTTGTGTGTAGGAATGAAAGTCACAGTGAAAAACATCACATTTATTCTGAGCCTTCGGTCCCCGGCCGGAAGCTCAGAATAAATGTTATATATATATATATATATATATATATATATATATGATACATGTGTGGCAGAGCCATCAGTGTAAAATGACGGTGGGTCAATGCATATGAAATGGCATGGCTCTGGCTCTTGCTTCAGTAGCAGTGCAGCTGAAAGACGTCGACATTCTATCACCGCTTTGGCTTGTATATCTGTGAGTGCTTGCATATTGGATTTGGTGAGGCCCTGCAGTGAAGCAGGGCTGTACCACGGGAGACTTTCACATAAAGCCATACACATGCCTAGTAATGCACTGATGGAGCAGCCAACAGCTTCGCTCAACTTGATGTGGAATATGTTCGCATGTTACGAGTTTTTCCTTTAGTGGACGAATATCAGCTATCCACATCATTAATCTGTGAAATGTTACTCCCAAGAACTTGTGACTTGACACATATCAGGTGTGAGAGCCTGCAACCTTCAACCTGCAGCACAATAAGTAACCATTTAGTAAAGGCAATGGTGCCACAATTCTGCAGTGACATCGTTAGTCTGCATGTTATTAAAAATGCCTCATAGAGTTAATGGCTCTTGCAATCTTGTATGTAGAACACACTTTTCATCCATTTTAATTCCTTTCAAATTAGGTCATAATCATTACACTACAGTTCAAAGAAACAAATAATGTTTCTATGCTTTCCTTGCCTTAATTTTAATTGTCTGTTGGTTTCATTGGCTGTGTCTAACAAAGCAACGAGCCCCTGGAACAATTCCCCTTCTTTCATAGTAAACACCACTGTAACAGATGAATCACTCTCAATCGTGAGTGTAAGAATTCACTCTATGCATACTAAATTATAATGCTTTTTTTTTCTTTGAGCATCTACTTCACAACATAACCATATGAAGCTGCCAGATAATAAGGCCAAGGAAACCACATGGGGCTTTGTTTGTGTTTTCTATTTGAGGTATGCATGTGTGTCATATATGTGTAGGGGTGTGCGAAAAGATAATTTTAGGACCGAATCGAATACGAATCGAATAGCAATGACGCTGAATCAAATACGAATACGAATACTATTCAAATAGTTTTCGAATAGTAAGGCAACCATTTTCAAAGCATCCCTCGAATGGCAATATAAACTTTTTCGAAACAGCCCAAGAATTCCATAACGTTTTATTTGAAACAAATACTCACTAGCTTTAACAAAGGAACATTACGATTAGTTTTAACCGACAAAAATATACCGCAATTACGTCAATTGAGAGAGAGAGAGAGAATAAACATCTTTATTTTGTCTTCATTCAGGCATCGTCTTTGGGGTGGTCTCCCCATTCCAGGAAACCATAGGCTTTCGCCGCGTCGACAGCCCTCGCTACCAGCTGGCGCTGGTCTTCGAGGGTGTGGCTGGCTAAGGCTCGCTCCCAAAGCTCAGGCGTGTGGTGTGGGTTAGATACACTTATAGATGACTGTGTACACCCCCCTACCACATGGTATAGCGCGCCCTGTGCTCCACAAAATTGGCACTGTGGGGAGGACATGAAGGGTTAAGTTAAAGTGGTAATTTCTAGATGGGTGGGGAAAGCTGTTGGTTTGCAGTGCTCTTAGGATGCGGTCTTGACCGGCGGTAAGCTTTCTGTGCGGGGATGGGAATATTCTTCTTTGCATTTCCATCCCCAATGACAACCCCATCATCGCCAAAGAAGTGGCCATCGCCTTGGCGATCGCACAGACGACCGCAGACACCATCATTACGGACTGCCAACAAGCGTGCCGCAATTACTGTAATGGCAG